>NC_092209.1:76136494-76324957 GCF_043381705.1 Parasteatoda tepidariorum
TACTATTTCATATTGTTTTACAACACATGGCTTTAGCCCTCTGGTGGGAAAGACTTTAAAACAAAACTTACAACAGTTACTTTTCTCAACAACTGAAATTTAGAATAGTGTGATTAAGAAAAATATGTGAACTGTTTGCAATTTCAAATTAATATTGAAATGTACAGGTTTAGAATTTTCTACAGTGAAAAGTTTTCGGAACTTCAGTGTTCAAATAAGTATACAAAAGCTAGACGTTAAGAACGTATCCAATGAGCGAGTAAAGCGATCATCGGATTGCGAAGCCATCCGAAATGAACTGCGAAAGCAGTTCCGGGGGTTGGCGAGCACCAGCGAGCAGAGGGCGAAGCCTCCTAGTACTGTGAAATTGAAATTTTGTCAGCCTCGGGAAGAATGGGAAATTTCTGAATGTGTAATAAAAATTTCTGTGGTAGTAGTTAGTTCTATGATTAATAATACTAAGTTTTCTATTTCAAATAATAAAAGTTCGCTATTTTAAATAGAGCAAACCTTATAAAATGAATACATTCTGTTTCAATTTAATGTGTCCAATTTTATTGAATAATTAGCTGAATTACCGTTCTTGGAGCTGGGTAAAAAAGTAAATAGTGAAATTATCAGTATGAAATAATACTTAATCATGTACAAAATAGAAAGACATGTAACAACACAATAAATAAAGCTAAAATAATTTCAATTTTATTTATTTATCATTTGTCACCCTTTCTTAAAATTTGGTAACTATTAAAACTACACCAATTGAAATGGTAATGCTGATAAGAAAATTTTCTTGCTTTTCTCCTAAACGATCTACTGCCATTTCTCCATTAATTTTTCTTTTTAACACGTATCTTATTTTTTTATCTCCTTAGTACCTATTACCAAATTTAATATTTATTATATATTTTATATATTTTACATTTACCTTAAACGAATTAGTACTATTTCTTCATCAATTTTTCTTTTCCGTACATTCCTTTTTTTAAATGTTAATAAACATCTATTTTTAATTATTTAGTTCAATATAATCACTTTTTTGAGGCATAACAATAAGCAAAATAAACATGTGGTTTAGAAATACTAATTTGGTGAAGTATTCCCCGAATGCTACAACGTTCGTTTTTAGTTTATTAGCGAATAATAAATCCTTAAACCCCAACGATCCTGATTGGCTCTTGAAACGTGACATTTGTTTATGTTAGTAAATGTTATTTCCATTCTATTTCGAGTAAGCCTACCCCATCAAATATGAATTTTGTTAAGTGACACATTCTATGTTTTTTCACGAAAAAATATTTTGCTTAATTCTTACTTAACACAAAGACAGACACCGCCATGTCGAATATAAAGAAACTAGTTATGCAACAAAATTTCCAGATACACAAAACAAAAATAATCACGGTTACAATAAATTATATAAACAAATAATAAATCTAGGTTTTAAAAAAATAACGTTGACAAGAAAAAATTATCTATATACAAATTCGGAGCCGTACGGTGCCATATACGATACGATTCCGTATTTCATTAACTTTATGTTAAATAACATTCGAATTTAAGGAGAGAAACTTAGCTCGATCTTAATATCCAGAATATTAACATGCCATGTTGTTCAAGAACTACCAGCTAAGACTCATTTCTTAAATCTTGAGAGCTAAAAGACAGCTAACATCAATGATGTTACCTTTAAAATATTAGAAAAATAAAATAGGGCCATCTACAGTTTATTTTAGAACACATGCTAATGCTAAACCAATCGGAAAATTCCATTTTTCAGATGCCTCTCCCTAATTGAAAATTTCTTAAAAATTTAAAGATCGAGGGTTAAAATTGTCCCTCGCAGCCCCTGTCCAGATTTCAAGATGAAAGTATAGACTGTTAGATGTAAAAACTGCCGATTATATGCAGACGGATTTTTGACTACGTCATTTCTTATCAAAATGAGGATTATAAATTATAAAAAATGTTCGAATGATTAATTGAAAAACGGAATTATGCACGATAGGCAGTAAACAAATTCATAACCTTTTAATCAAGACATACTATCATTTTGTACACCATAATCATATCCATTAATCAGTAATTTTAGACAGTTTGATGTTCTGATTAAAGTTTACTAAAGAAGTTCTGAGCTATTCTTCCTATTTAAAATGGCCAACTGATGTAATTCGATAACAATAGTGGTCCAGTTCGAAATTATTCAGCTTGAGGTGCTGCCAGTTCAAGTTAAAATACAAAATGTGAAACTAGGAGTGTATATTTTCGCAGCGGTGATTCACGGTCACTGAGTATGTATGATAATAAGGAACTGGATTTAAATATGATTCGTATCAGGTAAGCTTTATTGCTGATAGAAATTACACCTCATCGAAAAAGATAGTAGCAAGAGATGTAAGTTATAAAAATGCATGGAATAAATTTGACTGTTTGCTATTCGTCTTTTTAAATTAGAAATTTTTTGTAAGTTCATAAATAAAAAAAAAATTAATTGAGGTCAGGGAATTTAATATTGGAAATTTCAATATACTACTAGTTTTTTTTTACCAACTTTTTTTCACTAGCATGTTGATACCCGGGTGGACAAAACTGCTTATGGATTTTATGATGCAGTGATTAGTTATTTTTAATTCAGTTTTTTGTTTGAACTTTCGTAAAAAATAATTTTTTTATTCAGTTTCAATTTAGGCATTTTGTGAAAGAAAAAAGTTTCAATTGCTCCAAACCTTGTTCAGTGTCCTATTTTGCTTAGGCTATGTTTCTGTACTGAAAAAAGTTTCAGAGCTCTAACTTTGATAAAAATTCTTTAGACCTTTAAATATAAGAAAACATTAAAAAATAGCAAATTGAGAAAAACAAGTTTAAGGATTATATTTGTGTCTAGTTACCATTATTAAACTCTGGAGCTTAATTTAACAATAACAATTTAAATCGTGACATTATTTTTGAAAATCATTTCTTAAAAAAGTTGAATAAAATACTTTTGTTTTTATTTGTTTCAGCCCATAGAAGTTAGACAAATTGAACAAAAAATAGTTAAACAAAGATACATAAAAATTGTAGGATACATAAAATGTTTCTATTGAATGTAAATTTATTAAAATTATTAAATTATGATAATAATAATAAACATTTAAATTACGTATAAGGTGTTAGCTCGGTTTGCTTATGATGGTCTATCCCACTCAAATGTCTGAAATTGTTAATGCGTCAATCGAAAAATGCTTATAACTTTTTTTTTCTAATTACGATTTTACTTTGAAATTTTGTACATATATTTCAAAATACTTTTCCGGGTGATTTGCGTTAAATTCTCAAAATCCAATTTTCGGTTATATTTTGGGTACCATTAAAAATCTAGGGAATGCAACTAATTTTTAAAATACATTGTTGATTATTAATTAAAAGTGGATCTAAAGCATCCAAAAACTATTTAGTTTACTTTTATTTAAAGCAAATGTCTTTGGGTAATGTAACTTCTTGAAACAAACAATTTTCATTATCCTAACATACATTAAAAAAATAATAATCAAGGACTTAAAAACCAACATTTTATCTGCAACTTTCATGTGACACAATTTCTCACTGGACACGGCAACCTCAAGGCATTTCTGAAAAGACTTGGCTTAAGTTCCAGTGATCTGTGTGATTGCAATATTGGAGGAACACAAGACGTTGAGCATTTTACTGTAAAATGAGAAAAGTTTTCTCCATTTTGAGAAAAATGGAGAAAACTAAATAATTGCTTTAAATTCGCTCAATATTAACTTTCCTCCCCCTCTTCGCACTTTTGTGGGAAACAAATCCATTTTCAAACTTTTCTGCAAATTCATTGATTCAGTTTTTAATGCAAGTTTATAAATCACTTTGTTTTGTGTACTATATTAATTTTTCTTTTTTCTCATCCTCTTAGTGAATGTTTTTTTTTCAATATTTTTTTTATTTTATTATTTTTTCTATTATTATTATTTTTCTTTTCAAAATTTTACATGCCCTTTTAGTATGTATATCTGTTTAAAAATCCTACATTGTTTGCTTCCATACTTACGTCTGTAAGCCTCGTGTTGTACTTTTTCAGTGGTGCGTGCACGAGGAATCATTTTGTTCTTGAATTTAAAAAAAATATAGGGAGAGTCGGGTACCCCCACCCACAGTCAATTTCATATGTATAGAATATTTTTTCAAATCAATGGGCCATCGGACATTAATTGTTATATTAAAAAAAAGATTATTTTCAAAGTTTCAAGTATTTATGCAGCTGTTAACACGGTAAACAATAGTTTTGAAAATATGTTGAATACAGTAGTCATGAAATTAAGAAAAATTGGTTGAATGTTTCGATTAAACTTCATTTTAATACTAAAAAAATAATTTTTATTATACATACAGCATTAAACTATGTAGTCTTAAGTTTAATTTGCACGAAGAAAAAAGTTTATATGTGAAAAATTGTTCCAGTAATTACAAATTTACAAAAAAATTGGATTTCGGGTAGCCCCGCTCACATGAATGTCGGGTATCACCGCCCAATTTTATTTCGTCGATAAATGTACAGTTGGAAAGATTATTATTTTATTGCTTCAAATTTGAATGTTATATGCATTTTTAAAAACAAATATTGCTGTTATTAAATGATTGTTATTAAATGATAGAATTCACTAAAAGTATATAAATATGTAATAAATAAAATAATTTTGTTATAAAAATGATAAATGAGGTTTATCTATTGTCAATACATTGGTCACTTTCATTTACACCTGAAAAAACAGTCAAAAACATAATTTTTGTAACTGGGCGGGGCTACCCGACACATTTTGAAAAGAGCTGAAAAACATGTTTTTTTAAATTTCTATTTTTTTTAAGTCAAACTATTCTTTTTTTGGTTTATCCTTTTTGCATTATTTAATTAGATGGTAAAACAATAGAAACATACAAAAATATTGATTATTACTCAATATTATACAGAAATATAAGCAATGCTCCCTAAGTGGACGGGGCTACCTGATTCTCCCCTACATAAATGACATAATTCGATTTGGGTGTTTTATCAATATTTAAAATAATAATTTCCCAATTTTTTAGAACGTTTTGAAACGTCAACGATGCATAATCGATTAAATTACAATTTTTTATTGTATCTGTTATCTGTTATTGAAAAACTATTGAAACAGAATTTAATAATGTATTTGTTTACATGACTTTTCTTAAACAGAGGAAGAAAATAATAAGTTCATATTTTTTTACTTTAGTATTTTTGAGATATATTTCTGGATAAACGTTATCCTGAGTATACTCAAAAACATTAATCGAACAACTGTTAAAACACTAACAAACATTCTATTTTGAAGTTGATATATTTTCGTTTGAATAATTTTTAGCGTAATGATCTCCTAACATGCAACTTTTTTAACCGTTCCGGGTCGTGAATCTAATGTTCTTTTCGTGCTTAAGCAAAATCTTTATTTTGTGTCTTAGAACATTTTATTTTGATTCGTTTTCGTCGATGCATGTGTTGGTATTTCACTCGTGAGTGCATGCGTAGATCCTGTTTGAACAAGATTCGAAGTGCAAGTTAAACAATTATTGAGGTCAACAAATTGAATATTGTACGTGAACGAATTATTCGAATTATTCAAAGTCACCTTTGTGAACTATTAAGTATTTTATGCAAATATATGGAAAATAAAGCTTAGGAGTTAATAATAGCACCAATGTGCTTAAATTACCGTTATGTTGCTTTTCTAAAGGTAATCTTACGTCATCTTTAATTTAAAACGTATTACATCATACTTATTAAATATTTTATAAGTAAATTTAGTTTTTGCCTAATAATTAGAAACATGTAAATTTTTTCTTATCTTATCTTACGTATTTCGAATTACGGACTTACTCAAAACTTTGTCAAGGAAAATTCTGTGTTACTTATTTTTAATTGTTTACTAATTTATTTGATTGAGATTTCTCAGGAAAAAGATCTTAGGTTGGTCTATTTTATTTTATAACCGTCGTTGAATAGCTGACCCAATTTAGAGTTTACGACTACTAATGTTCAACCCATATAATTTTAAACCCAATCCAGAAGACAAAGGAATTCAACTCCTGGATCAAGTATTGAGAGAAAATGAACGAGATTTTGGTGGAACAAACCCACATTTGCGTTACATGGAGAGGATAATCAAGAAAACCTTCCACTGTTAGCCTGACGGCAAGAAGACTCTAGCATCTGATCCGTCTACTACTGAGTATATTATAAGTCAGCACTGTGGTCGGTGCAAGCCGGGTGTGAAATTTGCATTGACCAGCCATCGCTGGGAGTCGAACCCGGTTTACGTCATTAGAAGACGAAAGCTCTTTCCCCTGAGCCACCACAGCTTTTGTTTGCCTATTTTAACCAATTTAGCGTTGCATCTTCTTTTAGAAAACAAACTAAAAGTGTTTCCGTTTGGAGCAAAGAAACAGACATTTTTGAGCATTCAGTTCTTCCTACTGACCTGGTCTGTTCGTGGCATAAGATTTTAATTTTCAGTTAGTAGCCAGTGGCCAGTAGTCTTGAATAACTTAGTAGTCACTTTTTCCTCAAAGCTAATGAGTGTGTGACCGATATCGATAGGTCCTTTTCATTTAATAGACACTTTTTGCAAATTTTTTTTCTGTTGGATTAGATTATATTTTTAATAAAATTTATATTAGAAATATTGTACCAGTATAAAACGTTAATTCAACTATAAAATTAAAATAAATAAGTGAAAAAATTTCGTTAAGCATACTGGCTTTGTGGAACTTTATTTGAAATTACTTGGGAAGGCGAAATACATTTATGTATAGATTAGTTATTATGTTACATTATAACTTCGAATTATGTGAATTGTTAAAGAACTTTTCTTCTACGTGAATCTTTCTATCACAAATTGATGGATTCTGAATTTTTAAAATTGAAATTCGAAATTTTGAATGATTTTCAAGAAATAAATTATGGGGATAAAGTGACCTGTTGTTTGTTTAGTTTAAGTCGCCTCATCTTTTTGTTGACTCTCCACGTGGCGAGTAGAGACTGATTATTTTCTATTCGTGACATTTTCGGCATGGTTTACGGATAGAAAAAGGCCCTGTTATGGGCCTTTTGAACTAGAGATGAGACAGACTTAGTTCGAGCCCGAGCTCTTTCACTTAAGAACGGCTCAGAATCTTAAGATTTTCAGAAACTTTTTACTATTTTTAAACAAGCGTTTGGTTCAGTTATTAAGCATAAAGAATATAAAATTTTTTAAGTCGAAAAAATTACAACGATCTGCTACTCCTGTTCGGTGTTTATTATGCTTTGTCAGGCTAACACTAATCGTCAATTGAGTGTTATGCATCTTAAAATTTTCTTTTTCAATTTTCGATTTAGTCGGTACTATATGATGTGATGTACGTCATTCCCTGACGAGTCGTTATGTGTGAAATGCAAATAAAGTTAGTGTAGCGAACTCACGGCGTTCAAATGACAGAGGTTTTATTAAATCTGGTAGTAAAAAGTAATGCTTTGTGAATGTTTGAGAATCGAGCGCCGTTATCGCCTCCTATTACTAAAAGCCTCCCCCAGGTTTCTTAAAGGTAGTCCATTCGGACCAGTATTAAAGCAAACCAGTTTGCGCAATAGCTATTCAATAGAAAATCTAGTAAAAACAAGAAAATGGTAACCAATATCTATTTTAAAATCTGCTTAATTAATGATTAGATTGGTTTATCCTACTTTTGTTAACCAACACCTATTAATTCGTCAAATAAATTAATATCAAAGTAAGTTTTTCAAATACTCTGGTAAGAGATGTTCAGTTTATTATAATTATTGTTATTATTATTATTATGTATTTAAAATCCAATTTGATGTATCGTAAATGTTATAAATGCTAGTACCGTCTTTGCCTCCTATAACTAAAAGCTTCCACTAGGTTACTGAAAGGTAGTCCAAATCGGAAATGTAATAAAGCACATTATTTTGCACAATATCCCTTTAGTAGAAAATCTAGTAAAACCAAGAAAATGGGAGTCAGTATATCTACCTTAAAATCTGTTTAATTAATGATTTGATTGGTTCATCCTACTTTTGTTAACCAACACAGATTAATTCTTCAAATAAATAATAGCAAAGTAAGTCTTTCAAACACTCTGATAAGAGATGTCCAGTTTATTTTTATTATTGTTATTATCATTATTACGTATTTAAAATCTAATTCGATGTATCGGAAATTTTATAAATGCTAGTACCGTCTTTGCCTCCTATAACTAAAAGCCTCCACTAGGTTACTGAAAGGTAGTCCAAATCGGACCTGTAATAAAGCAAATTAGTTTGCTCAATATCCCTTCAGCAAAAAATCTAGTAAAAATAAGAAAATGTTAGCCAATATATGCCTTAAATTCTGTTTAATTAATGTATAGATTAGTTCATCTTACTTCCTTATTAACCCCTCCATATTATATCATCAAATAAATTAAAGTGCTTTGATACTTTAATATTAATTTATTTTGGAACTGTAATATTCGTAGTACTTTGTACTACGTCTTTCAAGTACTTTTATAAGAGTTATTCAGTTTATTATTATTATGTTTTTAGAATCTTCCCAAGGAATATAGTTAAAACTAATTCTTATACCGAACTATATATTAATCTGTTATGAATAAAAACATTAAAAAAAACAGGTGTTGATTGAAAAAATATTAATTTTTTATCCTTATCCGAGGCCCCTTCTTTTTGTAACCCGCTGGCTGATTTATAGCAGAATATCCTTAGAGGTGAAAGAAACAAGTGTTCTTGTAATTGGTTCACGGCAGATATTTAGTTCTTTATTTTTTCATGATCGTAACTATTAACTTTCACAGTTTGGGGTAATAGGAAAAGATAAGAACAACTATGTTTTTCTCCGAGATAAAAACTAACACTTATCTCTTTTAAAAACAAGAATGATAGGATTGTTTTGATAATGTTATTTTAACACATAAAATTAATTTCTTTTTAAAAGAAAAACATAACGAGGTTTTATCTGTAAGATTATAATTCAATATTATTATTATATATGTTTCCTTATTTTAAAAACAAATGTTAAATTGGTTAACAAGGGTCATTAGTTTTAACCACGATTTTGGAAGCCGATATATGATAAGCAGCTCTTGGTTTAATTGAAGAAGAGTTTTTATGTTTAAAAAAATACAATTGCGGTTTTAAATATCAGTTTTTGATGAAATACTGGCGTAATTTTAATTTTAACATTTAGAAGAAATTTATTTCAAGAGAACTACTAAAATTTCAACTAAAATTACTCTATTCAATTTCGATTCTTTTAAGTGACACTAAATGCTTTATTCCTAACTTTTTTGGGCAGAACCTTAGAAAAGTTGTTTCTTTTAAACTTTTTAAAATAAGTTTATTACGTGATTTGCTTTCGGGAAGTCTGACGTATATAAATGAAGGATGCTAAATTAATGTTATTATTTTAAAAAGGAAATTGTGATTTTATTTATAACGAATGCGTCTTTATTTTTAAATTGTAAACCATTGGCTCTTTGAAACCTCGATTATGAGTGGCAAGTTTTATTGTTTTCTGGAATATATAACTATTAATATGCAACTCTATTAATAAATAATAACATTGTGTCTATATTTATGTGTCATATGATGTTCAAAGTCAAACAATAAGAGCTTCCTAATTAATGTAAATTTATTTATTGGAAATCCAATTATAATTCAAAATTTTCTACTCAAATATAATAAATATTTCTTTTTTCAAACTATGAATATAATTATATTTTTGCATTGTTTATATTACACTTCAAAATGTCTAACTTTTAAACCATTTTGAATAAATATATTCATTCTTCAATTTGTCATCGGCATTATTTAATATTTACTTTAAAAAATGAGTTTTAAAAAAATCTAAAATTATAATTGCAGCTTTTTATTATAATTACTTCTTTAAGATATTAAACATATAAAATAAAACAAAATAAAATAAATGCATTTTTTATTATAATTAATTCTTTCAAATATTAAACACCGAAAATGTATATTTTCAAATGTGAGCATTATTTGCTAATAATTTTTATAAAATCTTCTAAATATTCTGAAATTGAAAAAAAAATTAAGATGCACTTTTATTTTAAGTTTGATAAAAAGGTATAATTTGTTTTTTAATTTCCAAAAGAAAAATTTATCTAAAAATGCTCAATCCTAACTTTATGCATTTATCTTAACGAAGTTTTTGAGATACTTCGTTTTAAAATTGAAAAAAAAAAGTGTTTCAAGTTCCATCATGATTTGAGGATAAAATACCAGGGGAAAATGAAACCAAGACTGATATCTCTCTTTAATTAAGATTTTAAAAAAAATAATAGTAAAGAACATATTTTTTTTAATTTATTCTAAGAATATTAAAATCAATATTCTTTTTATTGATGACATTACGTTTAGATATAACGCAAATTCTTTTAAAATGGTATAATTAAAAATAAAAGCTCAGTTAAAAATGATATTTAAATGATCGCAAAATTTATTTTATTATTTATGTCGTTTGCAGGATCTTCAACAAGAGATCGAGGGTCGTGGCAAAGAACTCACCTCCCTGGTACGACAATGCGATTCACTGGAGGGCGCCACTATCGATTCAAATCGCTTACGGCGTGCTGCCACTCATTTGGAAAGAAGTTGGCACAACATTTGGATCCGCTCATTGGAAAAACAGTGTCTTACAGAGCAACGACTATTACAGCATCAGAACAACGATTCTGTGAGTGTTGTTTGTTTATAGTTTGTTTATAGTTGGTTTATGGTCATAATTCGTTCGATTTTGGATAAATTTGTACGACTGTTCTTGCAGGTAATTTAAATTTATTTGTTTATTTTTATGATTTTAATTTTTTCTTCAACTAAAAACAAAGTGCAGCAAAATTGAAACATTATAATTTTTAATACTTTTTTTTTCACGTGCAGTAATTTTTTTCCTTTTTTTACGTGATATTTAAGAAGTATTCTGTAGTACTCAACAGATTGTTGTTTAGTTACAAACGTCTTATTTTCTTATAACTACTTTTTGTATTTGTGATGTAAAATGAATACTATTATTTTTTTAAATTTCTAATTTTTTTTTTTAAAGAAAGAAGAGATTCGTTATTTTATAGAAGATATTTTATTTACATAAAAAATATTTTTAACATTTCATATACTTTTATTGTCAAGATTATACTAAAAAAACACTGCTTTTCACTAGTTTTGCATTATTTACTTAAAATTTTTAAATAATTACGCATTGTTTAAACAAATTATTGGTAACAATACATTTATGGCATTTAAACTTTCATTTCTGTCACTGTGTAATAATGAGCTAAACTTTAATGACTACCGAATGCAGCATACGGCACAAATAACCCCTTAGAAATGTTTTAAGTTAAAATTGTCCTCCTAAGAAGGGGGGAGGGGCAAATAATATCTTTTTAAATCAGCTGCACTGCCAGTATGACGCAGTTTGCCTTTGACTTATTATTAAGTAGTATAATAATAGTTAGCCGGGACTGTTTCAAACCTTTTTTTTTTTTTCAGACTTTATATACTAAGCGAGGACATATGATCCGAGTTATGCCAACTATCATGTTTAAGTTTAGTTTTTATTAATTAGATTTTATTAAACTTCTACTCGTTGTTCGTTTACTTATTCATTGTTCTACATATATGACATTTGTCCTCATTCTCATCGTGCTAAATTTTGCCGTCCTCTTCTCCCTTAACTTAACTCCCTTAACCATTTTGAGTGAGTCATAGTTTCTAGCTCCTTTTATTTTTGCTACCGTGCGCATGTGATGTTTTACGTTTTTATTACTATCGCCTTTAGTTTGTGGCAGAATATCCGTTACTAGCTTTACTGACCTTAAAATGTACATTTAATCCGAATTATAGCCTTTAAAAAAATAATTTTTTGTATTAACTCAGAAATGAAAAAAAAGTTTTCGCATCCACTATCAGGGCGTGTGGAGTTAGTTGATGAAAGAAGTAATGAAAAATCACACGATGGCTCAGGGCAGTGTTTCCCAAAGTGTGGTACGCGTACCCCCAGGGGTACAGGAACAGTTTAGAGGGGGTACACGTTCCTATGCGAAACATCTTGCAAAAAACGAAAATTTCAAAAAAAATTATTTCAAAACAAAGCTAGCCATGAAAATTTACGATTACGTATTTTTCTATTGGCTATTTTTGCAGAGTTAACAGTTAATAACTAGTGGTGTCAACAGCCAGTTGTGATTTTTAACTTTTGTGCAATTTTTTTTATAGTAAAAAATACACTCATTTTTTTATTAGTGGTACACAGCATTACGAAAAATTTAGAAAGGGTACACAAAAGTCATAAGTTTGGGAAACACTGCCCTAAAGTAAAGAGAAGCTACCCTCCCTGAAATTCGCTATTCTTGTTTCCTTAGCAGCAGACGGCNTTTTTTTTCATTCAAGATATCTCAAGTTACCAAATGAAAGACGCGATGGCTCAGGGTATAGAGCGCTCTATGGAGCGAACAATGAGGTGAACCGAGTTCGAATCGCAGCGATATCTGGTCGATAAGAATCCATATCCGGCAAGCACCGACCTCAGTACTGACGTGAAATATCCTGAGTGGTAGACGGATCATGGGTCTCCTAATTCCTCATTTCTCCCAATATTTGATCCAAGAGTTCCCTTGTCTTCTGGATTGAGTTCAAAATTACAAGGCTACGGAGTTGTACATTAGTAGTCGTAAGCTCAAAAATTAGGTCGGCTGTTCAACGACGGTTATAAAATTAAAAGTTAACAAATGAAATTTTTAACTTATGTTATTTGAGATAAATTATGTGAACAATTATAGTGTATGTCACATTATAACAGATGGTCGAAGGTAAAATCAACACACCTGATGGTTAGCAATAACAACACCATCTAGATTCGTGCTCCCATTGCAACTCCTCCGAATTAATCTCAAATCGTGATGTGGTATGCTCTACCACGTGCGAAAGACCATGAAATCTTGATATTTTTTTTATTGATAACTACTTATATACTCTAATTATATCCGTTCTTCTCAAGAAAAAGCTATTTAATAATTAATTTTAATGCTAATATAAATTAAATGCACGCTTGCTCATTAATGAAGGATTGGCTAAAAACCAACTTAGACAACAAACGGCGACACCCTCTTTTTTATTGGATCGGATAGAGTGTATAAATTTTGCATGATCACGAATTAAATAATTTTTCAGAACTAAAACTGTGGTATTTTACGAAAAAAGTTAAGCATTTTGCAGAATAATGTTTTTTAAATAAACTCAAAAAGAGACGTTTATGTTATCCTCATTGCAATATTGTATTTTATTTTATTTTATAACCGTCGTTGAACAGCCGACCCAATTTTTTGGGTTTACGACTACTAACGTTCAACTCCGTAGCCTTGTAATTTTGAACCAATCCAGAAGACAAGGAAACTCCTGGATCAGTACCCCCAGAGGTATTGATTTGTTGTGGGAACATGGAGGACTTTGAGACTCGACAGATTTAACGTGCATCAGTCACCATTTACTACACGGGGAGTCTTCGGCCGGCGAGGATCGAACCTACGACCTCTTGGATATGGGCCCAGCGCCCTACCGACCAGGCTATCCCGGCCTTGCAATATTGTATTGGAGTACGCAGATGCTTATAACTAATTTTTATTAAAATGTTTCAGGAATTGCTATCGAAACATCAAAAATCAAGTGCTTAGTAGCGCCTAAAAAATTAAAGTTAAATATTTATAAGTGTTTTCTAACTACTTTTCTTTTAAAATAGTAAACTTTAAAAATTAAATGCAGTTAAAACGTTTTTGCGTTTGCTAACCTTCGAAACTGTTTTTAAAAACAACTGCAATATTATTACGAAAAATTAAAAACAAAATATCCAATGAAAACATTTTTTTTAAACTTATTGCTAATTTTTTAACATAATGTCAGAAAATATTTTTCAGTTAATGATTATAAGCTAATTTTAATGAAAACAATTTTTTAAAAAAACTTTCTTCCTCAACTGTTTCTGAAACTTAGCAAATAAATATGATTTGCGTATCGTTTTTAAAAACTCCGTAACTTACATTTTACATATATCACCTAAAATGAAATTAATTACTATATTAAAACGTTTTTGTAACAAACCTTGTAATATTTCTCAAGCTTGAATTTAAAAAAAATTGGCCTTGAATTTATTAATCGTAAGTTGTATATGTCTTGCAAAAGTCGTAAAGATTAGGCAACTTTATTTGCAAAAAAAAAAGAAGAAAGAAACCTAATTATTTTCACACTGTGACACGCAAAGGTAATTTAATGCACAAAAAACTTATTGAGATTGACGCGTTTCCTTTTTTTTTTCTCCTTTTTTTTTACCGATACTTTTGAAATCGCCAATACGGAGTGAATAACTTTTTTTAATTGAATTTTGTGGCAATATAATGTTAAACTTTAAAAACAAAATGTGCGTATTAACTTTGCGTCGTTATTTCAGAAATGCATTGTGTAGTGAACACTATTTTATATTTGTTTACTATGTGTTAATGAGTCAGCTTGTGTTTCTTTATTATTTTTTTATAAAACCGAAAATAACTTTGAAAGACAAATAACAGTATTTTTCTAGCCAGTTGTTTCCTAAACTTTACTTGTTTATATTACCTTTATGCAAGATAAAAAGCTTCACGCATTCCCTCAAAGAAAAGTCTTTTAGGTAGTTTATTTTCATCAATATAATATACTTATAACAAATGTCACTTATTTATCAAAAATAATTTTAAAGCAAATTTTAATTTTACTCTAATTGCAAAAAAAAATCTTAATTCTACCTGGCATTTTAAATAAGCGATATACAGTACGTATTATCTGAATTTAATTCAGACGACTACAAACCCATCGTCTGTTTTGTATATCATTGAGTTAGATATATTTTGAAACATATTCTGAAAGTTATAATTAATCTGCTAATAATATGATATCCAAAGTTAAACATATTTCCAAAAAGGATAGGCTATACTTTGTGACTAAAACAAAAACATTAACGTGAATAAAGCACTAGTCAAAGTATAGAAATGGACATACTACAGTTTTAATTCTATAAAAAAACATCCTTCCTCAGTATCTAAATACCTAATGGTAGCAAAGCATGCCTAGCACACCTACAACCAATAAGAAAAGAGGAACAAGTTTGAACCAGATAATAAAGCAAGGAAGATCAAAAACATGTTGATGAGGGTTTGGCGGGAACCCCAGGGTGCAAAAGATTAAATTGGAATAGATTTCCAAATATTGTAATATTGTACAATATTTAGAAATTTTTGTACAATATTACGCTATTTGGTGTGTAACTAAAAATAAAAGTTGTAAACTGTAAATCTAAATATTATCCTGGTCTTAATTATTAGGGTAATTATTATTTTCTTAGTTGTATTATAAGACATAAAACATTACGTTATCAATATATTTAGAGTGAATTTAAATCAAAATTATTTCTATACATATATCATTATTTTACTTTATAATTCTATGTATTTCTGAGTTTATATTTGGATTTCAATAGCCGGCTTTATTCTGTTTACTCAGTTTATAAAACTCTAGAAGAGCTAACTTCATATTTTAGAAGATGAAAGCGTTTGTATTCAAACATGTTTTCACATTGCCTATGCTATAAAAAATGAATGCGTAGATAAATGAATAGTTATTTTAATAATAGAAAATTAGAAACAGATACCTGAGTTGAAAACATTTTTCCGTTGATAAGGAAAAATAATTAACTGATAATGAAAAACTAATGATGAGAAACGAATTAAACTGAATAATATGTTTTCGAAAAATTGAAACTCAAAATCTCTATTTACAATTTTACCTTCTGCTCACAAATTTTTTCATTTTTCTTTCGGATGTTATTCGTGTAGACTAACTTCATGCAAAGAAGTTTAAAATAAATGAGTAAATAAATAACTGAAAAAAATGGAATGAATCCATAAACAATTTTTTTTAGTTAATTCATTTCGCGAAAATATACTAACTTAGTTTCTTTAACGTTGTTTTCTTTAGTTAGATTTTTTTATCCCCTTTTACTTACTTCAAAAGTAATATGAAAGAAAAACATTCAACGTGTAATAATTATATTAGTTATATGCTGAATCAGAAAACGAATTTTATTTTTTTTTTAATTTTTTCATTGTTTTACAAAATAAACTTTCGAAATTTTCCTTTTTTTAATAAGTAATAAAAGAAAAATTTATTTTGGAGTTAATTTGTTTTCGTAAAAGTTGTGCAAAGGATATATTTTTTAGCAAAACCGATTTCGATATTGGAAAATTGAGTCAAAACACTGGAATGAAGATTATTTCAAGCGAATAAGCCCTCAGAGAAAAAAAAATTATCGCTCCATTGTTTGCATGAAATGGAATTATAATTAAAAGAAAGCAGAAAAAAATTGGGATGTTTCTTAGAATTGTTTCAGCATCACTTAAAAAGAAATATTTTTTAATCATAAAAATATTTTAAGTTTTAATATTCATAAACTGTGTCATTTTCAATTTCAAACTATTAGTTTTTTTTTTTTTTACTTTTGTGCATTGTTTTTACATACTATTTAGAATTTATTTGGTTTCCTTCAAAAACGAAAAATGTTTCATTTTTTTCAAATTTTTATGCACTTTTTGATAAATTTTTTCAAGCATTAGTATATATGCGTTTACTATGAATTTATAATTCAATAACATACCTAAAAAACATCTAGGAAGAAAAACTGAATTTATAAAAAAATTATAAACAACGTCCTATATCAAAACATCTATTATTTAAGTTATTGTTAACTTCTCACACACGTTTGTTTTCATTTTTTTTAAAGCATAATTTTTTCAATGCGGATTTTGAAGAGAAAATATGAGGTAAAATAAAAAAAATAGTTTAAATCGCTGAGTTATCAGAAGCATTTAGTGTATTATCCCGTTCATAAAGAGCATACATTTTATAATTTTTAATTTTAAACTGATTTTTTTTATTTCATTTGTAGGAATATCAAATATTTTTTTATGTATGCACAGGTTTTATTCGCTGCTTATAAAAGTTTTTATTTCATAGAATATTAAACTTTAGGACACAGAATATGATATTTTATGACATAGAATGTGATATTTTATGACATAGAATATGATATTTTATGACATAGAATANTTTTCATTTTTTTAAAGCATGATTTTTCCAATGTGGATTTTTAAGAGAAAATATAAGGTAAGATAAAAAAAATAGTTTAAATCGCTGAGTTATCAGAAGCATTTACTGTATTATCCCGTTCATAAAGAGTATACATTTTATAATTTTAAATTTTAAACTGATTTTTTTTATTTCATTTGTAGGAATATCAAATATTTTTTTATGTATGCACAGTTTTTATTCGCTGCTTATAAAAGTTTTTTTTTTCATAGAATATTAAACTTTAGGACGCAGAATATGATATTTTATGACATAGAATGTGATATTTTATGACATAGAATATGGTATTTTATGACATAGAATATGATATTTTATGACATAGAATTATTGAGGGGGCTGAGTCGTCTAATGAAGATTATGAGTAGGGCTTCCCCTAATAGGTCTGCGGCTCTTTTTTAATAATGATTTTAAATGAATAGGGCAATAATAATCAATAATAATAATAAAGTAATAATGATTACTTTAAGTACTTAGTTTTAAGTACTTTTTTCTAATTTATAAATAGCAGCATATATCAAGCATTTGTTTGAAAACATAGCTTTTTTTAAGAGTCCTAAGATAAGTTTAAATCTTAACATTTTAGTAAATTACACTGTAGTAACAGGAATGCTTTTTTCTTTCTTTGAATCTAACGTAGATTCAAAATTTGACAGTTTAAAATTTAACTACAGTCTAAATTTTTACTTTTTAATATGATTTTTATAGTTATTGTTTCTTAATAATTTTATAAGATTTTTTTGTTTGCTTTGAATTGAATTTAAACTAATTTGAATTGAAACTTTGATAATAATTTGAATTGAAGCTTTGAAATGATAATTGAATTGAAACTTTGATTAATTTGAAACTAAAAATGACCACTATTATTGTTAAAATCAATATATGAGCATAGGATTAAACAATAAAATTTAATGCAAGAAAGTTTAAAGTTTCTAACATTTACTGAAAAAAACTTTTTCTTATTCTTTTGTACATATTTTTAAAATAATTATATGAACATCAATAATATAAATTTATTTTTATTGGGTTTTAATTATAAATAAGTACTCTTAGGTTTAGATTAACTATGTGTGCTATTATTTTTAATATATATAAAAATCCAATGCTTAGTTCATAGTCGCACACAGATAAGCTTATTTTTTTTCTTACAAGTTTGATTTTGATCACTATTACAAATATTTTCTTTCAAAATAATACTTTTTAAGATTTTTCTGTTGGGGAAATTTTAATTTAAATTTTTTTGTTTGTTTAAATTTTTTTAAATGTTTCTATGATGATTTTAGACATTAATTTTAGTTAAACTAGTACAAAAAATAATTAATTACTAATACATAACAAGTAATTACTGCTAAGCTAAACATCAGTCACTTGGAAATTATACTATTAAAACTAGATTGAAATTACAATTATCAACTGTTTATAAATTGTTTTATTTCCCTTTCTTCAAAAATAATGTCTCCCGTTTCTCGTTCTTGGATTGAAGGAAATTCACTTCTTCCAGGACAATTTTTCCATTGTTGGAAAAATTTGCGATCGCTACCGGTGGAAAACGTGTAGACCGTTGAGAATATGTTGTAAAGAATAACTTAAAAAATGCATAAAAATATACTTGAAAAAAAAAATTTTTTTTTGTGTTTTTGCGAGACCTGCTTCAATTAAAATTTGCTTTGAAAATATTTCCATAATCAGAGAAGCGTACTACTAACTAAAATATTTCTCTTTGTACGCTTTTGTGCAAAAATTTTAACTTTTTTTTCTTCAAATTTAGGTCATGAAGACTTAGGCACAATTTTACGGTCTAATGCTTTAACTTTGATATACGCTTTCTTGGAAAAGTTATTTTCATGATTCAACAGGTTTATGCTTGAGTTGAACTCAAAACGAAGTGACACCATTATTTTTAGGGAAAGCAATACTACTATAAAAACTACCAAAAAACCTTTTTATGAAAAAAAAAATGTATTGTAGTTTCATCGTATTTTCTTTAATAATAAAAACAAAAATGATTGAATTTACGTTACCATATTTGCACAATAGTGGGGTGTCTGGGGAAAAAACTATGCTTTTTGGGATAAAAACTCTTAATTTTTTTATTGGTAGTGCGTGATCTCAGCACAATATAGAAGCAGGATTTTAAAATGTTGGGACACTTGATAGTCATTTCCAAAGGTCATACTCGGAAGAGAGTATTAAAAGGGAAACAGACAGACTTCAATATTATTATCAAGACGAATGATTTTGTTCCTGGTGTATTTTTTTTACACAGAAACAAATTAAGCTAATCCCAAGTCGATAAGACAAAAAGTTAAAAGCTATCAAGGTTTTATTTAACATTGCTATCTAAGCAAATGACATATTTTTGTACGATGATTTCACTGTGACCAAAAAGAAAAGCGGTAGCATTAACAACAATTCAAACGTTATAAGACTTTTTGTATTCTAAAAGTACAGTTTTGTAGTTAGACCTGTTAAAATGTCTGTCATTGCTTCATAGCCAAGTGAGGCATTGTTTTTTTTTCTATGTTGTTAAACAGAGTTAAATCAATGAATTTAATAGTTTTGAAGCTATATGGGTTCTATGTGTTTAAAAAAGTGTGAAATAAAAGTTATTAGTTTAAGTCATTAAATCTTCATTTTTTCTAAACTATCAATCCTATCGACTTCTCAAAAACGTGCTTATATCGTACTAACATAGATAAAAAAACTTTTGCCAAACTTAATGTTTCCTTAATAAGATGAGTGTAATCAGTAAAAAAAACTTGGAAAAATATATATTTATAAAAATTAAAAAATGCAAATTATTGAATAGTTAAAAAATATTTTTATTAAAATCTTCTTATATATTTCCTTAAATGCAAAATAAAAGTATAAGCTCGCCTCAATTTTAAACTTCTCTCGTCTTCTTAATACCTGGGCAATCAATTTCCTCTTTTGTTCTGCAAACAAAAACCTCAACCAGTTTTGGTTTGCACATGTAGCTTTTTATTTTTTCAGAGATAGTATTTATTTAGTTATTTGTATTTCTGACGATTGAGTTCACACAATGCCAAAGTCCGATAAGGAAGTATAGATTTAACCTTGGTGTTTATTCTGATTTTAGTATGATTTGAAGCATTTGTGGATTTCCAAAACGTGTATAAAGTCAAAAATGCCACTTGTGATTAATTTAATTCCTTTAAAACAATTTTACCAATTTCCCCTCTATTATTGACAATCCAACCTAAATGCGAAAAAATGCCAAATTCCACAGTTTTAAGGTACTTTTTACTGATTTTAAAAGCCACTTTCTCAGTCTCAGTACTAAGCACATTCATCTTCTGTTGAATTTGTAAGTTATCTTTTAAAAGCATAAGATCTTCAGAAAATTCTAAGTTATTTAATTTCTCAGTAAAAGACCACATGAAGCTTGTATTTTGTTTAACAAAATTTGTCATTATTTAATTTACAACTATTAGAAAAATTGTAAGTGAAAGCATATATCCCAGTCTTTTCCTTAATTTTTCCTCCGTTCTTCACTCACATTTATATTTTCTCTCTGCGTCAGCAGTCATTTAATTTGAAAGCTTCGACGTCCTTCTTTTCATTTAGCATCTCTATATCAAATCCAAGCCATGCACTTGTTAATTTGCTCCTCGTTTTACTTAGAACCAACAAATGGTTATTCTCTGTTGTAAATTAAGGAAAAATCATTATCCCTGCGAAGAGAGCCTGTTTGCATCTGAGTGTACACCAATTAATGCCAATCTCCCAGCGCGAACGTATATTAACATCGCGAACTCTTGGGACGACGTTGCACATCCTTCCTTTCGCTTGCTTTCTTAAATCGTGTGAAATGAGGAAAGCAAAACTTATTGAATAATCAATTTACAAGTAATATGAATTAATAAAAGGGATATCTAAAAATCGTAACAAATATACTTTTTTTCTATTCGCATTTAAAGAGACTGATTAAAGAATAATTTTTCTTCTACGATTTTCTTTTGCAGTAAAACAAAAATAAAAATTCTTTATCTCGCACTTCATTTGTTAATGGCCTATCATCATATGACTCACCATTTTTAGTAGTCCAATCAAATCCAATGCTCTTGCAACGTCATATAGTTGTTTCATTTTCAAGAACGAATGTTCTTCCTATTTATCGAATTATATCGCCACGTTAAGTTTTCCAGTAAGACTTCGAAACTAATACCTTTTATAACTCTATAGTACATGTATCGTATAGTATAGTACGTTTACATGTATCTATAGTACATGTATCGTAAAGTATCTCTATCTATGTATCTCTATAGTACATATATCGTAAAAGATAGCACAAATTAGATTTATGTTTGATGTGTTAAACTTTTAAAACCTTTTGTTTTATTTCGAAAGCATATTTGTATAATTTGATAACGTAATAAAACTTAACTATAAGCAATCGCGTATGATTACTTAAATCCTATGCCGCAATGGTTTTTTCTTAGCTTGGAACATAGTACAGTGTACATTGTAAGCCCCTATGCAATACTTCTCACATCTAAATCCAACAGGAAATGCTTCCACTTTTTTAATAATCTTAATGAATGATTCTGACCTAAAACTTCATTACTAAATATTTTAAGAGCTATTATTTATTTGACATAAATTATTCTCCTTAAGCAAATTTAAATTTTTTTAATTAGTTACAATATAATGGAAATAAATTTAAAGTTTAGTGTCGTTATTTGTCAGTTGGAGCCATCCCTTGGCTGGATGCTCTGAGTGGTTTCTCTCTTCTTCCCTTTCCCGCAACTGTTTGTGATAGATCACTTTTATTTTAGTTTTTAAATAACATTTGTTTTATGAAACTTCAAATTTTAAAAAAATTATTAGAAATTCTGGTACAAAAGATTTAAAAGATAAAATCTATCTATTATCAATCCTTAAAAAAATGTCTTGAAGCTGTTAATTCTGACCATGTCTGATCCTATCTCAGCGTTAGTGTAGCTTTGTTGATATGAAAATATTTTATAAAAAAAATATTTAATCAAAATTAAATGATGAAAAAAAAATATTTAATCAAAGCATGTAAACCGAAGAGCCATTAGATTATGACCACCCACCATCTATAACAATGGGCTCGCCCAGGTTTTCATGGTTTCTTGCCCAGGAACAATGTTTTCATGGGGCACATTAGGACCTATGATCCTCATAGAACAATCCCTGACCTCTGTAAGCTACTTGAACATAGTTGCAGACCAGGTTCACCCATTCATGGCAACAGTTTCTCCTGCGGGTATGGTGTTTACCAACAGGATAATGCACCATGTCATAAGGGTCGAATCGTCATGGATTGGTTCGAGGAACATTCCAGTGGCTTTCAAGTCATGTCTTAGCCCCCAAATTTACCTGACCTTTATCCAATAGAACATTTGTGGTCATACTTGGAAAACCAAATTCGTGCTGGCACGCTACTCTTTCGCAATGTGAGGGAATTGCAGGACCAGTTGGTAAGCGCTTGGTACCAGATACCTCAGACTACCTATCAGCACCTTGTGGAATCAATGCCAAGGCGGGTGCTGGCAGTTTTGAGGGCTAAAGGTGGTCCTACATCTTATTAGCAGGGTGGTCATAATGTAATGGCTCTTCGGTGTTTATACTTTCATTAAATATTTTTTTATGTGAAAAAAAATGTTTTTTTATGAATAAATTAATAAACTTAATTATTTTAGAAAAATGGTGGCACACATTTTGCATATCTTATTTTATTTTATTTAAAAATAAAATTTTGTTCGTATAATGCTTATTTAAGCATTAACAGTTTAGTTTTCTACGGAAACAATTAACTTTTTTGTTTACTCTCTGTAACAAAACTGTTCATTGTTTGCACATTTATCCGTTATTACTTTACATCAAAATGCTCTTTTATTTTTTTCTTCCTATTACAATATATAATTTGCACAATTATTTCAAATTACTTAAATCTTATCTGATTGTATAAGACACATCTTTTTGTGTGAAATTATAGACGCCTGTAGTTCATAACAATTTTATCAACTTATCTACAACTTTACAACAAACTCATCGGCGAAGTTTTCATTAAAGAATCTATAGCTACAAATAATGAGGTCCTGTCAATTCATTAGAATCTTTGTGACATTCCCTTCGAGGACCATTTGTATAAAAAGTATACACACAGAAGCGATTCGGTCCAATGACTTGCTTTATTCATTTATGACATCAGCCTCTGCAACCAGCGGAAATTTTCAAGGTGAGGCACTTTTCAATCATTAAAGCCTCCCTCTCTTCATTTCACCCTTTCCTTTCCCAACTGGGAATTCGTGCGTGACTGGCGTTAAGAATTAGGATTATTTTAGAGAAAATATAAAGAGATACTCTTCATCTCTGAGTATGAAAAATGATGCTTTTATTTTCTATTTTTGATGCCAACGTTTGGCGAAATTTTGAATAAACATTTTTATCGTTCATTGAAAGCCAGCGAAGTGATTGTGTTGTTATCAGATTTCAACCTCTTTTTTTCTTTTCTCTTCCCTTTCTTCATTGTTTTTCGAAAGGCACGAAATTGGGTTTTTATTTAAAATTTTATTTTCATCACCAAGATGAGATTTTAGCCTAAACAATAATGTTGTTTCCTCGAGTTTTCGCTAATGTGACATTGATTGATGGTCCTTAACAAAGACGGGTGTTTATTACTGTAATTTTAAAATAAATGTCTGCTCTTTTGAAAATATCTTATTCCAAAATAATTTGTAAATTTAATTTCTTTTAAAAAAATTATTGTAAAAATATTTAGTTTAAAAGCAAGAGGATTTCTGAAAAAAAATTTTTTTTTTTTTTTACAGAACCGTGTGCATAGCTAATTGTACTTGGAAATTTAAAAAACATGATTCACAATTTCTCTTAAACAATGTCTTTACAACACAACTAAATAAATTATTTTTGTATTGTTTCAAAAAAAAAATCCTCGGTAATTATCTGTTAGCAGCGTACCAGACGAAGCGTGACGAAAATCTTCAATTAATCAATGCGTAAGCAAGCATACTCATCCAGGCGTAAGCAATGCGTCAATTTTCTATTTATTTGCCTTAGATGTTTATCATTTTGTATATTTACTTTGCAACAGTAAAATGAAACATAATAAAATGCATAATGTAAATCAATTTACTTAGCTGGCATTAAATTGTAATTTTCCTTTTTAATTTGTTGAAAATAAACTTTATTTATTATCCTTCGTCCTTATACTGTAAAAAATTGGTGACTTAGTGGCTCAGGAACTTTTATTTTAGTGCAAATTCTCATTATGTATTATTAATGCGTATTGTTCCTAATTTATTTTCTACTTTTTTCTTGGTTCTGTTCGGTTAGCCGAGCGCAATTTTTTTTTCCTTTTTTTTTAAAATTTTATTTTTAAATTTTTTTAAATAAATTTTAAAAAAGTTAGCGGAGGTCTACTTTATTGGCGACTTTTTGTTTATGCTCGGCGAATCGAAAAGTACCATTTTCCTTCTTTTTCATTGGCAATCACAAGATCCTGTAGTTTAATATATTTTCTGAAATTTACTGATATATCTTGTACTTCTTGTTTTATTTCAGATTTTTTTTATATGTTTATTGCCTTGTTTTGTTTCGCTATGGATGAGTAAGATTCGGATTAATTACCTTACATTTATTTATTAGCCACAAAGCATTAGCCTCTAATATTTCTCCTTTCTTATCACTGATAATGTATATCAGCCGCTTTAAGAAGGGGAACTGTTTCTTCTTATACTTTTATTTATTTAATTATTTATTTATTTTATTTTATTTTTTCGCGAAAATATGGTCTCCTAGCTTTAATGCGCGTGATCGCGTAACTAACTAACACTTCATGCTATAATAAATTTAAAATAATATTTCCTGACGAAATTTTATGCAGCTAGATTATTACTAAAGGAATAATTTACGTAATTCCTGAAAATGATTATTTTTTTAATTTATATAACCAATCTGACAACTGAATTGGTTTTTTCGAAAATTTTGGTAACACTTGCAATTATATGAAGAAAAAAAAATACTTTTCTTAATGACTAAAAATATGTTAACCTAGATATTTTAACATTGCATTTTGTTTTATAATTAAAAAGAAACTTCTTACGTTTAATTTCGTACTTGGATTTCACATTCTTTAAAAACGGATTACTCTTGCGTGTTCGTAAAATGTTGCGTGTTGCTGTATCAAACATGCTGTCAGCTAAAAACTATTCCGCTTTTAAAATGAAGCATTTCAATGTATGTGTGTCATAGGTGAACATCCGTTCAACGCTAATGTTATAGAAATCATACCATAGTTTTTTATTAGTTTATTTATTACATTATGAATTCAAAAAGTAGTCATGCCTATCTAACTAGTACATTTACTACACTTTTTTTTCCATTTCTGGTTTATTGCATTTTCTTCGAACGGATCAATAAGATTTAACTTTTTTTTCCTCTTAACGAAAAGATGACTTAAGAATTCAGTCTTTTTTTTCATTGGAAAAGATGATAAAGTAGCATTTTTTTCGCTTAGCTAAATTCGAAAATTTTCTCTATGGCGTCACTGACCGCTTGCAGAAAACTAAGAGGTTTCGCCCTCTGTTCGCACCCCTCACCCCTCCCATGGTTACTTTTCATCCATCATAGCTTCCATTTTTTTAAAAAAGAAAAAAAAATTATTTATGAATGTATGATCGTTATAAATGTATGTAAAAACATTTTGTTAATATTTTAATCCTAATGAAATAAACGATTACCTAGATTTGAAAAATTATCATCTGTATTTTTTAAAAAAAATCTAAATTTAAGAACATAGATTGTGTGACACAGTAAAGTAAAATAGATGAAAAGTAATTTTACTCGTTAATGATATAAAGCGATAATCTTATATCGTTTTAATAATTCAAATTGGGAACAACTTTTTTTGACTCGTCCGCCTTTTATATTTTTAAATACAATATAAATGTTAAGATTTATGATAAGAATGTTTTTCGATATATTAATATTAAGATTTATGTTTACCAACATCTAATCTCTACTGTTCTGTTTTCTTTCACTTTTTTTACTCATTTTTGATGAACTTATAAAATAGAGATCTCGAGTGAGATGAAAATTTCTGAAGCAGTTGATTAATAATAATTATTTAAAACTAAAGAAATGAAAAAAAACATTGGAATTAAAGCAGTTAAACATACAATGATTTGCAAAGGAATTACAATTAAAAAAAAATCACTTGAAGTTCATTCATCACAGCCATTTCATCACATCAAATTTCAGCTTTGTAATTGCATTTCAGAGGGCTGTAGATAAGACTACATGGTATATATTTTCTGATATATTTAACAGTTCACATTTCTTGAACTAATTATAATAGCTTAGTTTTTATTCCATTCTACTCCTTGTAATTATGTCTACGCACCTTCGTAATTTCAAGTTTCTAAGTTATATTAATTTTACATAGGAAAACAAAATGTAACATAATGTATATAAGCACCTAAAAAGGCGTTGGCAGCGCTTACGCTTTTTTAATGTAGAGAATTTGAAAAATTGAATTAAAATCGGAACATGTGGCTCTTTTTGAAATATATATTTCAAACTCTTGTAATTAAGCTATTACTATAATATTCGTATATTAATTTTCAATTTTTGATACATATTTTACATTTCAATATTGTTAATTCGATTTCATTGTGCATTTTAGTTAAAAAGCGTCTGATGCATTCCTTTTTTCACTTTCTTTTTTTTTAATATACCGCTGTGCATTATATATTTTAACCATTCTCTGCTCAGTCATAGTATAGTGCAGTTATACTATAACAAAAATAATTTGAAAATTTACGAAAAACTAAACAAAGAAATGCGCACTCAAAATAATAATGTTATTAATTTTTAAACATGTTTTAATAAATACAATTTATTTTGCCCAAATATTTTCATGAATTCTTTGGATATAAATATTTCTCATCTACATGGATATATATATATTTCTCATCTACTAAAACCATAATTTTTTAAACTTGAATAATAAAGAGCAATCTGTGGCAAACAAACAAAAGCTGTTACGAAAGCCTGCCATCTCTAAACGTTTCCTAAAATGATATAAATTTTCATTTACAAACAAAACACACTATTTCGTAATCTAAACAATAGTTCTTGTTTTTTTTTTTCGTTTTCTAATTAATTAGATAACCTAGATTTTTAAATAAAATTGCCCCAGCTAAACGCACACAATTTATTAAGGAACGACTGACTGTTTTGAGCATTGACCCTTTATTTTGAGTTATGGCGTTAAATACCTCCAGGGCATGTCAATGGAAAATGATGCTCTATTTTTTCGCTTTCAAGTTTATATACTTGGATGTAATTACGCACTTATACCGAAACTGATAACAGTAGCTTCAAGTTTAAAGCTTAAAGGGGTTGGATCTACATTGCATTTGTAAGACTACCTTGCTGTTGGAAACAATTGACAACCTAAAATTCCTATTCTTTTGGATATAAAATATCAGTGAAAATTCTTAAGTTAAAAAAAATTTGATCTAATTAAAGCAATTACAACAAGAAAAAAAGAAAATTACTTCTCAGTGGTATCAATTTCGCATGTTGTCTTAGAAATATCGCTTTAAATTATTTAAAGGTTTAATATGAAAATGATTGTCTCGGTATTCTTTTTATTTCTTTTTGCATTAAAACGTTAAAAAACAAAAGAGTTTTTTTCTCTCTTTCCTAATTATTCAAACAGTAATTTAAAAAAATCGATAACTTTTAAGTAAATTGGTGACGATTTTGTTTACTTTGTATAAATTTAAATTTATCAGGATTTCTTAATTTAATTAATTTTTATATTTAGGGGTTGCAGTGCTAGAACCATGACTGAAGTCTCGGTATTATTTCATGACGTTTTCTAAAAATTCAAACAATTTATCAAACAGAGAAATTTTTATTGCTTTAATGTGAATTATTAAAAAAAGTTTGGGGGATTTTAGAGGAAAGGGCAGTGTTTTTATTTCCTCAGCAAAACCAAATTTTAAAATTGCTTTTCTCATTGATGTTTTTTGTGTTTGCATACAAGTTTAATCCCAAATTATTATTTTCTGTTTAAGGTAGGGCTTGAAGTATTTTTTTTTTGACAATCAGTATGGTATACTTAAAAAAAACTGTGTTTTGAAAAAATACTTAATTGCATAAATTATTCAAACTTATACAGAGTGTTACACCTACATGGGAAATACTTAGTGAGTTTTTATGTTACACATCACCTGAGGAAATGTTCTAATTCATATATAAATAAATGAATTTACAGAATTGCAGCAATAACCAATTTTTTTACATAAAAAAAAAGATTCTTTAAAAAATACGTTGAAATAAAAAAGATAAAAAGAGAAATTTTTAAATTTTTTGAATTTGAAACAACATGACAACATTAGTTATCAGTTAATTGTGTACATAAAATTGTGAAAAGTAGTTGTGTTACTATTTATTTACAAGCAGTTTATCGCTGGGTTCAATGTAGATCGTAGGGTTGTTTAATAATTGAAAGTTGCTTCCAGTTATGTGAAATAGTATTAAATCTTATTCTTATCTAAACATTTATTTAACGCCATCAAGATTTATATTCTATTTTATCTCTCTTTAATCTATCCTGATAATTATGCTTTAATTAATTTTTCAAATATATTTAACCATACTAACAACAATTAGTTTAAAATTACTCAAATTAGCGCACAAAATAATAAAAAAGAACTATCATGAAATCTATATTAATAGAATTATAATTGTTTTTCTCATGATGATTTCTTTTTTATAAGCTATTTTTAAAACTTCTGATAAACTACATAATATTTATAAAATTATTAATTTGCAAAGTTTTTTCCTAGTTAAGTTATACATATTAATTGATGATAAGTTTCCATGAAGCAGTAATAAGTTTTTAATTAAATTTCAAAATTTATTAGGGGAACACTATCGTGCGCAATTTAGGTTTAAAAAAACAATTTAAATTTTAAAATTCAAATTTGCCGAGTGAAATATCTTCACATTTTAAAAGACAGAAATTTTTGAGTTAAAGGAAAAATGTCATTGGTCAATGTTTAGAGATGACAACTTTAATTTCCAAAAATTTTCTGCTTTGAAACTTTTACCTCCCATTTCTCCTACCAAGCAATAAAATTATAGCTCAAGCATTATTACAAATTAAGAATGTTATTTGTTTTTTAAAAATGTTACAGTAAAAATTGGACTTTTTATTTAAATTTAATCTTTTTGAAACATTAATTATAACCGGTTTATATCAACTATCTCATTTAAGAATTTCAATTTCATAAATAAACATTTTTTAGATTGATTCTACTAAATATTTCAATGGTTACATTGATTCTTTAAAATCACTCCCTGGGGCATTAAATGTTTAAATTCCAGTTTCTGTATATTTTTAAAGAAGTTTTGTCTAAAAAAACTAGATTTATAGAAAATACAATTTCAGAAAAAAGAGTTAAACAATAGCAGTTCTCAGCCTTGAAAAAATTCGCAATCTAGAGCATTACTGACCCTGAACTCTTTTACCTGCTTTGTTTAAATTTAAAGAATTTGAACCTCGTTGTCATGCCTAATTACAAATTCCAGAACGCAAGCGACAATGAAGTGTAAACATAACTATGGAGCTTTGTTTTCCGACCCTCTAAAAAGTATTTTCTCTCTCAGGTATATATTTCTTTTCTTATAAAGAAAAAAAAATTCTTTTGAAGAAAAAAAAAATTCTTTTTTTTTTTAGAGAATCGTTTGACTTATGGCTCGATTCTTCTAGAGAGAAAACAATAGCATCTTCAGATACAGCCTGGTTTTATAAAACAGAATATTTTTGTTTTTCAAGTTTAAATTTCTTTTCGATTGTAACTGTGACCGTAATTTTCTAATCATTCACCCATATCTTTAGCATTTTTTTTTCTGAGAAAAATTTCATACGTGCACTTTGTTTAAAAAAATTACAGGTACTGTGGACAATCGATTTCATAATTTTTTTTTTCTTGTTTTGGGCTTTAAATTATTACTGGAACAAAAGGAGTAAAAAATATTGCTGCCTTATTATAACTCCTCAACAATATTAATAGTATAAACATATTTGATTTTTTTTACAGTTATTTTCAAAACTATTTTCAACTCATGTGTAACAGAAAAAAATCATTTTGCTGACTCCGTATTAAGCCTTTAGAAAATTATTTTTTTCAGTATTTTCATTTATTAGTAACTAACTAATATTTTGGAACACTTATTTATTCTTTGTATCCAATAAAATCTCTCGAACTGAGTTGCCTAATAAACGTAGTTAATTTTTTTAAACATTTTTTAAAAATTTATTATACTTTTGATAAAGCTTTAAAAACATGTTTAATAACTAGGTTTAATAGATTACTCTTAACTGAATTAAATTAAAGTAAAAATATTTAAAAATAATAATTAGATATTTGTCAATTAAGAAAATTATTTTACTTTAGATAATTTGCATACAAAACAGAAGATGTTCATTAACATGTCCATTTTACAAAGACACCAATATGCTTTAAAGAAAGATTCATTAGGTCTCCTTCCCTGTTTTCTGAAAGGTATTATTTTGAATGCCCTAACAAAAATTCAAAATTTAAATGATGAAATACTTTTATATTCAACATCGAAACCTTTATATATTAAAGTAAACATGATAGGCTGTATGTATGAAACAACAAATTTGGAAATAAAGAACTGATGTCTGCTGTTTTAAATGGATGTATCCATGAACCAATTTCTTCAACCATGGAAAATCACTGGTGCGACTTATTGAAACTTGTTAACTTTGTTTTTTGGGCTTATAATATTTTTAATGTATGGTATAGAAATCTTGCTAGCGCTTCGCGCTCCCGTGCTACAGGTCCTGGGCTCCCGTGCTACAGGTCCTGGGTTCGATCCTCGGGCCGTGCAGGGTTGACTCAGCCTTTCATCCCTTCACTGGGTCGATTAATGAGTACCAAGAATGCTTGGGAACTAAACACTGGGGGTTTCGCGTTCGGCTGACCACCTAACCGGAACATCTGCTTCTGCACCCCAGAGCCCAAGGTCAAGAAAACTGAGATGGGTACAGTAGGCCTTGGCCCTCCAGGGGCTGTCGCAACACTGCGTTTAGGTTTAGTTTTTAGGTATAGAAATCTAGAATCGATGTTTAGGACACGGGTTTTATTGAAGTATATCATTTTTCACACAAGTGAAAATAACAAATTTTTGATGAAACTTTTTTTGGTTAATGGCGGGCACTTGGGTCTATTTCCCATTGGCCTCAGAAATGCCAGAATTGCGACTCCCTTATCGCTACCCAGTGAGCACCTATATCTAAGCCATGGCGGTGGCGTAGCGTCGCCCACGTCACACAACCACAAACCCGTTTATAGGGAGGGTTACATTCACACAATCACACAGAAGAAAGGACATAGAACACAGAGAGAGAAATAAAGAAACATCCATGCCCTGAGCGGGATCCGAACCCGCAACCATCGGTTCCGCAGTCAGGCACGCTAACCACTCGGCCACCTGGTCGGCTTGATGAAACATAAAGCAAGACATATATTATTCGTCTAATATTCCGTTTGGTCACTACTTCTTTGTTTTTCTTTTTGGGATGGGGGGCATTTTCAAATTTATGATTCAAATCCTAAAACATCTCAAAAATTAAATCATGATGCTAATCATTGTATCGCTGATATTAATTATGTAGAAAAAATTTTATTGAAAATTTCATCAAACAGCCACATATATTCTAGCAAAACCAATGGGAGAGTTTACGAGATGTGTTCCAAAACGATATTTATAACAATTTGTGATAAAATGATGTCAAACCGTGGCATATACCAGTCCACCATGTTTACTTTATAATTAAATAAAAATTTCAGGCAATAAAATAAAAAAGAATTAAAAAGACTTCCTTTGGTATTAAACTTATTTTTTATTGTCGAAACACCATGTATGTATTTACTGAAAATCACATTGCTTGAGTTCAAGTATGAAACATGATATAAAAAGCGACTCGAAATTGAATCTATACAAAGTAATCCAAAGCATCTCTTTTACATATTCTCAAACTCGAGTAGCTTCCTAAACGTAATTCCGATCGTAGTTTAGCAAGAGTTTTTTTCATATATCTTCCCTTAATCCTTACGCGGAATCTTCTGCATTAAGTTTATAGGAAAGACACTCGGATCTTTAATAATTGGACTTCAAGAAATTCGCCTGTCCGCCTCCCTTAAAACTTTTAGGGTCAAGAAAACTGAAATCAATTAAGAAGCACCCTGTACGTGCTTTGTAAATGCAAGTGACACGAAGCGTGATCCGAAAGAACGAGAAGTTTACGTTTGATTTGTGAAGGCGTTAGTTGGTCCTGAATAAAATTAAGGTCATGCACCTTCCGGTCATTTTACCTTTGATTGGCTAAGGCTATATTTATTGGATCTTTTTTTATTTTATTTGATTCGTAGTTTTTGTTATAACTTCTACAATGGATTAATATTCTGAGACGTCAGCATAAGAAAATACGCCTTCTGTATTTAATTGACAGCAGTCAAACGTAGTAATTCCTTTTATGCAGGTTTTATAACGATCCTTTCTATAGAAATTAATGCTTTATTTATTTTAGTTTTTTGTCTAATTTTAAGACTCTATTGGAATTTATTTAAGCTTTTTTTTTATTGAAAAAGATTTTTTCAAGCCTTTTTTAGAGCATACATATAACTGATAGGGTTAGTCGGAAAAAATACATCTATTCTTCCATTGTTTCAATTCGGAAAAAACCAGGGTAGAAAAAAAATGACGAACAATTTTGAAATCAATTTTACTTTCGCCCTTGTATCAACCTTTTTTTAAATAAGAAAATGCAGCACTAACATTAATTATTATGAAATGGATGATTACCCGGATTTGAAAAATAATCATCTGAACTTGAAAATAAAAGGTTTAACCCAAAGAACATAAAATGTGCGATTCAATAAGAAGGAATCAATGACAAGTAATGTTACTCGTTGGCGAAACAAGTGAACTAGGGAGCAATTCTTATGCCTCTGAGTAATTTTTTTCTTTTTTTTAATTTTACAAGTAATGTTAGGATTTATATTTGTTAACACGTAATCTTTCTCTCTTTCGTTGGTATTTTTGATTGACATCTACTGGAACAGGATTTAATAAAATAAAGAAATAAAGATCTCGAGAGGGAAAAATAAATTTTCTACAATTCATAAAAAGTTAATATTTAAAGCAAAAAAGCTGAAAAAATAAAGCAAAAAAACAACTTAAATTTGCAATAATTTTCGAATAAATTAAAATTTCGGAACAAAATCCGTTTAATTTCACAATTTAGCTCTTTTGCGACTTTTTTTTAAAACTCTTTTCACTCTTTCTGCAGGTCAAATTTTAAGTTGTATTTCAGTGGGTTACAGAATAACAAACCATGGTATTTTTTCCCTATACGTTTAACAGTAAAGTTTGTTCAGTCAATAATTCTCTAAATATGGATTGTTAAATTTTTTTCCATTGTTCCCCCTGTACGTTTTTCTACACACCTTTGTCTTTTCAACTCTCTTAGTTTTGGGGCTAAGTTAAACATCCAAAACATCTGCTGCGTTTGCGAACCTTGCGAGCTTGAACAGAAAATGCTCTTTTTGTCTCAAAAACTGCCTGTCATTTTTAATTTCAAATTACTGAAAATTTACTGGCTTCTTTAAAAACGAATTTACCGAATAAATGTTGTTGTTTTATGGATCATTCAAAAATCTCTACTTTCCGAGAAACCTAATTAAGATCTTAGTGAAGTATTTAATAAGGCGTAGTTAATTTTTAACAGTTAAAACACATTTTATAATTAGGAGAGTGGTTATCGAGAATGTCAACCGTTATCTATGAAAATTTACGCCATCATAGACTCGCGTTAACACGTCTTTTATACTAGTGTAATTTTGTAGTGGCAGATTCGCTACAGTACTCCCCCACCAGAATTATAGCTGTGATAGAATTCGATGAACGAATACCACTAGTTGATTCATTGCTGTTTTTGTGAGAAGCCGGGAGAGCCGTATTAAGATCACCGTACTTTTTGAGGGCTGAATGTGAGACGTGTACTAACTTGACGGTCGTAGTCGCTCCTGTGTTGCCTCCCGTTAGCAGTCGAGTGTATGCAAGCTGACGTTGTGCGTGATCGAGAAAAGACTGAGTAGCAACAGTGCGAGGAGGTGGATAATGTCGCAGTCACAAGTCAACTGTTCAATGTGGACTATTCATCGAAGTAGGCGTTTCCAGATCCAAGTGGGCGTTACTGTCAAGATAGGCGTGTTCATATCGAACTGTGCGTTTCTGTCAAGGTAGGCAAGTTCACATCACGTCCGAGGGTCACCAATGTAGGGGAGGGGTTATCGACAATGTCAACCGTTATCTATGAAAAGGTACCCCAACATAGAATCGAGTTAACACGTCTTATATACTAGTGAATTGTAATTGTAATTTTGTAGTGGTAGATTCCCTACAGTGTATTATGTAGATATGCCAAATTTAGTACACAACTGTGGTAACTGTGCTAGAAACAACTATGTTATTCTGTATAACAATTATTTTGGCCTATTTAATTCCCCCCAAAAATAGTAATGACAATTACACTTGAAAAATAATTTCAAGGTGTTAATTATAAATTTCTTTCAGGATTTAAATATTTTTTTCAGTTCAAGATTTAAATATTTATTAGATAATGAGATAGTTTCCAAGAAATAAAACTTTAGGACTTTAAGTGATTATTTTTTTAAAATTTATTTTTTAAGAAGAGCATTCTATTTATCGCATAATCTTAAGTATGTTTATTAATAACACTTATAACACATGTAATTTTTTTAAAAAAATGTGTCAAAATTTGTTAAACAGATTTATCGAAGTCTAATAACATTGACGGCAATTAATTATATCTTCCTCTTCATGTTCATAAATTCGTTTTTATTTTTACATGGTTGAACATCGAGAAAAAATAAATATTTACTTGAGACAAAATATATTCCTTTCAATGAGGTTTAAATTTAATAAATAACAAACAAGATTTTTTCTACTTTGTTCGATTGGAAAACAAATAATCGTGATGCTAAGAATATATATAATTAAACTATCGGACCTACTGATATCTATGATTATTTAGAAAGAAAAAAAATCTATCGTCATCCGTTACAAAAAAATAAGTTCATAAAAACAGACGCAAGTATCTTTAATAACTGGTTGTTTCGATCATTTGTTAAGCTTTGGAAATTGTTATTTCGCTTCACTAAGTTGCTTCAACAGAGTAAGTGCAATTTAAAGGCGAAAAAAAGGCAAAGAAAGCAAGAATAACTCTTGATTTTAAGAGAGTAATTTGACATTAAAATACCTTTTCAATTTTTTGTTTCATTCAGCGAATTTCGCAGTTCTACTATTTTTTCGTCCTTCTAATGGTATAGTATTTTTTAGTATCTGCTAAATTCACCTGCTTCTTTGTGTAATTAAAATACGAAATTACTTTTTTTTTGTAAACCGCTTGAATATCTATGCATATAATAGGCTATACCTGTAGATCTCGGGCAAGAAGTAATAAACACAAAAAAAAATATTCTATTTGTTACCTTTAGGAAATTAATGATGGATATTATTTATTACTGAATATTAAAATCTTTTAACTTTTGGGTCGTGTAAATTTTTTATCATATTTTTATAAATAATTCTTGGAAAATAATTTTTGATAATTATTTTTTTTTCAAAGTTAATTATTATTTTAAATTAGAGATCTCAAAATGAAATAGGTGTTTCTTTCATACAAATGAAAAATTGTTACATTTTCAAGTGAATTCTTGATTCGACTTACTAACGAACAATATCCAGTCATTTACTGATTTTGAGATAGAAAACTAATGATCGTCATAGGTCAACATTAAATAACTAATAGCTTGCACAACGTTTTTAAATAGTTTTATTCATGTGAGTTTAGAGCTAAATTAGTTCGCCTTAATACTGTAAGTGGGAAATGAGTTAAGCAATGCTAAGTTTTTAATGTTGATTTATGTATTAAATATTTTGGAGAAACATCAGCCAAAACTGACTAACTGATATAGCCAGAAAAAAAAGAAAAAAGAAACTTTTAGTTTATAGATAAGACATCAATGGTCGTTCACCCATCACCAGTGGACCTATGAATCTTAGCGTATGGAGAAGACTTTCTACATACTTTTTTTGTTAACGAAAAATCCTCAGCTGAATTCGAAAGGCAAAATGTACTTGGCTGATCTGGTCATTTTTTTAAAATTAAAGTTTTTTTAACTCTTAATCATGCAATCAAATATTGTCGTTCTTTTAATAAGTTTGAGCGCAATATCAAGAAATTAAGTAAGAAAAAAAAATTTTCCATCACCTCTGCGCTTAAGCGAACCTATCTTCACTTTCGCTGCTTTAGTGTACGGCCCACCTTAAGCAACTCGTTGGTAAGTTTTTAAATCTGCTTGAAACACGTGTTTATGAAAATGGACACTGATTGAAATGCGTGTTTAAGAAAATGGACACAGCTACTCTAAGAAAATGGATATAGCATTTGATTCCGTTTATCAAACTTCTCTTATGGAAATTATTTCATGGGCACTAATAAAAATATTTTTTTCTTATAAAAAAAGAATATTGACGCCTAAAATGATGTTCCATGCCCAATTAAAACAATGTCCTCTCCCATAAACAAAATTTTGTCAATTTTTATTTTTCATTTGGTATTTTTTGCAGTAGGCGTTTGCTAGATGTAGTAGCCGAAATCAATTTCAAGTATTCAATTTCATTACTTTTCTTTATGCTTCGAAACTTGAAAGTTTAATTAGCTCTGCAGTCATTTGACTTTATTAAGTACTTGTAACTCTAAAAAGTAAACTATGTATTGGGACAAGAAAGTTCAGAACATATATTCATAATATTTACAAAAATGTTCATAATATATTGTAGCGTATCTACCACTACAAAAATACAATTCCAACTCATTAGTATATAAGACATGTTCTATAGCTACCATCCCCACACATATATTCATGAAATTGACTACAAGGTTCATAACATATAATCATAACATTTAAGAAAAGTTAATAACTCATATTCTTAACATTACCAAAAATGTTATAAGTTACTTAAAATTACAGGTGTTTATTTTATAAAGTATTATAAAATACATTTGTTTTATTAATATTGGTACCAAAAAAAGGCGCATCAACTTCTTCTCAAAATACTTTTATTTATTTTTCGAAGTTTATGTGTTACAATATCCACTGCAACTATGCAACATTGCTTTATGGTGTGATTTTATACACCGGATGAGGGAGGGAATAAAGGAACTTTTGGTCATGTAATCACGGAAAAGCCAACGACTTCACATCTGCTATTTCCTGAAGAATTGCCCTCATCTTAGTAATAGAATGGACATTCGGTTAAAACTTGGATATAAAGGGAACCTTAAAATACCACTTTCAGCGAATAATTAAAATACTTTATATGTAATTAATATTCGTTTATATTTGTGAGATTTGATTTTAAACCCATGCATTATTATTATACTAAATCCAAACTTAAAAATGTGGTTTTATTGTAAAAAGAATCCCTTACTGAACACACATTTGTTAAATTAAAAAAATCGTTGAAAAAACTGTTTTAAAAATAGTTATAAATTAGTGGGCTGAGCCCCCTGCTCGCTAACGCTCGCCAACCCCCGAAAATTGCTTCGCAATCTTCTTTGGTTTGCTTCACAAACCAAGCTCGCTTCGCTCGCTACTAACTTAGTTACGTTGCAAATGCACAAAATTCTAAGAATTCAAAACAATCATTCAAATCCATATAACAACTTTTTTTTAAAAAAAAAATTACATCTTTTTAGTAAATACTAAGTCATTAAAATAAATTTGAATTCAAATAAATGACATGTAATTCGTTAAACCTATTAGAAATGTGCTATAGTATGAAATCTTAAGATAAAGTTTCTAAAACTGATATCTCTTTAAAAAGGTTAAAATTTTGACTATAATTAAGTCTATTAAAAATTGAAATAAGTGAATTGCAATGGAAAAACCTGCATAAACAAATAAATTCTAGTAAAACAAATAAATTCGTGATATAAATCAAAAATCGTCAAATAAATTCGTAATATATAAATTCGTGAAAAAAAGCGCTTTCGACAAAATACTAAAATAGAGATCTATCGACAAAGACTACTCACTTCTGCCTAGCTTAATAGTATGAGATTGCCGCAGCTGATGCTCTCTGGTTATTTCAGTTTCCGTTTTTAAAAGCGCTATATGTTGAGCCACCTCAGCTAGATTTGGCATGTGACATTTTTAGCGGCAATCATTGGTCCATTTTCTAGCGTTGCCATTCGGGGAGTTGTAATGAAGCTTTTTTTTTGTCGCCGTGTAAGAGAAATATAGATATTTTTTAAATAATTTTTTAATAAAAAATTAAATAATTTTTTTGCAGGTACAAGTTATTTTTACAAAATTTCTTACCAAGAAAACAAATCATTTAATAGTTTCATAGAAAACCTAGCTGTCCTCTTTTCTATAATCATGTTATGAATAGAATTATCCTCCTAACAAAAATTAAACAAAAAAAGACCATAAAATGTTTAGATTAAATAAAAGTTTTGATTTATCTTAATAATGGAACAAAAATGTAGTTAAATTTATAAATTAAGAAAATCTAAGAATAACAGTAAGCATTTCTTTAATTTTATAAGAAATGCGTGATTTATTATTATTTTTTAATCGTATGATTAAAAGAAATTTCAGCTCGAAATTATAGAAAACGAACGCAATCAACATTTGCCATAATGGTCTCTTTTTGTTTCGACGTAAGGCATATTGTCATTTTCCTTTTGACCTGCCTGTAATATTTCATCCATGCAATACAATACCGAAGAAAAGTTCGTTAGAAATGAACAATAATTCAATATCCGTCGACCTGTTTTATCCAGACTCTTAAGAATTCTTCAATATTTCTTCGAATTTTGAAAAAGAATATGTATATATAATAGGCAATCAAACTATTATTTAGCTTTATTAAAAGATCAAACATTCCGGCATGCAGAAACATGCTCTAAAACAATAGCGATATGCGTCTGTTATGATGCGTTTGATCATGCTACCGACCTCAACTATTTTTTTGTCAAATTTGATACGGTACAGTGCGCACTGAGATGAGATTTCTCAGTTAAGCCGATCTTAAAAGATATAAGAATAAAAATGTCCTACCTTAATCGACTTGCTTCATGGAGTGCGTCACGCCAGACTCTTACGCTTTTCAACTCTTTCAAGTGCCATAACATTTTCTACGCGATTTTGCAAACAAATTCAGCACTATTTCCTCTTGAATTTAACACACAAAAAAAAGTTCGCACAGATTTTTGGATGATGATACTCTTCGTTTTAAACAGAGCATATTAAGAAAATGGATTGTTGAATGTTTTACGCTTGATGATATTTAGTTTTTTTTGTTTGTTGCCTCTCTCTTTGAATAACGTGTCTAACGAAAAGCTGAATAATCATTGTTCGTTGGAAAATGTTTTTCATTATTTTTTTTTTATTTGTTTGTTTTTCACTCTTTTTTACTTTTAATGTAGAAAGCACAGCGATTTCAGTTCTTAATAATTCAAATATTTTGAACTTTGCTAATATTATTTATAATATTGTGGTACGTCGGTATTTTCTTTAAATAAATTTAAAATAAACTATATGGAAAGGTAATGGTAGTAAAGAGATATAGCTTGTATACTGCCTTAACGTGACTAAATCAATAATTGTCAAAAGTCAGGTAATGTTCCTGAATCGTCTAAACGCATGTTATCTTCTCGAAGAAAAATACATTCTTAGTTATGGGTATGCTACTTTAAGCTGACGCTTTTCCCCAAAAATAGGTAGCGACTTAAGCAGATTATTTCATCTTTGTCGATTATTAATATACCCTGAGGTGACAAAAGTCATGGGATACTTCTTAATATCGTGTTGGATCTCCTGTCGATCTATGAAGTGCAGCAACACAATGTGACATGTACTCAATAAGATAGTTTTAAGTCTCTTACAGGAATATTCCGACGTTAAACTTCAATACATGTCCATAATTGTGAAAATGTTTCAGGTGCAGGATTTTGTGCACGAACCGACCTCTCTATTACATCCCATAAATGTTCGATGCGATTAATGTCAGGCGTTATAGGTGGCAAAATCATTTGCTGGTAATATACAGAATGTTTTTTAAATCGCCTGCGAACAATTAAGCCCCGGTGACATGGTGCAGTAATTATCAATAAAAATTTCCTCGTTCTTTGGGTACATGAATTCCATGAATCTATGCAAATGGTCTCCAAGTAACGGAACATAATCATTTCCAGTCAATGATCCGTGCAATTGGACTATAGGACACAGTCGTCTGCCATAAAATACAGTTCACACAATTATGGAGCCTGCTCCAGATTGCACAGTGCCTTGTTGACAACTTTGGTTCAAGGCTTCGTAGGGTCTGCGCCACACTCTGACTCTCCCAGCTCTGATCTGCTGAAATCATGAACAAGCTGAAGTTTTCCAGTCGTCTAGGGTCTAACTAATATGGTCACAAACCCAGGAAAGGCAATGGACACGATATCGTGCAGTTAATCAAGGCACTCGAGTCGGTCTACGTTTGTATTATCTGTCATTTAAAACTACAAAATTATTTTTAGTACATTAAAAAATGCGAATTAAATTTTATTAATTATATGATAAATTTTTTTATGTTTAGATAAAGCATTCAAAACTAAAGATCCCTATATAATTTTATATAAAAAGGGGAAAAATAATAAAATATTATTTTATTAATGAAATAATAATAAATAAAAAATAACAAAATAATAATAAAAATAAAATAATAATAAAAAATAACAAAATAATAATAATAAAAATAAAGTAATAATAATAAAATAATAATAATAATAAAATAATAATAAAAATAAAATAATAATAATAATAAATAGCGAAATAATAATAATAAAAATAAAATAACAATAATAAAAATAAAATAATAATAAAATAAAATAAGCTAATTAAAAAATAAATATTAACAATACTAAAGAAAACGCATTTTCGTTTCTGATGCAACATAGTTCTTGATACCTCATTGAATAAAATGACAAGGAAAAATGCGTAGAACTATTTTGGTTCAAAAAATTAAAAAAATAAATATTAAAAAAAACATAAAAAGATAAACAAAACAAAAATAATATTTTTTAAGGGAGCTACAGTGCCAATAAAAATTTGCAGAAATCACGATTCTCTACTACCAGTTATGATTTTACTTAATGAAACATTAAATTTGATATATTTTATGATTTTAACATAAGTTTTAAAAGTATTTAACAAGGATTTAGGGATGTATTAAATGTTTAATTAGTTTTTTGTTTTATTTACTATTTTGTGTAAAGTGTTAATTTTTTTTCAACTTATTTTATTGATGTTCAGTTCATTGCATAAGTACAAATAAAATTACAGTTTATAACGCGCAATATCTAATAAAAAAAGGAAAATTAAACATCGTTCAATAAAAGTTTTCATTTGTAAAATATATGTTGTAATTTCCCTTTACTGCACCAGCTATAAAATTAAAGTAAATGCGTGAAAGTAAATATGCCTGCTTTTACAGGGGAAAAACAATTAAATGTTTGTCTTCTTTTTGAAAAAGATAATTTAATTACCAATAAAAGTTTCCAGAAATTAAGAAAGACATGAAAAGCAGTAAAACTTATATCAGCGGATGTCATTTTAATTCATATTTATTTGAATCTTTTATCACAAAATACGGAATATTTAAGCTGTATCGAGTAATGTAATTAAATTTAATTTTTTTCCTCGTAAAATTGTAAAAACTTTTAGATTAATTTTAATTATTATTCCTACATAGTAATTCATATAAATTAAGAGCCTTACAAGCAGCAAATAATTGTCATTGTGACATTTTTAATGGAAATAAATAAATAACTATATTTATTACAGAGTAAAAATTAATTGCATTTCTCAATTTTTAGATTAAAATGAACAATGCAAATCGTTCCAAAAATATTTAGGTTAATTTTGTTAATAACAACGTTTCAATCGTAAATATATGTTAAATTTTATTTTTAATCAAATTTAAATTAAAAGTTAACGGTACTGACTTGAAAAGCTGCAAATTTTTTTTAACACAGAGTTAAATTTTTGAAAAAAACTGTAATAGCTTTAAATTGGTACTACTCATAAAATAAATAAATTTATGCTTTGATTAAAAACGAAAACTAGTAATATTCTGTTTCTACGTCAAGAACCACGTGATGCCGGCACAGGTGAGAGCACAAACTTCTGTGACGTCACCGGTCTGATTTGACTTTAACGTTCAAGGCGAATGAAAATGAACTGAAATCCGAAAGAAAACTCAACAAATGCATCAGTTGTTTTGTTGACGAAAAGATATGTTTTAAGAAATTTAGCAAATGCGATTGGTTATTTCCGCGATTCGAAAATGTTGGATTTTATACAAGGTCAGTAATGATTTATATAGTTATATTATTTTGTAACGAGATGGATGATTGGAATAAATTCACCAGATCGTAATTATAATTTTATGCATATTATAATTCTAATTTATCGTTAAATTCAAGATAATATAAAAGCCACTCTTTGATATTTTGTACTTAACATTTACCCATTTTAATTATTAGGTATTTGTATGTAAAATGTTTTTTTGATGACTATCACAAAGTAAATAGATCTAAATACGATTAAGTGTTTGACTTATTCAATCAAATGCACTTTTAATTATAGAAAATATATATTTTTAAATAATCTATTCCTCTTTAATTTTATAAAATATTATCATTCTAAGATTATTGTGATTGTATATACATATTTGTACCTTTTTTAGTTCGAAGTAGAATACTACTTCAAATTTAGCACTAACTTTATGTACAATGTATAAAGAAAGCAATATATGATTGATTAATCAAAATATTAATTTAAAACGAACGTACTTGCAAGAGAACTTATGATTTTTATATCTATAAACATTATCAAAACAACTTCAAAATTTTTCTAATTTTTTGATCTCTAAAATTTTGTTTCATTTTTAAAATGGATTTGATTTCATAAAAAAACTGCTCCTTAAAGAGAAGATAAGTGAGTGGAATTATAAATAATAAATAAATCAAAAATACGTACACTTATATCTGGAATAGTGTAATATTTAAATATTTATTATTTTTGTATTAGTTGAATAATATATAATATTACATGAGTAAATATAAGTATATATATACATATATATAGTAATCATGTAATAATATATATTATCACGTAAGTAAACATTTATTGTAATCATTTAATGGTATATAAAATATACTTTATTTCTTAAGTAATATATATATCTATATATATTACATGATAATATATAATTATTTGAATAAAATATCCTTTTACCACAATAAACATAGAGAAATGCGTATTGAAAATACTTATCTGAAACTTATTAGCAAAGAAGTATATGCATTTTTAAATGTTCTGTAAGAGTAAGTTTCTGTAAGAGATTAAAATTGTTTTACTTGCTGTCTCATCTGCTGTGAACTAGTTTCTGTTTTTAAGTTTTGTTATAAATTTATTGGTATTTATCAGTATAATCCTTTAAAAGCTTAAGTTTTTTAAGCAGATTTTTCTTGTTTAAAATATCAATTAAAAATTAACACTTTGATATTTGATTTAAAGCAAAATATGAGCATTCCTACTTTATTTTGGAATTATATAAATCAGTTTATATATGCGTGTCATTACTTTTATGTTTTTTTTTCAACAAAGTTGATATTTACTTTTAATTAAACGCTTTTAAAAAAGGAAAATATTTACTAAAATTATTTTTGTTTCTTAAATGAATTATTGAAATTTATTTTTTACATATTCTTTAATGAAATAACAGTAAATATCATATTTTTTGTTGTATTTTCAGCAGAAATTACATAATACAATAAATATCATTCGGACAAATTAAAAGTTTCACGAGGGAAATGTGTGATATATCTTTTTTAAAACGGAATAAATGTTTCAGTGAATTTCGAAGAAAACATTGTGCTTAATCTACTTCTATACAGATTAAAAATAAGATCTTACTGAGTCATTTTGTATCATTATGTATGATTAATCCCACGTAAACGAATATACATACCGTTGAATCAATAAATCAAATATGAATATAATAAAAAGAAACCCAGTCTACCACCACCTACAAGTCCACACTTCACATACATGCGGACGTGCACAACGTCAGGTGATCATCAAGTCTGGTCAAACGAAAGGTCATTCATAGGCTGAATGAGTCATATAAAGTATTAATTTGCATAGATTATTTAATAAATACTAGGTATTAAGAATTTGTATTAATAATTTGACATTTATTTCAAAAGTGGTATAAAAAATTTAAAGAAAATGGTAATACTAAAATAAATAAAATTTCGTATTAAAAACGTGTGGAAAATAACATTTCATTTAAACACTTTTAGCCATTTAAAAAAACCGCTTATTAAACAATAATTTTAGTTAACTTTTATAACACCTTTATCGCTGCTTTTTTTAATAGAATATATACTTATGTATTTATTTTTATTTTTTTAATTATTTTTTTATTCGTTTATTTTTTTAAATTTGAATAAAAATAACAGGAAATGTTTTATTCTATAAAGTTTCTCAAATATAAAGATTTTTACATATCTTCTTCATTTTTTCAAAATACATTTTTTGCGAAAAAAATATTAAATTTTCATAATTTTTTAATGATTTATTTAAAAGATTAAATGTTCACTAAACAGAGTATGAACTTCGCAAGGGGAATTTTGGTTTAGATTTATTGGAGTTAGTAAAACATAATAAGAAAGATAATTAATAGAAAATCATTGTTCTCATGATAATTAAATACAGAAAAAAAACAGAAAATTAGTAAAATTATTTAAATAATTCAACTTAATATTTATAAAAAGGTTTATATAAGAACAATTTATTTAAATCCATCTTATTTTTCGTTATTTGTAATGTGCAACTGTAGTTTTGTGCTGACGTTTAGCTACACACATTATCTACGCTAATTTACTTTACAATAGCAAATCATAAAAAATACTTGCGGGATTTTTTTTATTTCATTGTATGTTGTGAAAATAATAATTTTTTTTCTAGAAAACTGTGTTGCGATGAAGTAAACATAATTGATAAATTGTAATGGCTTCATTATATATGGCTTTATTTTTCATTGTTATCAGTACCGATAGTTGATGACTTATGCATTCATATTATTCGATTAGAAAAATTTTAAGTTTATTTAGAGGAAAATAGGAAGGAAAATTCAAAATAAACTCCTAAATAATTTTAAGATCATTTAAAATTTTCCTTCTGCTGATTTCACAGAATTTTTTTTATGAACTTTTTAAACACCCTATGCATCATTGAACAATAATGAACAGAAGAACTATACTAAAATTGTGTCATGCAATTTACAATGTTTCCCACACTATATTTCTTTAGTTTTAGTTCATTGATGTTTTTTTAAAATTTAATTTAAGAACACTAGTGCCAGGAACAATCAATATAGCACATCAATATAAAATGGTTTCATTTTAATATAAAATTTTTGATTTACTCGAGAATAATTATACCGTTCCTTCAATAACCCATATTCAAGATAAAATAATTTAAATATTATAGGTTGAGTTAAAAAGTATCAATTTGTTCACGGAAATTTTTTTTTCTTTCAAATTGAACTCTTTTTTTTTTAAATCTTAACTAGGCCATTCGCTTACACTTTTTCTGAAGAATTCCTGTCACACCTCCTAATTTGTTATCTTCATACGTGGTGATAAAATTAAAGTTTATGGCAAATAAAATGACGGTCTATTTGAAATGTCTTAGCATTTTGATAGAATAATGTGCAGGTAAAAAACCCTCGTAAAACTTTCTGATTTTTCTCCTTACCCGGATGTAAACATTTCATTGCATCGCATTCTTTCTTACTCGTTGTGTCAGATCTAAAATAAGATTTCTTTTCAGAACATTTGTTTTATGACACTCTTTTGTTTTATGTAACTTTTTAGAAAACTCATTTAATTTAGGATGAAAGATTAAAATTAACCTCGAATTTAAAACTCATTCATATTATAATAAAGAATAGCTAAAGTAGTATAATAATATACTCTATCGGCTTCATTAAAAAGCTCTAACTCTTAAATTTCCAGGGAAAGTAATTTAAATACACTGCAATACTGAATCTTCTTTTAATTCACTTCATTTTTTTGTTGTTTTTATTACCATCAGAGCAGTTACTTCTATGACTTACGAAAAGGCTATCAAGGAAACATTTTATACTTTTAGTATTAAAGAAAAAATGTACCCGAATTATCACCCCGGGCGCAGGTAATTTTTATGCGGAGTACTAAGAAGTTTTGTGCTGATTAATTTTATCTTCTCTATTTTGCTTTTGTTGTAAATTTTTTTAAATTATTAAGTCTTACAAAAGGAAAAGAAGAAAAATTTAATAATTTTTCAGCAAGCAAACGATAGAAAATCGTTTAGTATGTTATAATGAAGATACTTATAAATAATAAAAAATTTTATTTCTTCAAGCACTCAATAGAGTTTGCAATTCTGTAGTTAATTAAAATAATATTTTGCTAAACGCCCTGAATATTCTTTGAAACATAAAAAGTTTTTGAACATTATATTAAAATTTAAAATATTTATGAACGAGGATTCAAATAAAACTAATAAAATTACAAAAATACGACTATGTATTCTTAAGTATTTGATCTAACTTTTGATTGGTTTTGCTCTAAATTTTATCAATTTGAATCCAAATCTAAATTTTATTTCGTTGAGAATATTAATGTTTTTGATTTCCTAAGTAAAATTAATCGCACAACATTACTTTTTGGATGAAAATTAATTTCTGGTGAAAGTCTAAGTTGCTCTAAATTGAAGAGCTTAATTTAAAATATCTGTTATCAAATTTTCGTGTCAAGTTTTCAACTATATATTATTTTAACTTTTACAACTTTCCTTATAATAATATAAATACTACGATAGAAATACTTTTAAAATGGAAAAATTGAGTGTGCTGAATCCATTAATCATTTTTTTTTAAATCAAAGAACGCTTTCGCTTTAATATAACTATTTTTAATTATATCATAATTAACATTTATCATAATTAACATATATTTGTTACCTGCAAAAAAAATTCCATGTTTCTTTCGGACTGTTTCCATTCTAAAAAACATAACTTTTTATGAATTTAAAAATCGTCGTTGTAAAAAACTCTTGCAAATATGATTATAAATCGAAAGAATTGGTTCATAAATTAAACTTATTGTGTGTTATGTAAAATAGTAAAAACTTTTTAAAATAATATTAGCTATTGCGCATTAAATAATGCTTATTGAATTAGTAGGCTCTTTTTTATACCTATGACGTTTTTTAAGAAACCCAAATTGACAATATTTACAAAATGGACTCATTGTCAAAACTTGCATTATTGCAAATAAGCAAACAGGAATACTGATTAGTTATTGGCTTCAAAATATCAAAAAAAATAATAATAATATATACAAGAAAACGAAATCACAAATAATCAAACTTGATTTTCTTGATTGTAAATATGCCAGTTATATAAAAAAGTACAGATTTCTACTAGAAATTTCGAGTTAGAAAGTTGTGGTTATATAAACCATATCATATTTGAATTAATTACCATTTATACATAAACTTTACTCTTAATTTTTGACGCAGCACACACATAAGCGTGATGTTTTCGCAATTTAATATATTTTGTCTTTAAAAATAATTTTATCTAGCCCTTTTTCTGTAACTCGATATTTCTTCTCAAATCACGCACGTCAAAATTACTTAGAATTTCTATTCTGTCATTGTAAAAAATATTTTGACAGAAACTTCAGAAATAAGTGATTAATATATTTTACATTTATATTGAAAATTGGGTAATTGCAAAAAGTTTAAGTGCAAGTTTAAGTTAAGTATTTGTTTAGAAATGATAAAGAAACACAAAAGAAAATCTTTATTTGTTTTTACATCTTATTTTTGCCATATATAAAATGAGACCTTATATTCAGGGCTTAACATATTACAATGATATATATAATATGAAAAATCAAATTTTGTTTTAAAGCTTTGTATCAATCTCTCCTACTTATTACCTTGGTATTTGTTACAAAACGATTGTAAATTTTGCAAAATCTATGCAAATATTTCAGTCAGCACAAACATTTTAAACATTTATTTCTTCTTCAAAATGTTTTTTCCTCAAAATATGGGTCGTGTTTTTCTCATAAGCTATTTTAAATACAGAAAACACTTAATCAAAATAGAGAAATTGGTAGTAGTATGAAAGAAATATTTTTTCATTTAATAAAACCAAATGTGTGCGGTATTCGGCATAAATCTTAAATTTCTGTTTTTTTTTCCACTTAAATAAGTTATCATCAATATTTTACTTACATCATTTTATGTCACACTTAATTCCACTAGATACGTTTTATTTTATTTTATAACCGTCGTTGAACAGCCGACCCAATTGCATGGGTTTACGACTACTAACGTTCAACTCCGTAGCCTTGTAATTTTGAACCAATCCAGAAGACAAGGAAACTCCTGGATAAGTACCCCCTGAGGTATTGATTTGTTATGGGAACATGGAGGACTTTGCGAATCGACAGATTTAACGTGCATCAGTCACCATTTACTACACGGGGAGTCTTCGGCCGGTGAGGATTGAACCCACGACCTCTTGGACATGGGCCCAGCGTTAATTGTTACGTTAATACTAATTAATTGTTAATTTTATAAAAACATCCATCAAACATGATAAGCCTTGATAGCACAATCTTATGTGCTCGCTTCGCTCGCCACCAAGTATACTTTTTTGAAATTTGTAATAATATTTACAACATAGATAATTTCAGAAACTGCATTAAAAAATAATTACCTAATAATAACCATCATATTTAAGTTTGGTTTAAAAATTTGAAAAAATGCGACTTTGGCTTTACTGATTTATTCTGTTTCTAATCTGTTTCAATCAGTTAGTTATAAATTTTAGCCCTGGATACCAGAAACACAACCTAATCTTATTTCGATATAATATAATTTTTACATGCTGTTTCCTAATCTCTGTTAACTGTAAATAGTGACTCCATTATTCGTTGGAGTCAACATGACATTATTTATAATTAAAATTAACTATCGTTATTATAAATCAAAGTTGTTTTTTTAAGCAAATAGCAAATAAGAATAAATTAGTAGTTTCTTATGGAAGAAGTACAAACCACTGCATTTGATCAACTTGTAAATGTGATCCTTTTTATTTTATAGAATGTATTTCTATGTATCCTTTTTATTTACGCATTTTTTTAAAACAAAATGTTAAATAAAATTTGTTTATATAACGCAAAATATGTACTCAACAAACATAGCTAATTTTACCTTTATTTAAAAGCATCATAAAAGCATGAAATTCATTTTCCTTTTTTTTCATTAATAAAGATATTCATATCATTTGCATTAGTTTATAATTTAGATAAAATGTATCATGGATTTTCCAAGCATGATAAAAATTAATCATTTCATCTATCAATTTCTTTCAATTACAGAATGTCTGCTATTAAAACATATACTCTGCTTTGCAAAAAATTATTTGTGTTTCCTGTGGAAACAATAAAATGCAACTTGATTTATAATAGTACCACATAAAAAGAATATAAATAGATACATATTTTTTAATTCAAAATATGATACAGTAATTATATTTATCTCTCGAATTTCATTCCGAATCATTTTTAAAGTTGAAAACCAATATTTAATAGAATAATTTCTTTTAAGAATTTCGAGCAAACAAGCATTGAGAGAAGATTTTTTTATTATAGTTTCTTTTTTAAAGGGAAATGACACATATCTATTTAATCATAAATCAACCATTATCATTTTATTCCTTATGAAAAAAAAGAGAAATCAATGGAAGGAAAGTGTTAAGAATGGTTATCGTCAAATAATCCTTTCACTGATTTATATGAGGATATGTCAAAGGATTTCTGATATCCATAAACCGGTTCATTTAACGGTCACTCTTAAGTATAATTTATGACACAAGGATTATGACACTGTGTTGTAATTTTTGATATTTTCAGGGAAGTTTATTACCAGATAAAATTTTAAATGTTTAATGCATGACACAATTTTTACCTGCTAAATAATCATGTTGATTTTTCCCCATGAAATGTTTTGCACGTTTGAAATATTTTTCATGATTTAGATTTTACTTTTGTTGCAAATAACGAAATTACAAGTAAAATACTATGAGCGTTTTTCAATTACCTTTAGAATATTCACAGATTTAAATTATTTAATTAGTTATAAATGTATTAAAAATTATGCGAGATAAAAAAAAAATAAAAAAAAGAAAGAACATTTTCTTGAAAACTATTAGAGTTACCTTCTCTAAGAAACTATTTATATCGGTATGAAAGTTTTTGGAGATATTTCAGATTATATCAGTTGTATGCTGTGATAATGTTTTAGCGTTGGCAGGAATACTTTTTGAGTTATGAAAGATATTTGATCAAAATGATTAAACTTTTTGAAAAATTAAAAGCTTTTAGTTCATAATTTTTTTAAAAAAACATCTGCCAAAGATATGTATTAATAGCGTGTATATGTTAATATTCTGTTAAAAAAACTAAAGCAATATCTTAGTTAGGTGCTGAGAAAAGGTACTTCGTAAAATGACAATTTTAGCATTATTTGTATATTCCCTACCGACTCCCTTTACGGTTATTACAAATATTTATATCCCATTTGAAAAAAATTAAGTAAATCATATTTCATGGAGAGAAAAAAGTGTTTATTAATCAATGCTATATTCGTCGTCCTTTTACAATATAGTTACTGTAACTTCTTTGTATCGTTTTTCACATTATTGAATCTGTCTATAAATAAAAATTATATGGAAGATGTAAAATTTAATATTTTTTTCACCTTTCAAATTATCATTTTAAAGGCAAATATTTTTCTTTTATGGGATTATTTAAAAATCTGAATTGACAAGAATATGTGAATAAAGAGTATTAGTCGAAAAACTTTTTAATCGTGAAGCTTGCAACTTTTTAACGTCACTTTAAAGAATTCAATTCTAAATGGTAAAACGCAGAGTTTTAGCAAAATTGGTCGAATAGTTGCTGAGAAACCGAATTTTAAAAATACAACTATTTCATAGTTCGTTAGTCAACTGATTTCGCTCCATTTTTGTATATTTTCTTCTGATATTGAATTGTTTGAAATGATGTAAAAAATGCATTCCTTACAATTCAAACGTTTTTCAACTTTAATTAAATAAAATAATAAAAAAAATCAATATTTACTAAAAGTTATTTTTTGCATGGAAGTATTCTTAAGATGCACGAATTTCTTAATTATACGAATTATTTTTTTCTCCATTCGCCTGAAAAGTTCTCGAGATATGGCTAACTCTACTTTTGACTTCTTTTTTAACAAAAATTTTTTAAAATAAGTTTTAAGAGTGGGGATTGCAGAACACGGTATGCTTAGTTTGCACGTGTCGTATAAGTGGGGCCACAGGAACACTGGTCCAAGGAAAAAAGGTAAAGAGTCATGGATTCTTCACAGCTAGTCATTTATTTATCACCATTCAACAAAAACATCTTCATTGGAAAAAGGAACACTGGATTACCTCGTGTATTTCCTATCCGAGAACACGTGTCTGCTTCTCTGCATGCTCGGCTGGTTATATCTCAAAAATAAATATATATAAAATTTGTTATATCCTAATTACTAGATTCACATAAGATGCGCAACCTTAGCAATTTGCAGACAATCATAAAATTCAGAAAAACGAGCACGCACAGAAGGAAAGAGAATCTTACAAAAATTTCTCGATCACCAACACAGAGCGTAAACACACTTCGAATGCTTGAATGATAGCGTCCATCCGGGGAACCGGCTTGGCGCAACTCCCGGTTGTAGTTAAGATAAACTAGGTGCAAGGCACCGTTAAAATTAATGCTTTTAAATTTAGAGGAGAGCCAGACTGTATCAAATTTGGGTGGATTGTGATAGCATCATCACACTTAGTTTTCCGTCACCTTTTCAATTAATAAATTTAAAATATTAAGAAATCTCACAAAAATTATTGTGCCCTTCATACGAAAAATTTAAAATTTTAGTCTTAGCAATATATTAGTAATACATTTTTCTTTATTAAATTGATAAAATTTAAAGCATTAAAAATAGTTCTCGAAATTCTGAGTAACAACAGGTATATTGTTGATTTAAATACGCTTAATGCATTTTTTCGCTGAAACAGATGTTTTGTTATCTTCTTAGGTACATTCTGCAACCATTGTTATCTGAACCATGATAACATACTTTTCTATCATCTCGATTTATTAACTAAATGTGTTTCCTTTTAATAAAACTGTTTTAGTTTAATTTATTTGGTTGTTCTCTTCTTTTACTTTTCTGTAAGTTATACAATTTTAATTGAATTAAGCATTTATTTATTTATTTTTTTTTTTTTTGCTGATTCTCTTTTCGATAGAAAAGATGTATTGTAATTATACATTTCTTGACTAATAATTATGATTTTTTTCTTTTTGAATAAGTAATATGATGATATCCGTTATTCATTTTTATTTTCATTTTTCTTGTTTGTTAATAAAAATACTTGAAATCTGTCGTTATTTTGAACTGTTAAAAGTGGTAATTAAGGAGTTTTGATTCCATGTAGAAAACAAATGAAGTTATTTCGAATACTTTTAATTTTCATTTGAAATCCGTTAATTTCATTGTATAATTTTATGTATTACTTGTTGAGTTTGAATATGATGAAACTTTTTCAATTTATTCAATTAATACTATTTTTATATTTTCTTGCTTATAAGTTAGTATTCGATTATAAAAAAATACAGATGTAACTAAACTATACTACGATTCTGTTATTCAAATTTTATACTCATTTAAAAAATTTATAGGAAAAAAAACTCTTTATTGCATTCAATTTCGACGATATATGACCATATTAATTTCTAAATAACTTTCGATTCACCTTTAAAATTGTATATAGAAGCTTTTGATTTATAACCTTTAAGCATCTCGTAAATCGAAGACAATCGGCAGCTTTTTTATAATTCAATCAATTTCTTCTTTGCAGAAAAGTCAAGAGTCTTCTGACATAGATTCTGATGAAGGGCCTTTGAACAAGCATCGCCGTTTGTCAATTGATCGTTGGACATCTGTGAGGACACCAAAAACCATGGATAAGACTTCTCGTGTTGTAAATAATAAGTGTTGTCATAACATTTTACAAAAGAGTCCAACGAAGGATATTGGTATATTGTGTAGTGACTTTGTTCCTATGAATGATAAGTGCATTATGGTTGGAACTACTGGGATAGCTGCTTTAAAAGTAAGTAGCATTTAAAATTTAATAGATTTTAATTAATGACTTTTGTAGTGTTAGTCATCTTTGAAATACAATTTTTTAAATAGTTAATTATGTAATAAATTTTAATTGTATTTTCAAATACAATATTTTATTTTTCATGATGAGTTATAAAATTGAAAATTAAATGAAAAAAAACGTAATTATTATAAACCTTAATAAGTAATGCAGTAATTGCTAATTGCATACATTAACACACAAATTTTAAATGAAGTTTTATATCAAAAGTCTAAAATAAAGTGTACCTGTATTAAAAATTATTAGCGCTTAGCCACATGACACTTTTTATTAGTTATACGCTTAAAAATTATGTACACCACTAATTAGCTTTAAATATATTGACCTTTAAATTTTATTTTTAATTTTAGAAGAAGAATAAATAAATTTATGAAATGAAACTCTCCTATGTGTAGAAAATATTCAATATCGATTATTTTAAACTCAAATTTAACATATTATTCGAAATTCTTAAGATATAAATGCTCTGAAACCTGCTGTTTGGTTTACAACTGTTTAAAATGTTTTAATATAATATTAAATATAATGTTGTATTGTAATGTAATATAATTGTTGTAATGTTTAAATGTATTAAATATTTTTCAAGTACTACTTACTGTGGGAATTTCTGCTGTTTTCATATGAAAAGGTTTTTGTTTATTACAAGTAATTTAATTGTTCTACATTTATAGTAAGCAAAAGATCTTTTTCTTATATATTTGATATTGATAAGATAAAAAAAAATGTCGATATTTAAAAAAAATGTTGGGCACTTATTTGTTTTTAATTTTTAGGCTGAGTATGGAGACGATTTCACGAATTTCGAAATTATCCAGGACGTTGGCTATTCGAGTGAAAGTTCAACACACTTATCTAGCGACGATGGTGTTGGTATTGGCGGCGATCGCTACTTCAAAATCCGAGTTTACAAATACTTCGACGATAAGCCCGTGAAGACGAGTTTAAGTTTGAAGGAAGAACTTGAAAATGCGTGTGCCAAACAATTCCGTCAACTAAGTTCATCCGTTGATTCTTCCTCGGGCGGAACTTCCCTGAATGACTCTGGATTATGCACAACTGAGCCTACAGGTGAAGGTTCGGAAGGCTCTAAAGAGCCCTTGTCTTTTGAAGAAAAACTGAATATTGATGAGGACTTCTCCAGTGGGGATGCGTGTTTGGCCAGTGAAGATTCTGATTTTTTAGAAACCATTTTCGAAACTTGTACTAACTTTGATATTGGTAAGAAGGATAAGGATGTGTTTGATGATTTAAATGAGATGCCGTTCAGCTTGAGCGGGATTGACAGTGATGACGCTAGTTGCAATTTCCACGACAGGTAACTTAATACTCTTTTTTTTTTTTTTAACAGTACTTTAGTTACAATTAGGTTTATATAAAATGCTGTGAACTTGTCATAAATTTATTATCAGCGTGACTCTTTTTAATAAATAACAAATTGTAATTACCAAAATTACTCAGGTTCCTGGCAACGCATAGATTTTTTTTTTTTAACAACCGGCGTTGAACAGCCGTCCCACGTCTGTCTGAGTTTAAAACTTAATGTTCAACTTCGTAGTTTAGTAATTTTGAACCCAACCCTGAAGACAAGGGAAGTCCTGGATTAAGCATTGGGACAAAATAGCCTTCGCGTAGGACATACATTTTTTATGAGCTAACCCACATTTGCGTTACATGAAGAGGAATTCCACGAAAACCTCTCACAGTTAGCCCTAGGGCAAGTGAATTCTCATGATCCATTTACGACTGAGGATATATACGTCAACACTGTGACCGGTGCAAATTGGGAGTAGAATTCGTATCAGACAGGCACCGCTGGGATTTGAACCTGGTTTACCTCATTGGAAGGTTAATGCTCTATCTCCTGAATCGCGGTTTAATTCATAGAATATATGAAGAACAGAACTATTAAAGTGAAAATTGGGATGTATTTTATAACCGTCGTTGAACAGCAGACCCAATTTTATGGGTTTACGACTACTAATGTTCAACTCCGTAGCCTTGCAATTTTGAACCGAATCCAGAAGACAAGGGATCCTGGATCGAGTATTGGGAGAAATTTGCCGTCGTGAATGACTTTTTGATGGAGCTAACCAGCATTTGCGTTACATGGGGGGAAAACCACGAGAACCTCCCATGGTTAGTCTGACTGCAAGGGAACTCTAACCCATGATCCGTCTACTACTAAGGATATTTCGCGTCAGCACTGTGGTTGGTGCAAGCCGGATGCGGAATTCGTATCGACTGGGATTCGAACCCGGTTCGCGTCATTGGAAGGCGAACGCTCTATCCCCAGAACCATCGCGGCTCTTAATCAGAATGTATATCAACGACGATGAGACGATGTCTAAAGCCTGAAAAAGGACGGCGCTCGGCAAAATTGAAGAGAATATTATAGCATACCTTTTGCGTATTTTTAATGTGCAGCTACTTTCCATGATGAGCAAGAGGAAAGCATATAGATTTGTATGTTTTATCTTGCTCTTTTCACATTTGTTTAGCCTCGCTATTGTTCATGCTCAAATACGCTCTATTTAATTTTTAATTTATTTTTTTTACTGCGAGGATCACGCTACGATGAAAAAAACTTAGCTGTTGTCATTCGATAATCGTGATGAAATTCTCTTGCTGTAAGCGTATTGATTGATTGATTGATTTGTTCATTTACGTCGCACTAGAGCTGCACAATGGGCTATTGGCGACGGTCTGGAAAACATTCCTGAGGATGATCTGAAGACATGCCATCACAATTTTGATCCTCTGCAGAGGGGATGGCACCTTCGCTTCCGTAGCCCGACGACCAGCACGCGAAGTCGAGCACTTTACGGTAGAACAGTTTAATGAGGACCAATACCGCACCTGGAGCAAGTATCACTACACGTTGTTATCTGTTTTTTTTATTTATCTGTGTATTAATTAAAAAAAATTGAAAATGTGTTGCGATTAGGTTCAGTAAATTAATTTTATCTAATTTTTTTGTATTAATTTTTCTTTCGGTCTTCGAACAAATGCTTCTAGTTTTAATTTATCTGTATAATGTAAGTAAAATTCTTGTATTGTTTACAATTCTTATCATACCCGTATTATTATTATTATTATATCCAATTTATTAATGTAAATATAAATTATGTGTTATTAAATTTACTCCCTTGGAAACAAATTCATCATTAATTCCAAATTTGAAATATTGGTTTCAAGTTTAATATTGAAATATATAATTATTTAAAAAAAAAGATTTTTGTTTCAAAATATTTGAACATGAACCATCAAATGACTAAAGCCTGCATAATTTAATTAGATGTGTTGCTAATAGCTTCAAACTAAACAGTAAACAAAACTTTGGAATGTATTCATAAATTACTGTAATTAATTATTTAATGAAATTTTTGATCCATGGTAAAATAACCGCTTAAAATAACATTTGTCTTGTAATTATTTATCAACCTAAGATTGTATTGTTAGCATTTATTAAATTTATTTTGTTTAATTAAAAGATCTACATGAAATATTAGTTGCTTTCAAATACAATAACTAATTATTTTAAAATCTATGAAAAAAACTTTTAGATGTAGAAAACTAAATTAAAATAATTGGTTGGAGCAATTTTTAACGCGTCTTTAAATTTTTTTTTAAAATAATAAGAACCTGAAAACTTTTTTGAACTTTATGAGCAAAACACATTATTCATTTTTGTTTTGTACTTCAATTCAAAAACTTCTAAACTACTCAAACTTTATTATTAATCAAATCAAAATTATAATTGATTGTTCAAAACTACTTAAACTTTAAATTATTAATTAAATCTGTAATCGCAAATATTTGCTTTTCTTTTAGAAAAAAAACGTCTGCATTCGAATTATTTTCGTTGATCTTAAATCCAGTATTATAAATTTCATGGGTTTATATAAAACATATTTTATGGAATTTTAATAAAAATATCTTCTTGTAATAATCTCTGATTCAAATGTTTTGCCGTGTCTGTAATTAAGACGCGTTTAAATGAAAAAAGATAAATTTAAAAAAGCTTCTTTAGTTTTCAACAGAACTCCAAAATTGCATATTGCTTTTGTTAAAATTCGACTTATTTTATTAATTTACTGTTTTTTTTTTTAAAAAAAAAGTCTGTTCAATATTAGGTTTGTATAAATATCCTCAACTTGAGTAACCATATTGCTCTAAATATCTAATTTCTTCAACATCATATGCATGCTTTTAAAGGGCCTACAATAAACTAGTTTTACAATGATCTAAAATGTTTTTCAAATGTTAATTGTTACAATTTGTATTTATATTATGCCATTATAATTATTATAATCATCATCATTATTATTACTTTAATTAAAATATCAAACCACAAGTTCGATACGGATAGGAGAGATTCTAGTGTGAGGGTTGGTGTGTTTTGTTTCTGACACTTCCACACACTCTCAAAACACTAGTTTAAATTGGAACCATAATATTGGTGTTCTAAAGGAATAATACATTTCAAATTAACTGTAGCCATTAATAAGGTATATAACTGAATCACTATTCATTATGAATCTTAGTATCCTTTAAATTTCATAAAAAAGAAACGTTTACAGAGGGTGAAATTCTTATTAATTCTTATTATGTTTCGGTGTCACAATGGTACATCAGTTGAGTAAATACAGGAATGGTTCTTACCATTCTTATCTTTCATCCTACTCGTGAAGGTGTATCAAACTGACATAAAAAAAGAGATGATTTAATCCGACAGAGGTCACGTCACATAAATGTGATAAATATACGATTAAAGGCAAAACATCAAATTGATTAGATTGTGATCTGTAATCAAGTTAAGCTAATACAGTATCTTGACTCAACTTGACACTACAATAAGATTTCAGCAAATTTAAGTTTTATTAAGGTTCAACATGCCTTAAAATTTCTAACAGCGTACAGTGCGCAAAAACATGAACCACTCTGAATTACTTTTGATCTAATATTTGGAAGAAAAAAAAGTGAGTTTTTTTTGAAATTCGATTACTCAGGAACTATTTGACCGATTTTCCTCAAATTTTGAATTTTGCCATGTAGCATCACATTCTTTAAAATGAAGTAAAAAATTATGCACCTTACTTATCAGAACTTTTTCGACTGTTATTATATAAAATTTTGAAAAAATAATAAATATTTACTCAAAATTATATTTTGCATGGAATTATCTTTAGATAAGCAAATTTCATAATTGTTTTCAAAAATTGTTCAATTCTCTTAAAAAGTTATCGAGATATCGTGAAATATGCAAAAAGTACAATTAACATTAAGGGATTCAAACTTGAAAGCTCTCCTGGTCAAAGTAATGGCACCATATTTCACAAATTTCTCCTACCCCCTATATTTTGGGGGGTCAGAAATCCGAATACGTTGAAAAAAAGGTATGTTTATTCAAATAATGTACGTTTTTGAGTGTCATTTCGTAACTAAAAATATCATCAATACTAATTCGCACATTTGAGGTTGCATCTATGAATAATTAAGATAAATGTCCTAGAAAGTGAAGATCCCAACATTAGATAAAAAGTTATTCAAGGTGGTTCATTTTGTTTCGCATTCTATCCCATTTTCTTAGCTGATGTATATTTTTTATTGTTATTTTATTTGCTCTTCAAGTGAACTGTTCAGTTGCATGAATTATGCTTAAATACAATTTATGTTAATGGAGATTAAATATGCCCTTTAAATAATAATTTACATTTTTTAAAATTTTATTTACAGGATGTCATTTACAAAGCCAGCACAAGTGTTCTACAAAATGATATCTGTCGATAGCGATAACGATACTAAAGACATGGATTTGAATAACGTATCGATAAAGAGAGTACCTTCTATTAAAACCACCGATAACATTAATCTGCCGTCGCACAATCATCATCATTCAGATCATGAAAATAATTTTGTGTTCAATCCTCACATAAACCCAACGTTTGACTTCAGTCATTCTTCATCTGTGTCTCAGAAAATACGTACTTCAACCCCCTTGAATGCATCGTATTACTCATCCTACGAGGACACAAATCATCAGAATTTAAAAAGAAAACGCGCTAGTGACTCAACCAGTTCCAATCCATTTCCATCAGACCATGTGCAGTCGTGGCTAAATCTGTGCTCCGATAATTGGAATGGACATCACAGAAACATTCCAAAAAAGTCTCTATTTCGTTTCGGGTCATCATCACACCCCCATTATACCAAAGCATACGACGACTTTTCCTCGTGCGATGCAAGTGGAGAATACACATCTTCTAGTGCCGATGAGAGTAATGTTTTGTCCTTTTCACCCCTTGATGACAGTTCATTCTTCTCAAAGGAGGGAAGAGATTCTTTCAATACAGTTGGGTCACTTGAAACTGTTGTCCGAAACCTTTCGACATCGATTCGAACTGATTCGGATACTGTTGAGTTTGATTCGTGCGTGTCTGTGTCACATTTGGATTCGTCACTCACTTATCCAGACTCTGAAAGTAGAAACAAGAGTGTAAGTTATTTCAAAAAGACTGATTACCGTGATTCGACCGTGAGCTGTGAAGAACTGAGATTGAGTGCCCCGAAAACATCATCGGAAGGGGATTTGCGAGCATGCTACTCGAGTGGAAAAGAAAAGTAAGCATATTTATTACTATGCATGCATTATAAAATTTGAACTACTAATCGGATCGCCACGAACTAATAGGCATTCTTAAGGGTCCTCTAGAGCTCCATGTCTAATGCCAATATCTAGTTACACTGCTTTCATAAATGGTGCAAGCAAACTGGTCTAAGAAATTAAGAGAATTTGTAGACTGGGTCGATTATCTCTTGAACTACAGGACCGATATTAATGAAATTTGATCTGTACATACATTGATACAATACAAAACAAATAACCATTCTACAATTGTAATACACACGCATGATCGTGCGTAACACACGTTGGAGTCGGAAGGTATGAATCAGCGGTTGCAGGAAAAACAAAAAAAAGGGTTAATAGGAGGTATGGTGACCTCTTACAGATATACAGGCCTTGCAGCGTGATTTCATACTTGAAATAAGGCAGTTTCAATTGACCTGAATTGTCCAGTGGCCATTTCATACCTTCCAGCTCCAACGAGTGTTACGCGTGAGCATGCCTGTGTATTACAATTGTAGAATGGTTATTTGTTTTGTGTTGTATTATTGCTTATTTAAACAAAGACTATATTCGACAACGTGCCATAAACAAATTGATAGATAACTTAAAGGAATAAAGCGATAAAAGGAAATCAAAATTTTAAAAACTACGTTTTTATAGGAAAAAAAGCAGAAATAATTTATTTTTATCGCACCTAACACGAAATAGTATAATGTATTACTTTCGGAGCATGTGATATTAGGGATTTTTGTTAGTGATAAGTTGCTTATTACGAACATAGAGAGCTTCACGTTTTTCAGTTTTGGTATGAAAAAATAATTTTTTCCTTACCTGTCCACAAACGTAGTTTTAAAATTATTATTATCGTCTTTTTAGTTAGCTGTTAGTTAACTTTTTGAAGTCGTCTAAATTATGATTGGCTATTAAATGATAAAATATTTCTATTGAACCATTTAAGAGAAAATGCAACTCTTATTAGCATGAAATATTGATCCCCAGTTAAAATTTGAGCAATCTAATTAATCGGAAATTGGTCAAAATTTTGATTGATGTTAAGTTTTATTTGACGATAAAATGACAATAGTTACCAAAACATGTCCCAAATAGAGCGAGCGTAATGCTTTTTTTTTTGGCTAAAAAAGTAAATAAATTTTTTAGACGTATAAACATATAACACATTTCAGTTTTTAGCTCGAAAAGACAAAGCTAAGAAAAAAAATTATGTACGAAATATAACTAACATAAGCTTCCCAAAATCTACATAAAAGCATTACCTAAACATTGGGTTAAAAATCTACATATTTTTTAATACAAATTAAAGTTTTTACGTCCTAGATATTAAATTTCATTTCTTTTCATGTTTTAAAAATTAAAATTTGTTTTATATTTATGCCTTTAATTTAAAGTTTTTATCATTTACTCCCAAAGGCAGATGACAATCGATTTCACTTAAAAATGGTAAATTCAATGATGAGTTTTCAACGACTTGAAATTTTGAAATTTTAAACTTCAAAAAAAGTGTTTCATATTGCACCATATTGTGCACTTTTTTCGCATTTTTATTCTGTCGAAGATGCTATTTTTAAAATATCTCATCAAAAAATAATAAATCGCCCAAAACTATTGAAATTTATTTTCTAAACTGACTACAAACTCATGAGTACATATTCCACAGTTGGAAAAATTTTTCCAATTAAACGTTTTCAGTTTTTCATTTAAAAGTTGTTGCCCTTAGGTCACATAACTTTGCACGTATTATTTTTAAAACATACCGTTACACTGTTTTTACACTGCTACCTGCCTCTTCTACAGGAGTATATTTTGTAAAACTGTATTATTGTTTCTTTTTGTGTCCATATTCTTTGTCTTTAAAAACATATGTTTTCCTAAGAATACAATGGCACGTACAGACCTTCTTTCAAGCGTATTTACTTAGAGATCAATATTATCGAGCCAGCGTCAATGACCGAGGCGGTTATTTACCTTAGAACTCACAGACCATGGAAAAATACAAATGACATAAAAAAAATTTCCATAACTTAATGTTTCGCATGCAAATAAAATGTGGTATCAGACGAAATTTTTTTTAATTGGATTTGTAATAATTACTTATTATTGTAATATCCATTGTAATATAATAATATAACAGTCGAAAATTAAAATGTAATTAATGTAATTATTCTTTTGTTACGTGCTTTTTAATTTAAATTTAATTGAATATAAACTGTTCGTCACATATGTCACTTTATAACAAAAAGAAAAATTGATTATGCATTATTTTATGGTTAGCGGAACACATGAAATTCACTTTGAAATGAGATTCGCTGTATTAATATGTACAAATTTAGGGTAATAACCCCTTTAAGTATTTGAGAGCACTAGCTTGCCATTTTCGAGAAAAGAAACTTTTTTAAAACCTTAAGCAAAACTTTTCCGTTAGTTAATTTTCAATCTAGACAACGGCGCTGTGATCTAAATAGTTAAGTACATAACTTAATAGTCGATTAGACACTCGAGATTCCAGTTTCTCAGCCAGTATTTTTTCTTTTGTTATTATATAATACCTAATATTTAAGTCACAATTATTATTTAATTTTTCTCTCTGTATGAAAAAAATTGTANCTATCCTGGCCCGCTGTATTAGTATGTACAAATTTAGGGTAATAACCCTTAAGTATTTGAGTGCACTGGCTTGCCATTTTCAAGAAAAGGAACTTTATTGAAACTTTAAGCAAGACTTTTTCGTTATTTAATTTTCAATCTAGACAACGGCGCTGTGGTCTAAGTAGTTAAGTACATAACTTAATAGTCGATCAAACACTCGAGATTCCAGTTTCTCAGCCAGTATTTTTTCTTTTGTTATTATATAATACCTAATATTTAAATCACAGTTATAATTTAATTTTTCTCTCCATATGAAAAAAATTGTAGGCGGTGCCGATGATATTTTGCTGTTTAAAGTATCATTATATACTGGTTTGCTTCGATAAAACTATGTCTTTGAATTTTTAAATTATGGAGATGTATAGAAAAATGTACAGAGAGTAGGATAACATAAAAAAGTAATAACATTCGATAATTAGCTCAACAGGATTCGTACACACCTGGAATATTAATGACTGGTATTAATTTTGTTCTAAAAAGCTGAACATTTCTTAAAAAAACATCCACTATCGAAATAAAATTTCATGCCTGCCACCTTCGGATCCATGTATTTACTTAAGTAAAATATTCCGGTAGCTGCAAACACAATAGTATTAAAAGAATTATAATGTTACTACCATTTTAAATTTTTTAGAGTGCATATAAGAGAATTATCAACTGATAAATTTGGAGTAAAAAATCATTTTAAGAGCCGATCTATACACCGAAAAAAAAAATTTCAAATTCAGAGTTAAAATTTGACGTGTTGGAAAAGTCATTTTTATTCATAAACTTATAAGAGTTTTTTTTTTTTTTTTTTTTTTTTTTTATTAAAANTTTTTTTTTTTTTTTAAATTCTGCAATTGTACTAACAAGGCTAGATAAAATTTCATGCCAGTTTGTTCCAAATTAAGGTTACTAAAATTTTATTTCATGAATATAAACCTAAATATACGTATATATCTCTTCACGCAAAATTATAGTCGATGAAAAACTTTAAAAAGCCTCCGTGAGAACAAGCAAATGCTAAGCACAAAAATCATTAAAATCTACTTTATAAAACAGAATGAAATAAATAGACCCCAAAAAATTTTGTGAGTTATTTCTTTACAAACGTACTAAAGAAATAAAGATTGAGCTACCAGAAAAGGAACGTATAATCTTTAATGCTCATTTACTCAAGCGTCACTTAGCCGGTTCTTCCACTAAGCTCTAACTTATGAACTTAAATCAAACTTCAAAATTTCAACATCTTGAGTGTGTTTTTTTTTCTTTGCTCGATATATTGACTATTTATTCATTTTTGTAGAAAGAATTATTTTTTCGCTCTCGAGATCTTTATTTTAAACATAATTTTTCTTTATTATTTGTTATTTTTTTAAAGTTAATTCTAGGATTTTTATTCCATAAGAGCAAAATATGGTTCCTTGCGTAATTATATTATTCTTGTCTATGTTTAGTACAAAATTAAACTTAAGTTACTATTTTCTAATCATATTTTTGCATATGTAAGAGCCGATATTAAAATTGTGAACAAAAGCTTTAAGACTTGTTGCCAATTCAATACATTGCATCATGTGAGCAGATCATAGCATCTCCTCACGCGTTGATTGTAGCGGACGCATTTGACTGATATAAATAAAAGTTCATGCCGCCTTTGCCAGAAGTTGTTCCTTGGATTTAACCCTTGATAAGGCATTTCTTGAAAATGATTGGAAAATACCAAGAAAATGGAAGTACACGTGGTGATCAATATCAAGCAAACCCTTGTACAACCTCCAACACCCTTCTGCAGGAATACTAAACATATTCTGTCTAAAATCGGCACCAATGTTAATAGGAGTACTAATTTAAGATGTTTAACCGAAGATTTTGCTTTATTAACAACTAACATTTTCAAAATTGTATGAAAGAATAAGATATCGGAGTTGGTAACCTTATTTGTTGCAGTTTCTATCAAGTTTCGCTTTCTCATTCAGCGTCAAACTCATGTTAAATATATTAAACAGCGTTTTTTTAATTTTTTTTACACTAATATTGCATAAATTATTGATTAACTGATTCAATTTCCTTAATAAATATAACTTTATTTTTAGTCACATACAAATTTTATTAGAAATAAAAGTTAGTTTTTCTAGCTAAGAAGTTATCAAACAATTTAACTGTTTATTGTTATTTAACTGTTATGCGAAATAACAACATAAATAATTTTATAAAAATGCTAAGTATAGCTATCATATGTTTTAAAATATAATTATTTCATAAAATAAGTGATTAATTAATATCATTCTCGCGAGTAATCGATACTTTAAGTAGTTAATGTTAAGCAAGGGAAAAAGAATACCTACTGTAATTTTGATTCCGCTCAATGAAGATATCACCATATTAAGCTATATCACCATATATTGCCAATGTCACCATATTAAGCTTGCGGGAACATTTTTGTTTCATTTCGTTTCAGCCAATCAGATAAATGCTCGTATGTCGTTACATTCTAAAATCTTTTAGATTTAGGGATTCTAGTTTGATTGGTGGTCATAAACTTTTTCATATAGTTGTTGCAAGCAATTTCTTTCTAAATGCGAATAATTTTTTATGATTGTGTTATTACATTCTTATACATTATTAAAATATTTTTAGTGTGAATAGCTGCCGGTTGAAAGTGTCTCGAAAAAATAAGGGTGACTTCAAGAAACGCCTGTCGAAAAGTTTACCAGATGTTCTGAAACACCAATCGGGAAGTTCCACCGAAGATGCAAATGCCTATTTGCAAAGAGACTTAAACCAGGCACAAAAAAGTTCTTTGGCATCCCGTACTTTCTCGAGTTCGTCAGAGCTTGGAAAACGGAAGAAACGTCGCAAAAAATCATCAAGTTCTGCAAGGTAAATGGATTCAATAGTACTTACTTCCACTCACAGACTAAAATGTTAATTTGAAAAGTGTGTGCGTAAGAGCAGGGGTAATTAACAACTGCTATTTTATTACAAATGTGACTAACTACATCTGATTTTAAATTTAGTGAGTACAAACTTCTTTTGAAATGCTGCCACTATATGACTACATTTGGAAGAGTGGTTTGGCAGCAGAGAATTCCTTTTAAATTTATGTTCAAAATTTGAAGATGGAAAGAAAGAAATTATTTAAAAAATAGTTTAGAAAAACAAATTGGTTTATTAAACATGGGAAATAATTAAAAAATGTCTATTCGTGTTTATCAAAAAAGAGCACATTTATTATTTTAAAACCTTTTTATACGAGTTTTTTTCCCTTATACCTTTAATTTTCTATGTCTTTATATTCATGATTTTCTTAAGTGTTAAATAGTGTGCCTAAATATTTGTGATTTTGTTAAGTGTTTAGAGGTAATTAGAAAAAAGTATATTGGAGACATTCTCATGACTCTTTCTATGGGCTCATTGACTTTTTTTTTACTCACCTAAGATTTGCACCTATGAGATTCGAAAAAAAACAGTTGATTTTTAACCTTGTTTCTTTTCCTGGAATCGGTACAAGTTAATGATTTTTTTTTTTGTTTTTGTATAGCTCTACTCAATGTACTGTTGGTTTTTTTTTAAGAAAAGTTTGTAAATTTTTCTTCAAACTATGAAAAAAAAATTACGACTACAGTAGTTTCATTACCTGTGGCGCGTTAGTTCCAACTACTGCCTAAGACTAATGATTACTTAAACTGTTAACCGGGAAATGAATTTTTGCTCAACTCGTTTCACAATAGGGAATTTTCTTGGAGGAGGGAAACGATCATCAAGTATGGAGTGGTTGTTGGATTTTAAACTAAAATTCTTACAATACTAATAACAGAAATTAATCAGTTGGCCCAAAGCGAGCTAAAAGATTTAAAAATAGATGTATACATGAAATCTTTGATTTTTGTTTAATATCACCAATTTAATCGATTAATTCTATAAAAAAAAATACTTATTCTCTTGTTAAGAACTTCTGGAAAACGTCTATGACAATGATGATAGGGGGAAAGCGTCAAAATCAAATAAATTTTTTTTTGTTTTCATAGAATTCAATTTTTGACATACATTTGAAAACGCATTTATCCCAGGTACTTTTTGTCGTTCCGCGCTCTAGTTTTCTAATTTGCATCTTGACTAGTGTGATCGATTAACTCCATTGTTAAAAAAATATTTAAAATAACTTAATCACCTATATATTCTGAACTGCTGGAAATAATAATAATGAAAATGATTAATAGGAAAAAGCACCAAAAGTGTGTCACACGTTTTTTTTTTTACATTTTTAAATCATTATAAAGTTTTGTTTTTTGGTGCGCACGCAAAGCAGTTCAGTAAATTTTTATTTAAGGACCGTTTACCGACAAAAAAATTTTAAGAAAATAACGCTGCGTTGTCATAAAAATAAATTTTCATTTTTCGATTTCGTTTTCAAAGCAAACGAGCACTTATTATCGAAACACAATACATTCCTAAATTAGCCGGTGATTCAGTTTGGCAATAAATCATACTATCCGCGTCATTGGATAACAAAAATGGAAGTAACGGTAAACACTGAGGTTGAAGACACGTATTTACTTTTGATTTATGATTCTTCTGTACAGATAAAAAGAAATATTTTCTTTCCGCCATTGTATCTTAAAAATAACAAAATTTTTACGCTTCCTTTAAGATTAAAATGACAGAATCTTTGACAAGTTTAAAAATAGTTTTTTTTTATTATTTTCAAGCCAAAATAAACCTATGTGGCTTCTTGTTATTTTTAGAAATGTGTATATTGTTGGCTAATTAGACCTTAAAATCTGACCTTATGCTAATTAAATCGCTATTTAAATATGCGCCTGGGTAATTGGTACGGCCACTAGTATTTTCTATTCAGCGAGGCTTCTTGGGTTTATTATAATAAGCCGATATGCCTTTAGGCTAATTAGAAACTATATGAATGATTGTTCAATTAGCCTGAATTCGCTTAGGTGCTAAGTCATGATTTTTGTTTTGCCGCCAGCTCTTTAAATCGAGAAATATACTAAATCAATTTATGAGTTAATGATAGCTATTAAATAATTATAAAGTTTAATAAGAGATATATTATCTGTACAAATCAAGCTATTTAAGAAAAGACTAGAGTATATAAAGTTGTGTATATTTCACCGTTATTTTGATGTGCACCTAGCTAATTGTAAGAGTTTAATATTTTCTATAAGGCCTGTTATTTTTTACGTTTTTTACTATCAGCCCATATCCTTTAGTCTTATTAAAAACATGCAGAAAAATGAGTAATCAGCTTGATTTTTCTTAGGCGCATTTTAATGAGCCGTGTCCTCTGCCAGTGCTTTAAACTGAGATGTATGTTGAATCAACTTATAGCTTAAAAATTATTATTAAATCATAAGAAAATTAAGGAAATATCATGTTTACAAATGAGGTTATTTAATCAATGAATATTATTCTCTTAAGTATGCTAAAAGTTTATTCATATATTTAAAAAAAATTTTTATAATTGATAATTGATGATTGACTAATTGATAAAAATTGCTATCTAGGGACTTTGAAGTCCTTTCACATATTTGGAAAATGCGTACAAGTTGTTTAGAAATCAAGTTTGATATTCAATATTTTTTTAAATAAAATGAGTTGTTTCTTTTGCGAACAAGAAGTAAATAGACATTTTACAATTTTATTCTTACATGGTAGTCACATTTGTTTGTTTGTTTTCTTTACACGAAAATTTAAAATATTCCTTAATTTATATGTTTTTGACATACTTTTAAAAATAAAACATTTCGTTACATTAAAAGTTTTCATTTAATTGGTTTAAAATAAATTGATTAAATAATCAAATAATTTTTTTAATATTTCCGAGCTTTGTTTTGATGATAAAACCTCTATTATATATTCTCCGGAATTTTAAATTTTAAGGTATAACTTCATAAAAACAATTGAATTTAAAAAAAATGAGGAATTCAAAAAAAGTAAAATTAACTATAGACAATTTCTAGAATGCTTTTTGATGTTTTCGTGGCTTTCATTAATAGGTCTTCCAGGAGTGCATTGAATGACAGTGACAATGGACGTCAAAGGTCAAAAACTCTCACTAATTCCTTTACTGGATACGGAAGTAGATCAAGGCATTTTTCTCAACAATCTACATTCTTAGAAAGCTCTGAAAATAACTTTTATTCTGAGAATGATGAATCACATTCGGAGGTAAGTTTCTGCGTCTTTTTTTAATCTTTTCAGCTTATTTAAAAATTTTATTTAAAAAAAAATAGTTTTATTAATTTTTTTATAAAGTTCAAAGTTTAAATTCAATAATGTATAATCACGATTTTTATTTATTCGGTTTCGGTTTAAATAGAGCCATTTACTTCAAAATGGTTCTCTTATTTTAAGTGAAACATTTAACGTTTGATGAAAAGGAGTAGAGATGCACGGGGTCGTGAAATTTTGCATGGTTAGGGTAACTAATTTACAATACAACTGCCTTTAATTGTTCTGTTGACTTCTGTTCTGTTTCTTGGAAATTTTTCTCTTGGCTGTAGTAACAACAACATTTTAAATTCTGTTCTGTTTCTTGGAAATTTTTCTCTTGGCTGTTGTAACAACAACATTTTAAATTAAGTCTGAAAAACACCTTAAATAAATTTTCTTATGGGAACCATGCATGATAAACTCACATAAGCCACAATAATTATCGCACACTTATTTCGATAATAGTTCTTTGAATTTTAAAATTAGTAAATATGGCGAGATTGTCTACTTCTCTTTTATAATCCAGTATTAGGTTTTCTATTCATATTGCGCTTCGTAACAGTAATGTTTTCTTTGGGAAAAACATGAAATTTTGTTAAGAAATTCATCTTTAAATGTTTTAAATTAAAACTATTTATCCAGAACATTTTAAACAGAAAAGTTCAAACTTTTAATTGACCTTTATTAAATATTAAAATTACCTCACCTCGAAACTTAAAATCATCCATTTCAATAAAATCCATTTCACTTACAAGGTCTATTTATTTCCTGAAGCATTATCCTAGATCATTATGATTCATGTTGATATTAAATATTTGAAAGAACAATGCATTCCCAGAGAAGAATCCTCTTCCACCATTTATATTTTGTCCTATTTTCACTTACTTGTACCTCTGAGGTCACGATCCAGCATGTACAATATTATTTTATGACGTTCGGTAATATACTTCAAAAATGGTTCGCATTTTTAAAGCTGTTTTTTTCTCCTCTCTTTCTCTTTAAAGTCTAAATAGGGTCAGGAGCATTGTGTTCCTGTAAAGTACAGATTGCATGCGAGCGATGAAATTGCCAGTTGTCACCTGATATTGAGTCAGTCATCCGTAAATGAATCAGTAAGTTAATGGAGCTCATCGATCATTTCAATATGTTGCCAAGTCAAAATGAAAAAATATTATCCTTCTATATATCATAAAACGAAAATTGTCGTCTTGCCTTTACATGCATTCTCATTGGACAGAAAAATCACATGGTATGATATTTAGTAAACAAAGGAATTCCCGATATTTTTAGCTATCATCAGCCCAGGGTTAGTTAAAGATATAACNACTCTGTTTTGCGGATATAATCGTGTGGGCTGAAGAAAAGATTATATCTTTTTTTTCCGGTTTTTTAAATAAAATTTCATCCTTTTTTTTTCTTCTTTTTTTTAAGCTGTTGTTTGTTATTTTTTTACTTATTATTTCCCCCCCCCTTTTTTTTTCTTTCATATGTCCATAATTTTTCTTTGTTTTTATTCTTCATTTTGAACATATATACCATTCTAACGTAAAATAACCACCTAAATCCGAATATGACCCTGGTTTTTTCTCTTCACTCTTCACTTACCTTTATCTGGAGGCGGGGTATTCCCAGAAAACTATGACTGATGGGCTTAAACAAAGATCATAATAGGATTCAAGAGGTTATTTTACGCAAAAAATAGTAAAAATTGTGTCAAGGCTTGAAAGTTTTTTTTTTCCTAACAGCGCAGTGTTATTTATTTTTCTCTTAATTATTGGTATTTGTTAGGATTATTTATTTACCATCCTATATTATGTTTGATCCTATATTATGTTAATTTTCTCTGAGGTAATAACCCTCTCTTTAAACTTCTACACCACAACCAACGAGAGAACTTTCATTTATGGCAGATTTAACACTAACCTTGCTGCTCTGCGTATATACGCCGGGTGTTAAATCGGTTGCCTAGATCGAACTCAACACTGGCATTCTACCAAGGGTTTATTATGTAACATTTTATGAAAGAATTTTCATTATAATATTACTATTTCTTTACGATTTTAAATGTATAATAAATTTTATGCAGACCCGCGGTGGCTCAGGGGATAGAGCATTCATCTCCCGATAAATTTACACAGGTTCGAATCCCAGCGGTGGCTGATGGTTGATAAGAATTCTACTCCTGGCTCACAGTGCTGACGTGAAATATCCTCAGTGGTAGACCAATCAATGGTCATATACTCTTTGCTTTCGGGCTAACCATGGGAGGTTTCCCCTCGATGTAACGCGGATGAGGGTTAGCTCCATTAAAAAGTCTCCAAGAAGGCTAGTTTCTCCCAAGGCTTGATCCAGGAGTTTCCTTCTCTTCAGAGTTGGTTTCGAAATTACTAGTCTCCGGAGTTAAACCTTGTCATAAATTCAGAATTGGGTCGGCTATTCAACACCGGTTATAATTTAAAATAAATTTTATGTAAACAGTCAACACGTGTAATTACAATAAAGAGTACAAAATAACACTTGATAATTCTAACGCAATATTAAGAATTAATTTTTCGCTCTGTTTTCATTATGTTCTTTTTGTCATAGAATATTTGACAAGTTTTTGTAAAAAGCAAGTTCGTGAATTTTGTTAGCATGATAATTGAGCAAAATTATTAGGCTATTAGGTTATTCCAATAGAATCGAAAACCAAATCTGTGTAAATACAATAAAAAAAATTAGTTTTTTCTAATAGTTTAAGTAAATAATTCCTAATTTGATATGTCAATTTATTAATAGTCAGACAAAAAAATTGCAAAACAGTCATGGGGGTTGGTGAGCAAAGCGAACAGAAAGCAGAACCTTCTGGTCTCTTCAGCATTTCTTTTTATTGTAATTTTAGATAAATTATTGATAAAATTCTGAATTATACTTTCAAAGAACATTTACCATCAGTATTAGAATGCGGATACAACAAAAATAACTTTTCAAAAATTATATAATAGCACTAAGTTTTGGGTCAAAGCTTTTAAGTAGCCATTGAAATAAAGAGAATTCCTATAGTTAAAATTTAATTTTAATGGAAACTATATTTTGCTATTTTAAACGTTCAAAAAAATAAACACACTCGTTTAATATAAATTAAACGAATTCCTTAACATGTTCAGAATATTGCTGAGAGGAAAAGTTTGTTTAGAAATCTAAATATAATATCACTTAATTGCATTTCTATATTAATAATTAATATCCTAAATTACACATTCAAAGAAATTGCGATTCGAAGTAGTGTGCAGTTAAAGTAAACAACTATTTTAATACCACCCAGTTATGGGTTAGAATTTTCAAGTAATTACTCAAACATATAGTAATCTTTCTTTTACTTTTTTCAATTATCATTTATTTTCGTTTATTTTATTTGAGATATCTTTTGAAATGGAATTTATTTGCAGTTCTATGCATTTAGATATCAAAATAGTAAACATTATTTATTTTTTTATAATAAATAACGCAGTTACTTGAAAACTGAAGCAATTTTTGTTAAAAAAAAATTAATTAAAAGTAAATTAATAAATCTGCTCTATATACAAATGGTTAAAAGTGTTGGTTTGGAAGAATAATTTTTTATAAATTAAAAATATTCCTGAAATATAAATTGAAAATAATATCAAATAGAAGGAAGAAAATACAGAAATTGTATACTGCTTAAAAAAAGCAAACTTAATAATATCAATTCATGGATCAAAAAATGTGATTATATTTCAAATATAGAAAACTTTATTTTTTTGAATATGGTTTAAGGAAATTTATTTTAGTTTGCGAATTTTAAATTTCAATTTATAAAAATTTTATTAACAATTTAAAACAATATTAATTAACAATACAATTAATATAATAAATATATTAATTACAATGTATTAATTTAAATTATAATTAGTATTAATAATATTAATTAATTATAATTTTATTAACAATATATAATTATTTATATATATATATATTCATATGGGAGCGATATTTGTTTCATAGAACAACTGCTTAAAATCTAACTTTTATTAGGCTCTTTTTTTTAATTTTATAACCTTCGTTGAACAGCCGATGCAATTTTGAGTTTTTGACTACCAATGTTCAACTTTTCAGCCTTGTAATTTTAAACCCCAATCCGGAAAGCAATGGAATACTTGGATCAAGTATTTGGAGAAATTTGCCTTGTGGAGGATATTTTTATGGAACTAACCCGTATTTTCATTGCATGGAAAAAAATCTTCCACGGCAAAGAGCTTTTAACCCATGATATTCGTCTACCTCTGAGGATACTTTACGTGACCACTGTGGTCGGTGCAAACCTTGTGTTGAATTCGTATCGACACACTATGCTGGGATTCGAACGTGGATCACCACGGCTCTTTAATAAGTATAAAAGAGTCATGGCGATAAAAATCCTCACGACTTTTTTTTTTACTGAAAACAGAATACTCTTATATTATACACGCACAACTTAACCATGACCTAGCACATAGTTCCAATTTTAACAACTCTGCCTTTTTAATAGCCGTGTTGGGAATACCACTTTATTTTGAACCTAGTATGAAGACCTGGACAACGCCTGACCTGTAAACATTCTCTCCAAACTACCGCACCACAACCAACAAAAGGACTGTTTTAACGAACTCACGACCTAGTATGAAGACCTCTAGCTCACTCATACCTTACATGCACCCAAAACTCTATCAAATCTACCTTAAAACTTTTGAATTGCGATATTAAACATGGAATTTCTAGATAAGTCATAAAAACCCTTAACTCCACTCCTCAGCAGGCCTTGACTACTCCTGCTCTAGGCTAATGTGCTTGAAAAAAATTTACAAGTCTCTATAATCATCATACAAGCTCCAAATATTACTAGTTTTCATTTGATATTCCGCATAAGAACAAAGTAGGCTCTGAATTGTCATAAATCTAGATTTTTATGACAGTAAGTGTCTAAGCTTTGACATAAATTGGTTGAACAAAATCGATATTTTTCCCCCTTATGAAAATTATCTTAATCATTAAACCTAGAGGGTTTATAATATGTCAACAACTCTTCCTTGTATGTCAAATTACATGACATGTTTATCTTTTAACACAGCTACAAAATAAAAGCTAACTACTTCATTCCTTATTCAGTGATTTAAAAGTTATTCATTCACAATGATCATGTATTCTTCTATTTCAGGTTAAAATATCCCGTGGTGATGATTTAGTTCTGAAAAACTTAAGCGAAGACTTAGCTCTTGATGACAGTTGTAATGAGTGCCTTCATTCCGAAATCCCATCACCCGTGGAAAGTGACGTCATTTTGACTAATTTGGAAGAGCAAAGTACGGTATCGGATCAAGTTTGGGACAGTTATCAGGTAATGATTATTCATGTTATCTTTTAATCAGTTTAACCTTCTTTTTTTCCTTTTAATAATTAATCAGGATTTACTAATTTTAATCTTTTTGTTCGGAAATTCTTTGTGCTATATTTCAGTGTTTCATACCGTTACGTTTTATGAAATTATTTTATTAAACTCTTTATTATATAGATTTAAAAAAATATATTTCCGTATTTATTATGTTTGTTATTTATTTATTTATTTTTAACTTTTCATGCCATATAACTATTTTTACGCGTTTTTTTATTAAAATTGTTTTTTTTTTTTATCATGAATTTAAAATTATAAGATTTATCTTACGTAGATAACTATTTACGAAAGTTTTCAATGCATGTATTGTATTTTCATAGTTTTTTTTTTTAAATTTAAAAAATTAGGTATGAAGATAATATTTTAAAAATTATTAAGCGTTGAAACTTAACTGAAATTAACTAATTGCTAATAATTGAATAAATTCAAAACTTATAATTATTAAAATGCACCTTATAATAGTTTATAACTTGTTAATACTCTAAATAAACAATTTATTTTCAATTAACATTTATAGAGTATATACATAATGTTGTGTATCGATTTAAAAATCAAAATTCAAATATCAATTATTCAACATATTATACTACCAAATAAAATACAAAATAAACACACTATGAATAACATTTTGAGTATTCCTCAAAATATCTGTTTTATAACTGAAGTTCATTTTCAAGTTACACTTATCTAACAGGTATCCATTTCGGTTGTTTTCAATTTACTCAATTTATATTATTATACATATTACTCGAACGGTTATTTATTACATTGATAGAATCTGTAAAATAAGAAAAAAATAAAAACATTTGTAAAAAATTGCATTTTTACCGGACAATAAAATAGTTTATAGAGACTTATACCTGTCGCTAATCTGTAGATCTGTCCCGAAAACAATGCAATTAACTCTTACTTATCTTGATCTTCATAAACATTTTTCCCGACTATTTGTTTTTTCGATATGCTTTCTCTCTATAATCTCTGTAAAATCTGATTTTTGGCTCATTTAAGCTAGAAGAAATAGCCTATAAAGAAGTAAGGAAGTTTAACTGTACTCATTAACAATGACCTTATGGCTAGCAATGTTGATAAAAATCAATTAAGATTTATACTGAATATATACACATATATACACACATCTATTTTACACATTTAAGTACGTTGCATTGACATTTTACATGAACTGGCCTTTAAAAACATACTAAAATTACTAATTTTGCAAATGGTGAAGCAACATATTCTGTATATGATTTCTATTTAAATTTTGAAATTTCATCCGATATAATAGGACCTATTGTATAATACTTAACTATTCCATCATACTTTTTATAGGAAATGCCTTACTTAAGCGAAGGTTATTCGGAGGCTACAGTTGATGAAGAAGCTCTTCGGAAGTTGACAGAATTTGGAGATGATTATGGATCCGCCATTGGTCAACCTCTGAGATTCATCAATTCCTCAAATAACAAAACGAATAAAAACGATGCACCAAGGTCGCCTAAAAAATCATCAAAGGTATATTAGATAATTATTTTTGGTAATAATTTGACTGATTTTTTTAAATGTGCTTTGTATGAGGTTCTATTGTATTGATTAATTCAGGTGGTGAAAAAGAGGATTTAATAAAATTAACTTCAAAGTTTAAAAATAATTTGTTGTGACACTGTACTTCTTTTATCAGTTAATCTTGGTATATATTTATTAACAGTAGTTGATATTTATGGTGTTCCCTGTTGTTATTCTGACATTTGCAATTTTGTTATTTTTTGAAGCAAACAATTTAAATAATCACTGTTTGATGTTCACTCCGAATTGATGACTTTTGAAACACTGACAGATTTAAAAATCTTTAAATTAAGCAATTTTTCAGAAACGATAGTGTGTATTAAATATTTTCACAATATTTTTTAGTGTAATATTCATTTAAAAATGTTTATTGGTATATTTTTTTAAAATAATTATACATTAAAAAAAAGCTCAATATCTATTCATATTATAATATTTTGAGTGATATTTTTTAAAATTATTTTAAACAGTTATTTTATTTTTCGATTCTTCAAAAAATCATGTTTTACGAAGTAAATTTGGATATAGCTTTATAAAAGATTAATTTAAACAACATTTTTCATATCTTAAAGTAAATTTCAAATGATTATTTAAAAATATGTAAACATTTACAGGACNTTTCGATTCTTCAGAAAAATCATGTTTTGCGAAGTAAATTTGGATATAGCTTTATAAAAGATTAATTTAAACAACATTTTTCATATCTTAAAGTAAATTTCAAATGATTATTTAAAAATATGTAAACATTTACAGGACTTTTTATATCAAGTTTTGAGAAGTCTGTATAATTTCATAAATTTTTAATGAGTATGCTTAAAAAATGTCACAGTACTTCTATTTTGTTACTCACAGGTAAAAAGGTTTAACAAAAAAATATAGCATTTTGAAAGGAGAATACCTTTAGAATCTGAATAAATAATTATTATTTAACAAACTATTAACGAAAAAAAAATCCTTTGAGCAACGGAAAATATTTTAATAATATATATGGTCAGGAGGGGTAAAGTGTGTTCATGGGGTATATGGTGTATATGGGGTATATGGCCTTTTAAATTGAGCTAATTTGTTTAATATTTTTAGAGACATTTACTGGGATTGCGACAAGCGTTTTTATTTTAGTTTAAGAACGGATAAAAAAAATTAATGTTTACAAACTATCTATTTATGAACGTAGCTTATTCAGTATGCTAATTTAAGCTGTTCATGAACTTTCTTCTAATATCATTAAGAATATTAATTTTAGTTTAAAATGGTAGAAGAACATCTAAAGTACAAATATACGTAGAAATTCAAGAATAAATTTCAAAATTATTTTTATTATGAATTGTTTTCTGAGGTGTGGTAAAGTGTGTATATGGTTAGGCTTAGCTAAGTATTGTATGATGGGGATATTTTTTTTTTACTTCTGTGTCAGCTTTAGCTCCAATGCTCTAAATTTTATAATTTTATGCTTTAAAAAATAATTTACCTGTTTGATTATAGCCCTGCACAGTAATTTTAACACTAAAAACACAATTTTTTTAATAAGAGAGTAGGGGGGAAATAGATATATAACTGACATGTAGTACGATTAAAAAAATTACCAAAATAGCTTAATAGTACAACTTAGTAAGCACATTTAAAGATATAGATGAGTTTTCATGCAAGCTTCTGCCTACATGTGGCAGTTTTTTCATGGAATTTTTTTTTAAAATAGCCATATTGAATAAAAATACATGTTTGCTAGAACAAATAGTAAAAACACTTACATTAATACTACTATAAACATTTATTTTTATACTCTCATTTATAATTTAAATAAGTCAAAAACTATTACACTTTCATTGCTTTTTGATGTAATTGAGTAGAATTTAGCAAAATGAAACCGAAGTGAAACCTTATTTTGATAGCCATGAACATTGACTCTTTAATTTTAAAATTTGAAAAATAAATTATTTTTAGCAATTATTTTTTAAATGTAATCGTGATGCATTTACTGAACGCCATTTTCCTGTCTAAAACAATATTTAACTACGTTTTTTAATGAAATATATACTAATTTTGGAAGTATATCCACTTTAACCCAGAGTGGGTACATCAAAACATTTTCCTTTGAATGCATTACCGTAAGAAAATAAACAAAATTTATAATTTATGCTTTATATTTAATCTATATCAATCCATTGTGTATAAAATGCATCAAAAGTTTAGGTAAAATAAATTTAATTGTTTGATTTTTGAGCCTTCTTTTCTTTTCTTTTTAAAAAACTAAAAAAGCTTAATTTTATATACACTTTACACCACCTGATCCTATGCTGTAAAAATATTTACAAGAATATTAAAAATGTAAGTTAAATAAAAATTTAATTGCAACTATGATTAAAATAATTTGCCTTCAAAGATACATATTTGAGAATTATGATTCCACGATTAAAAACACACTAAGCTGAAAAAACAATTTACCATACACTCGTCATTCCACTATATAATTCTTACGAATGCGTCAACAGTACAATTGTGCAGAAGGAAAAGTGAACTTACTGAATAACTTTGTTTTACTGATCAGATTTTCAAATACTTGGACTCAATCTTAATGTTTTAAAAGCAAAACCTTAAATACACTTATTAATAGGCGCGAACGACATTCTAAGTAACGGAATCAGACACTAAAACGTGTTTTCTCTGAATAAGCATTTTTTTTATCCTGACTAATTCGGATTCTTTGATCCTCGTAATATGGGACCAGGGGGTAATCGCAATTTGTAAAATTCGGGCTGAATTATTTGGTCAGAAGAACGGTTGAAATTTTGGACCCCTTAATGCTAATTTTACTTTTAATGTAATTTATGATATCTCAAAAGCTTTTGAAGCAAATCGAAAATATTTTTAACCCAGATATAAAATTTGTCTTACCCAAAGATAATTTCATGCAAAACATAATTTTTAATTATCTTTTTTATTATTTTTGAAAAAAAAGTTTTTATTTTTTTTAAGTACAAATTTGTGCATCATTTTGGAAAAAATAATTTTAAATGGCAGAAAGCAAAATTTGAGCACAAACAGTCAAATAATTTCCGAGTTACCAAATTTAATCTTTAGTCGAATATATTTAATTTTTGATTTTACAAGAATTAGATTTCGTTCTAATTTAGTATTTTGCCGTTTAAAATTAAATTCTTTAAAATTATGTAAAAGTTTGCTTACCTTTTAATTCAAAATATTCAAAATTCTTTTAAATAAATAGTAAAGAAATAATAATTATCAAAAATTATTTTTTGCTTTGAATTATCTTTGTCTAAACGTATTTTATAGGTATTTCTCATTCGTTTGAATATTTTTTCAAACATGGCGAAATACACAACAAAGTAAAATTAACTATAAAGGGTCCAAACTTTCGACCGCTCTCCCGATGAAACTATTAGGGCCCTATTTTCGAGATCGCGGCTACTACTCATATTTTGAGGTCAAATATCCAAAAACTTCGAAAAAAGTTTTTTGTTAAATATAATGTTTATTTAGGTCTGATTTTGTAACGTTAAATACCATCTGCATTAATTAATTATATTTAAAATGGAATATATCTGAAAATCCGATGTTATTCAAGTTGATCGCTTTTTATTTTTCCCATCAATAATCTTAGAATAATGTTCGTCATTATTAATCTTGACAAATTAAGTAAGGAAATAAAGAATGTTCTCTCTTTTCTATAAAAAAAAGAAGAAAATTATGTAAATCGTTACAGACTGATAAAACACCTGATGATAGTATTTTTGTTAACTTTTTCAACAAAAAATCTTCATCAAAACATAAACTTTTTTTAATTACTTTGTTTTCTTCATAAATTTTTGAGATATATTTAAATTTCATAAAAGTAGTCGTCATGAATAAAATAGTCGAATTTCAGCTATTCTAATTGAAATAGCTATAATTACATGCATTGTATCTTGTATTTTCTTGGTATTTCATGTTTATAGTGAATTTTTGCTCATAAACTACAGTTTCGTTATTAATTTTAATTTTTTAAAAATGTTAAAAAAATTTAATTTATTTTCTTATCCTAACACGTTGCCATTTTTTTATAATTTCTTTGTTAGAATTATTATTGACCTTCTTTATTAAATCTTTAACGACTTAATCTTATTTACAATAAGTACTAACATTGGAAGAATAAAAAAAAAACTATTATTTTAGGAATTACTTTCTCACTAAGCTTCTTTTGTGATTTCGTTAAANAAAGAAATAAAAAATGTCCTCCTTTTTTTAAAAAAAAAAAAAAAGAAAAAGGAAATTATGAAAATCATTATTACAGACTGCTAAAATGATAAAAAATACTAAATGATAGTATTTTTCTTAACTTTTTCAACAAAAAATCTTCATCTAAACATCAATTTTTTTAATTATTTTGGGTTTTCATAAATTTTTGAGATATTTTTATATTTTACAAAACTAGTCGTCAAGAATGAAACAGTCGAATTTCAGCTATTCTGGTTGACATAGCTATAATAACATGCATTGTATCTTGAATTTTCTTGGTAATTCATGTTTATAAAGAATTTTTGCTCTTAAACTACAGTTTCGTTATTAATTTTAATTTTTTAAAAATGTTAAAAAAATTTAATTTATTTTTCTTATCCTAACACGTTGCCATTTTTTTATAATTTCTTTGTTAGAATTATTATTGACCTTCTTTATTAAATCTTTAACGACTTAATCTTATTTACAATAAGTACTAACATTGGAAGAATAAAAAAAAAACTATTATTTTAGGAATTACTTTCTCACTAAGCTTCTTTTGTGATTTCGTTAAATTTATATCAATACCAAATTGCCGTTTAAGATAATGATCTTAAAAAGTTAATTCCATAAATAAGAAGATCAAATAGTTTCGAAAATTATAAAAATACTTCTTAAAACGCACATTTTCAATTACGAAACCTTTCATATAACATTTAACATTCAACATTTTTCCTTCCTATTTACATTTCAGTCTTCCTTGATCAGCCATGGACAGAGATTATACACCTTAAGCAACGAGTCCGATTCTGATTCGGAAGATTTACATCACGTCATTGAAGAAGCTAAGAAAGCCTTGCATTTTGCACGTGCCACTCACAAGTCTGCCGATTCCCTAACGTCAGCGGAATACGTAAGTTATTATCATACAATTTCTGAATTATTTTTTCCCATCCTTTGTTTTCTCTAATCAATAGCTGCAAAAAACAATGCAAAGAAAGTCTTTTTATTGACTAATGACAATTGCGTGAAGGTATTTGACGATTAATGATCTTCCTTAACTATTGTATTACTATAAATAAAATTGTTTTTTTTACTGTAGTTAATGGTAACTTTAAATAGTTTAACCTTGATTGTAGTGCTTTTCTTTCATTTTACGGCCGTTAAATTTATATAAATTCAATTCAATTTTTTTTTTTTTTTTTTTTTTTTTTTTTTTTTTTTTTTTTTTGTGATAGAATTAACCTTGCTAGATATTATTCGAGATAATTTCTTAAATCAATGCATTTCGAGGTAAAATTCATCGATAAATTTTCCAGAAATTTCGGTAATGTGGAACATTCTTGAAAGTGTGAAAACGGCTGTTTTTTGTTCTTTGAAAATTTAATGTTTCGTTAATTTAGCAGTTTTTAAATTGATATTTTTGCTTATTGTTTATTTCTGTAATTGTTAAGCTAATTTGTTTATTTCTGTAAATTATTGATAGTTTGTTGTTTTATAATTTTAAAAAATTGTTCCTTTCTGTATTTTTTTTATTACTTTTACTTTTTGCTACTTTTTATTAATTTTATTATTTAATAAAAATATAAGTTATTAAATAATAAGTATATTTATTTATTTGTAAGTTAATAAGTTTATTTGTTAATTGCTGTATACCTTTTTCGTGCTCTTTTAAAGATGGTTAAAAAATAAATATGAAAGCAAAAACACTCCTAGTTCATTAATTTATTTTTTTAGTATATTATGCTATGAATTTAAAATAAATGTTAAAACTTTAATTTAAAGTAGTTAAAAAGAATTTAGAGAACTTTAAACTAAATTGAGTTAGAAACAAAATAAGGTTCTGCATTTTCTGTTTAAAAAAATTGGAATAAAAAGTTACCTATTGTTACTTATTTGAAATATTTCCCCTTATTGAATCAATGTTGAAAGCATTGTTAGTTATGAGAAATAGTAAATGGGGTTAACCTGAAATAATATAAGAAAAATCATGTCTTGTGTTGATAACATAAGAGAAAGATTTCCATACTATTACATTTATTCATATTTCTAAAGAAATTATCTTTATAACTTATAGTATTTAGATAATGCGATTTATTATTCATATCAATGACGTTTAAAGCTGTTAGAGGTTTGAGGGACCGAGAATAAATTACATACGGAAAATAGTGTTTTCAAACACCCTATACCTAAGAAGTCGCAATAAATTTATAACTAGTAACAATTATTTTGGTTATTATATGAAATATTTGCACAAAATTTCGTAAGCCTAGTTTAAAAATTTACAGAAATATGGACTTTTTTAAAAAACCTAATTTTTATTTTGTTTTACTTTTTTTTTTTCGTTTTTTTTCTTGCTATAACTTAACACTAGATTGCCCAAGGAAGTCATTTTGACTGCATTTTAATTTCAATAAGAAAAACAATGATGCATATAATGACGCAATTTCTTAGAATTTTGTGACTTTTTGCACAACATATAATTTTATTATTGTTAATATTTACTAATAACTTGTTGTATAACTATAAATAATATAAAAAATATTAAAAATTAATTTTAAACAAATTTCTTTACACATTATTCATTCTTTCACAATCCAGTCATTTTGACTGCTTTTGGATAAGATAGGTATATACTAAGTTTCAGTCTCTCTAGTGTTAAGAAATATTTAATGAAATTAAACAAAATTTTTAAAGCAATTTAAAATTAATTACAAACTTTCTGCATTAAAGATTAAAGATATTCTTTGAAAACTAAGCAATATATAAGTAATTAAATTGGAAAAACATTTTTTCCTTTTTTAAAAAATAAAATTTATATGTTTTTGTTAAAAAAAGATATTTTATGCATATTACGTAATCAATGATAATAGAGTAAAATTTTATTTCATTTTTATGGTGGCGCCATCTTTTTGAAGAACAACTTAGTATTTTCAACTGAACGATTTGAGATGGCGTTTTCTTCACGCTATTTTACAAAAAAAGCAACAAAACTTACACAACAACGTAACATTTTTTTTAAACTTAAATGTTTCTCTTCTTGTTTTTCTTTGGAACTTAAAACCAATTAATTCCAAAAATTAAACAATTTCCGAAGCGCGTGATTTTTATCCTTTTAAACTGTTTTTTATTCTTTTAGTAAGTTACAATACAAACCGTGATCGCAACGCCAACAAAAATTACAGGCAGTCATGAAATCGCCTTTAAACAATCTTTTAAAATTTATTTTTAAAGTTATTTTTATAATTTTTGTCTAATATACAACCGTTAAGTAATTCATTTACGTAAATTCCGTAAGATGGCACTACTTTCAAGGACATACGGGCAGCTGTTTATCACGTGTCACTTAAAAAACTTTAATATTTGTTAAAATTAAACTAATATCTATATAAGCATCAAAACTAATGCTTAGATTCTGAAAACTTTTATTCTTATTTTTCTTCGTAGTCGTTACTATTCGGATTTTATTTGTTTCATAGAAATGTAAAAAAAAAAAAAAAATGCTTGTTTTGAGAACTATTCTAAAATTAGAATTTCGANACATATAATTTTTTTTTGTTGCTAATATTTACTAATAACTTGTCATATAACTGTAAATAATATAGAAAAATATTAAAAATTAATTTTAAACAAATTCCGTTAAACATTATTTATTCTTTCACAATCCAGTCATTTTGACTGCTTTTGAGCAATATAGGTATATACTAAGTTTCAGTCTTTCTAGTGTTAAGAAACATTCAATAAAATTAAACAAAATTCTTAGAGCGATTTAAAATTAATTACAAAATTTCTACATTAAAGATTAAGAACATTCTTTGAAAACTAAGCAATATATAAGTATTGAAATTGAAAAGACGTTTTTTTCCTTTTTTAAAAAATAAAATTTATAAAAAAGATATTTAAAAAAGATATTTTATACATATTACGTAATCAATGATAATAGAATAAAATTTTATTTCAATTTTATGGTGGCGCCATCTTTTTGAAGAACAACTAAGTATTTTCAACTGAACGATTTGAGATGGCGTTTTTGTCACGCTAGTTTACAAAAAAAGCCACAAAACTAACGTAACATTTTTTTAAAACTAAAACGTTTCGCTTCATTTTTCTTTAGAAATTAAAAGCAATTAATTTTTCAAGAAGTAAACAATTTCCGAAACGTGTAATTTTTTTTCCTTTTAAACTGTTTTTCATTCTTTTAGTTAGTTACAATATAGACCGTGATCGCAACGACAACAAAAGTTACAGGCGGTCATGAAATTTCCTTTAAACAATTTTTTAAATTTTGTTTTTAAAGTTATTTTTATAATTTTTGTCTAATATACAGTCGTTAAGTTATTCACTTACTTAAATTCCGTAAGATGGCATTACTTTCAAGGACGTACGGGCAGCTGTTTATCACGTGTCACGTTAAAAAATTTAGTATTTTTTATAATTAAACTAATATCTATATAAGCATCAAAACTGATGCTTGTATTCTGACAACTTTTGTTCTTATTTTTCTACGTAGTCGTTACCATTCCGATTTTATTTGTTTCATATAATTTTTTTAAAAAATGCTTGTTTTGAGAACAATTCTAAAATTAGAATTTCGAGCTCGAAATATCTCCTGACGGAACGGAGATCATGATACTGTCCTTCGATGAAAACAGGTATTTTAAATCAATAATTTAATGACAAGATTAAATTATTATTGTTTTTAGACAAATTTTATTTTTATGTTTCAGACGTTAGATTTTGTTCTATATATTTCATTCATTATTTATATATTTTTATAGTTCAATAAGTTATAATTAGTCATTTTAATGCCTGATACTCGAATCTACAGGTAATTTAAATACTTAGAAAAACTTTCGGATCCTGGAAGCGTCAGAATTTGTTTATAAATTATGAATAAAACTAATTCATTAATAATATATATTCCTAAATGTTTTAAGTTAATTGCAACTATAATTTTATACAACTGAAATAGTATTGAATGTAAAATTCAGTAAATACATAATAATTAGATTTTTTTTAAAAAACTATTTGATTTTTCACTTTTAAACTAAGGGAAAAAGCACGTTATTCGTTTTTTTGTTTTCATTTGCGTTTTTTATTATTTAAATTCTTTTATTATTGATTAAATTATTTGTTTCATGTTTGGTTTTATGTCAATTAATTTTTAAATGTTTTGGAAAATAGATAATTGATAGAAACATAAATAAAAATATCTATTTTTTTCTTTAAATCTGTTGTAGACTAAGGTTTTGTTTTCGGAATAAATAGAAAAATGTAGTAATTGTTTGAGGCAGACTTTTGACATAAGTAAAATTTAATAATACAAGTGAAGAAAATCAAGTCAAAGTTTTATCATTTTGAGTTTTTTAGTTTTTCTTGCCTAAAATGTTATGACTAGTTATGTTAAGCCCGTAAGCCAAAAGTTATATAAATTTGTTTGCTTAGCGTTAAAAGACCACGTCATGTGATTTAATTTTTATTTTTTAAATTGTTATTTGGTTAATATTTTTCAATAAATAAATATTTATAATAATAAATATTTATAAATATTTATAATTATTAAATAAATATTTAATTCAAAAATAAAGAACCAACTCGAATTTTTTCTGAAACTCCGATGATTATAGTAATAAGCCAGGCTAACAATTAATAATAATTAAAAATACGACATACATCAATAATAAAAAAGTGTTATTTTCTCCAAATTAACAAATTCAGAATGCTCTCAAACTATTAATACTACAAGCATATTTTTTCTTCTTGCTGTAATTTTCTATAATAATAATTTATCAAATTTAGAATGTTATAAATTTTCAAAATTGTAAAGTTTTAGCTTGTTTTGTTGTATCGTAAATTGCAAGGAAAACGTAAATAGATAAATACTGTTTATGACATTTATTTTATTTATTTCATTATGAATTAAATCATTGCTCAAACAAAAAAATTCCTTTCATTTAATAAATAAATAAAGGTCAATTTATCTTTACTGAAGGTCAATAATGATTCCTGATTTTGGCATTGATACTATCGTCCTACTTAGAACTTGACATAACGTTATTATGATTTCACAGTTAGTATTGGGCATCTGAGAAGGCGTTTGGATGGAAAAAATAAAAATGATTCGGAGAATAACCTGTTTTATAACGCCCACCTGCTTTTTGTCACGTTTACTTTTAATCTATTCAATTTCTTTCTAACTTCATATTTAGTTTTCACAACAACAGACTTGTAGTTAAATTGTCTGTATTACTACATTTTCATTTGGGCTTAACTGGTATGTTTATTACTGGTCTGTTTTGGGCTCAACTGTCTGAAAATGATTTTGATTTCATCGCGTTAACTTCTTTATTTGAAATTTTATAGTTTGGAATAAAAAATGTAAGTATTGTAGAATAGTTTGATAGAGAAACCGGAATGTGTAATTAGTTTCTATGTTGTAAAAAATATCGCAGCTTATGTTGCATCATATCGTTCAAATAACTTGTTTGTTGAACCATTTTTTTGTTTTAAATTAAACCACATAGTATAAAATCTCAGAAGCTTGTATACAGTTGTTGCAATAAATTTGAGCAGTTATATTTCAAAGTGCAGTTATATTTTTAACAATAATTACCCATTATAAACAAGCTCATAAAGAGGGCGCTATTTTTAAATAGACTATTAGCCTTTACTGATAAATGTTTAATATTCTTGCAGGTTTAAGCAGTATATTATTTAAATTTGATGCAAACCTGCATTGGTTGTTTCAATGTTGATAAAAAAAAACTATTGCTGCTTTGTTAGAAATATTTAAATTCTGTGTAAACGTGGGTTTAGATTGAATTTTTTTTCATTTAAATTGAACAATAGTTATATTAAAATTCGAAAATTTGCGATTAATTTTGCAACTTTAGTAGTAGCAAATTTTAACAGTTTCATACTGTTCAAACAGTTGATTTTTTTTTTGCATAAATCAGTATTAACGGTATAAAAAGGTTTTATTTTAATTTGGATACTGCTTTTAGTTTTAAAAATAGTATCTTTCAACAGTATTTTAGACTAGTCGTGCTAACAGTAGTATTTTACAATAGTAATTACTACTTTTAAATTGTATGACTAAAATAGAATTTCACATTTGTTCATTGTTGAATTTATAATATTGAATTTCATATTTGTTTCTTCTTTTTTATACACAATTGTTGATAAAATGAAATTCTTGAATTGAATTGACGAATTCCAGAATTGAAGATCAGAATATTTTTAAATTTAAAAGAGGACTTTCCCACTTTCAGAGGCTCATATCTCATTTTACCGTTCAAATGCTAATCTTATCCTACGGTTATGCTCCTTCCGATAGAAATTAACTGTTAAAATATTATTGCACTTCTTGATCAAAATCTTTTATTGCCACTACATTTTAGCAATAAAATTTAAAGTTCCAAATTTTTCGCTGCTGCTGTATATTTTTTTCATACCATAACGTATATTATTCTTATGAGGAATTAAGTTTTAAGCAGATTAGTTACAATGAAATGGTATTTTATTTCAGGATTTTAAAATTTAAGTTATGTAAACCAACATCTAAATATCGAAAAAATTTTATTTATACATATTTTCTATATAAAGTTAATTTTAATTGCAGTGTCAAATTCACGTTTTTCTCTATAATAGAAAATAAAAATGATAATCCTTGTTAATTTTTTATCAGTTCTTCTCTAAATAGTTAGGGTCAAAGTAATTGGTAGTGATGGTTAGATTCCTAGTAATAAACGAGTAATTTCTGCGAATAGTTAGGGTCCTTAAGGAGAACCTTTTTCATTACTCCTGTTTTTCCATTAAACTTTCTAAACTGAAAAAAGAAAATTATTAAAACAATTTTTTTTCCTTTTTTTTGTCTATGAATATTTTATATATCTTTGAATAAGATAGCCAAGTATCATAATTAGTTGCAAAGTATAAATAGAAAAAAAAATTTCAGTATTTTCTATGACTGAAAAGTTTAAAAAATGGCTTTCAACAATTTCAATGCTTAAAAAAACATTTTCGTTTATTTTAATAAATAAAAAAAGCATTCATTAATTTTAATAATAATAAACTATTTATTTTCATATTATTTTATCCCTTTCTATTGGTCTTTTTGTTAGTTATTCAAAGGTATCGAAACGTAGCGTTTAACAATAAATCCAACTATTCCCATAAGAGGCTACTCAATACAAAACCATTCATTAAACACAAGTGTTTTTATCACGTTTCTATTTATGAAGTAATTCAATCGAGATTTCAAACAATTGACCAGTAATTGATATAGGGTTATAAATAATTTGATTCACTTCTCACGCGTTCAACTTGTTCGTTCGTAATCCACTCCTAGACTCAACCTAACACAAATAAAGCAGGATATTTTTGAATCGTGACGAAACAAACGATTGTAATGATCACGACTAAAATATATTCATGACCTTTTTCATTACTCAACAAGTGGTTTATGATGACTTGGCATTGCGCCATGATCAATGTTAAAAGAAGTAAGGAATACTTAAATGATGTAAGCATTGTTTAGTTAGAGGATGTATACTTTTTTCCTATTCAAAAATTAACGTCGCTTTTATGATCTCTGTGTCTGTTTGTAATTTTAAATAATTAAATTAACGTTTGTGTGACAAGACAATTCAAAAGTATGTATGTCAAGTTCAAATTTTTTGAGATATTTATTGAATCTGTTCATGTTATTTATTTATTTATTTTTTTATCATTTAGATGGTGACATTTTTACTGTCATTGTTATGTAACATGGCTGACAATTTCATTGTCACTGTTTTGTTCCATGGTTGACATTTAATATGATTTTTTTTTAAATTTATTTTGTATTTGTGTTAGCTGTAACTTTGATTTCAATTTTAATACCAATTAAAGGGTTAATTAACAAATCACTTAGTCTTAATTTTATTTCATTAATTTGTTCATAAAATATCTGATGCATTTAAATAGGAAAGGCTAGAAATTGAAAGAATTGGCTTAATTAGTTTTGACAACCCTATGCTATACTAGGGTGTTGTAAGGTGCTATATACTTACTATGGTGTTGCGTATAAAATATTTTAGCTCGGCCATTTTAAATTTTATTTTTGAAAAATGAAGCATAATCTGGTTATTTTAACTATTGAGCTACATATTTGGCATTTAATAGTCTTTCTTTTAAATTTATTTTTTAATCAGTCGATGTTTGGAATTTTCGTTCTTTAATTTAATTTTTAATGTAACTTTGTTTTAACTTGATTAACGGTTAAAGCAATTGTTCTTTTAATTAAATGTAATGTTCTTAAGTGGTCCTCCTAGTTTCAATTTCGACTTTTTTTTTAAGTGATAAGGGTTTTATTTATTCGACATTTTTTTCCCTTTTGGTTGTTTACTTCTCGTCTTTTAAAGTTTATATTTATTAATGTAGTGCCCACCTTAAATATCAAAGTGTAAAATTAAAATTGAGTTTGGGAAATACTGTTATGAGCGCGGCTCGAAAACTAAATTGGCCGATGTGAGCGCGACATACATTTTTTACCCTTATATATCTGGTCAAGCATGTAAATATTCAGTGATATCGTAAAATACCGATTAATCTATCTTCCCACAAATTTTGAAGAAGTCCTTGGAAACTACGAATCAAGGACACAGAAAAAAGTTATACAATAAAATCTTATATTTTATAAGACCTAAATATCATTGAATTTAATTATCTAAATTTATTAAACAAAACTTTAAAATTTTTTATTTCTATAATAATGCTTATTTTTATTTTGAAAAAAGTTTATAACTACATAATTCAAGCATACACATTTAGTGCCTTGTGTTAAAATATTTGATAGTTTTTTTGAAGAATTTAATTCGAATGCGCATAAATATCAGTTGTCATAATTGTCTAAAAATCAGAGTAAATAATTGTATTTTTTTATATATTTATTTCTAAATAAATACTTTCGTTTTAAAATGCCTTTCTTCTTTATTTAGAATATTATATATTTGAATTTTATGACTTAATGTCACTTACTTTAATTCATTCGTCCATGAAAATGATATAAAAATTGCTATCTCCTTTTAAGATTAAGTTTTCTTATGCCTTATGGTTATCCTTAAAAAAATGATAATACATCAAAAATAAAGTTTCCTTCTTTTCGAAACTATAAAAGTCCATAATTTCCCTATAATATACAACAGCTGTGTTTTCAAATCTATTTTCCCCTTAAAATCATGTTTTTGTTAGTATTTCATTTCAATTACTTTCTATTTTTAGTACAACGAAATATGATATCGGAAATAGTCTTAAAGAAGGGTTCATTTTATTTTTTCAGAAAAATGTATTCTTTTCTATTTCAAGGAAACTTAGAAGCCGTTATACGTTTTCGCCAGGATATTAAAAGTTAGCGAAATGTTCTCTGAGTAGTTAATTCTCTGTACAATTTAGTAAATGCGTGAATACAATTTTATGCAGTTTGGTTTCAGTGTAAATAATTGTATTCACATATTGACTACAGTTTCAGTTTCATTTAAGTTAAAAGACACTTTTAGTAGTTTTTTTAATGATTTTTGCTGTTAGAAATATTTTTTTTCTAAATGTTTTATAAAAATAAATTTGGATCAAATGTTTTTCATTTGATTTTGTAAACATGTTTTGAACTGCTGTCATTTCTTTCGAGTGAGTATTTTAAATGTAATAATATAATGAGTATACTACATTTATTTAAAAAAAACTTCACTTAAAAAATTAGGATGTGATGAATCTTTGCTTAATTATCATATTTTCTGTTTCATTACTTAATTCATAATAAAATTTCAGTAAAAAATAGAAAATTTTTACACTTTATTTTGTTTTTGAGGTTTTTTTTATAAATTTATCATTTCAAAATAAAAATGTAACGCAAATCAAGAGACGACCTATTAATATCAGCTTTTTTTTGAAAAATAATATATAGAAGATTTTAAAAATAAATTCGCGTGCCCCTCCCCCCAAATTTATCGTCACGCTACGGTATTGATTGCTTCAGTTTTTTTTTCTTTTCCACAGAATANGATTTGTAATTAGTGCAGTCGTAAGTTTGGGAAACACTGCAATACAGCATTGATTGGTTCAGTTTTTTTCTTTTGTTTTTCTTTTCCACAGAATATTGACATATACATGCTTACACAGTGATAACTGTTAGGATTTTACTTTTTCCACTTTAAAATGCGTCCGTGCTACAAATTTCCATTCAATTTCTTTCATTTCTATATTTTTTTTCCACTGACATTTTGTAAAGTGTTATAAAAATAATTAATATGATATTAAACAGGCATACGTTGTTTATTCATAAACTTTCGGGATAACTTATGTATTTGTATTATTTTATTGAATTTAAAAAAATAACAATATTTTGCCTCAAGGAGTTTTACTTGGGTCTGAAGTTGTTTGGATCGACTTGGAGTTAAATTATTTATCTATACATTTCTAAACACTCAACTAGAGAATTTCGAATTCTTATATAGTGAATTTATCTACATCGTATAAAATGGTTTCGTTTTTAATGTAATAATTGTGTCTTTCTGTGAATGATAAGAATAGATAAAATGGGAAATAGCTATAGAATACATAGATTGCTTATCGATTTCCAGATTAAAACAAAAGATCTTTTTTGCGTCAGTTCAACTTTTGAAAAACTTCTTAATTGTTTATAATGTATTGATATGATTTACATATTGTTATTTGAGCCCTAAATATAACAACTCTGAACCATGTCAATAAACGAACAGCCTGAGACGAAAGTAAGATTGTATGCTTAAAGTTTATTTTTCATTATTAATTAGATCGCCAAATTCATCTTTACATCTTTATATTTAAACGATAGTTACTTTTATATGCTTTAAGTGTTTGAAATTAAACTATAACGAGTGCTCCGTTACTTTGTAATGTTTAGGAATGTTTGAGGCTAATTTTCTATCATGAGTTGAAATAGTTGACTTTCTGCTTTTAAATTTATAGTTAGAACTTCCAGCTGATTTTTACTATGTTTGTGAATATTAAATATTATTTTTTAAGTGAATACAAGTGATGGTTCATAGGTCCCCAAAATGTTTTAAATATGCTGATGATAGACTGCAAAGAGTTCAATTCTTGTACGACACGAAACATTTCGCTGGTAAAAAGCGTAAAAATGGTGTCATAGGAAGATTTAATGATTTTTTTAAATATTTTTTATTTATTTTTTTTTTCGTGGGTGGCGTCAGTTCTTTTCAATTTCGACTAGTGATGTAGATCGTACGGCAATTTTTTTTTCTTTTTTTCCTTGAACAAAATGAGTGAGAAACAGCTTTTTATGTTTTGCCTTTTTGCCATCATCTTTATTTTGCAAGATGATGGCAAAAAGGCAATTGTGTCCAAAAAGAACAATATATTTAAAAATAAAAATAAAAGTTTTCATCTTGGTTGATTAAATAAATAAGCAATGCTAAAAAATAATAGATTACAGTAAATGTCATGTAATTGATATAATATAGTTTCATATATGAAAAGCATAACAAATTTTTCACTTTGCAGGCGGAGCTTTTGGCCACCTGCGGAACGCATCTTCGCTGTTTGCATACCATTTCAGACCATATAGAAAATGGAGAAAACAGTATCAGTTTCTCTAACAGCGACTTAGAAGAGCTTTATCGTAAGTAACAATAAGTGTACAGGGTTTTCAATAAAGACCATCCTTAATGTGTATTTCTTAAAATTTCATACCTTTTAGTTTATCTTTTTTTTTAATAAGGATTTTAAAAAATGCATATTAAGGGTGATCTTAACGAAATACTTTGTATGTATATACATTTTCTCCCTTAACAGTAGCAGTTTTATGGTACATTTCTAACTCTAGAGCCAAAAACTACAAGCAAACTAACTAGCCCTTTTTAATAGTGTCCAATGTAACAGGGTAATAACTGCTACTAATTAGAATTTAAAATTGCTTTTGCAACTCTTGCTTGGTTATAAAATGACTTGACATTTTGTAAAATAAAAATTCTTCTCACATGACCCGTAAAGTTTGTAATAATAACATACACTGTTGGAATTTTCATTCTAAGACTACGTTAAAATAGACAGCTGTTATTGTTCATCCATTTAAATCGTGCGTTTAGGAAAATTATTTTTCTCCTTAACGGTTTTGTAGCCAATTACAACTAGCATAGTTTCATGATCGTAAAAGGGAAATTTAACTGAACTTTTGAGTTGTGGTTAAGTGGTGTTTTGTCAAGTGTGCGGGGGAAATTTGTTTAACAAGTTTTTCTATTGGTATCATCTATCATAAAAAATTGGAAGTACTTTATTTGTTGTCTCAAGCAGGTCTGTGATGCTGCCATCTATGCGTGAATGAGAGTTTTATGTTCTAATAGTCCAGAGTCACCATTTCAGGAGGGCAAGACATTTGAAACTTCTCATGTGTGAAGGAATAAAGGAAAATATTGTGTCAACGCTCTCATTCGAAACCCTGTTCAGATTTCTCGGCTGAAATATGTACCCAGCTGCAAGGAACTAAATTTATAAAGTGTACACAACACACATATTGTTAAAAGATTATCCACTGTTGTGTTTGGCATTCGAAGCTAGATGAATTCGTTCACATGGCTTAGCATCCAGCTTTCAAAGAACGTGCCCTCGATTCTCGTAGGCTGTGGGAACAAGTTGGTGCGGATAAAAATCTGATTTTTTTAAACCGTACTTGTAGAAAATCTTACCGTACTTGGAATTTTCCTCACAGTTAGCGGTTTGAATGCCCTATTTTTTATGGTTATTTGATTGTTTCGGTTGAACATGATAAAATAACAAATTGTTATTTAACCATTTTTTTTTAACAAAAATTCTGTCAGAGTATTTTTATTCGAGAAAATTTTGACGTGACTTTTGATTTTAATGAAATTATATGTAAATCTAGTTTTGTATTTTCTTTAACTGAAGCATTTTATTAATAAATCCTTTTTATTGGGGGGGGGGGGCTCATTAAAATTTAGAAAATACGGGGTTCACAATTCGTAATGCTCTTGATCTTATATCCTTATTTAATTTCTTGATCATTTCCCTTTCACTTCAACCGTGTCTTCTAGAATTATAAATTAAAGAAAAATAATAATAAAATGAAAGCTTTGAAACTGAGTGACATTTTTTATTTTATTATTTTATATGAATATATCTGTTTTTATATTATTTCACATGAATGATAGTAATGAATAATTATAGTAATGAAATAGTTTAACAATATGAAATAACGCGCAATTTTTATTAAAATTTTGTATTAATATCTTTAAATTTTTTTCATAATTTGGTTTTGAATCGCATTTGATAAAATATGAAACAAATCAGATTTAAACATCTTAAAAGTTTCTAGCAATTTTCCAAGTAGTAGTTCTTGTAAATTTGGAAAGAAAGTTTTGAAATGGTAAGGTGTTTTCCACAAATTATAATTTGCAATACTAAGTATTATTTATTAAAAATGTCATCAGCATTATATAGTACAATTCCTTATTAAAGTATGTTTTATTTTACATGTTTTTTTTTCCTTATACCATCACATTTTGTTGTAGAATATTATTATTGATGTAGAATAGTAGAATATTATTGTAGAATATTTTTATTATTTGTTATAAAAATTTTGTAATGTGTTACGAAATGAAGTGTGGCTAAAGAAAACCCCCTATCAGTTAGAGATTTCTTAAAAAACGTGCAAAAACTAATTAGAAAATTGATAAGAACTTTTTACATTTTCAAGATATTCAAATAGGACTTTTTTCATAGGTTACCAAACACGATTCAGAGCTAAACTATGGAGCTAAACTATGTTTTTAATGTTTTCAGCGCATGCACAGTATGAAAGTACTACTCTAAATGCTCATATCTTGCGTAATTTTTTTAATAAAGTTTTGCAATTATAGTTTTGCTGTTTAATTAAAATTTCTATAAAAAAAATCTTAATTTTGTTGAATATTTCTGCAATTATAGTAGGAATGCGTAAAGCAAAGAAAAATATAGTTTTTTTTTTATAAAAATATTTATATCTCCATTAATATTCAAGCTAGGTTTACGAAATTTTGTACAGTTATTGTATATTATAACCAAAATAATTGATATAAGTTACAAGCTTATTACTTTTTTTTAATAGTACTTTTGAAATGCTGATCGTTAGAGATGTATTAAGTTCACGGTCGTGGTCGCTCCTGTGTTGCCTTTATCAGGCGAGTGCACACGTTGTGTGTGATCGAGACTGAGTAGCAACAGCGCGAGGAGGACAATATCGCAGTTACAAGTAGCAAGTCAACTGTTCATTGTGGACCATTCACCAAAGCAGGCGTGTTCATATCGAAGTGGGCGTTACTGTCAAGATGGGCATGTTCATATCGAAGTGGGGGTTTGTCTAAGTAGGCATGTTCACACCTCGTCTGAAGGTCACCAATGTGGGGAGAGTTGATATCGACAATTCCAACCTCCATCTATGAAAAGGTACCCCAACATAGAATCAAGTTAACATGTCNTCACGTTATAAATATATTAAAAAAATGGGTTAGTATAGAAGTATTTTCGTTAATTTGTCCATTGTCTGTACATATTTATCAGTTAGCCTTAGCACATGAATCAATATTTTTCTGTTCATATAATTAAAGTTTCAAAAAATTTAAAAAATTTTTTTTTAAAATTACGAAACAAAATAGTTATGAATGAGAGGGAATAAATGAAAAAGGAAACGATTGAGAATAAACACGCAAAGCTTCATTATATACAGATTCCCTTGCTGCATATGCTGTTTGCTTTTAATTTCTTTCTTTTATTTCGTTTAAAACAAAATAGCACAAACTACCGAATAAGAAGCATAATATTTCTCATTTTTAGATTTAATCGAAGAGTGGACACTTCTCCAAAAGAGTGTAGATATGTTAATTAGCGATATTGCAAAACAAAAATTTACGAAGGTACAAAAGAATATTGATGAATTGTTTCAAACGATGGAAGAAATTGAATCCTACACCGAGGTGGAGATGGAACGTTTTATTACATGGAATGAACTCAAAGAGAAGATTTCTCAGCTTCAGGTATCATGACATTTTGAAAATACTTTAAATGTACTTATAGTAATGTGAAAATACGTTGATTTGTAATTAGTGCCATAATCATGCGGCATTTAAATATTTCAAGAAATTCTATTTCTATATAGTCTGCAGTTTTTTTTTCTCCATAAAACTTATGGGTGCAGAAGCTCAATGGCGTGCAAAGGGAGCGGTCATGAGGGCAATAAAAATAAGTTTCCAGCCAACGGGACGACTTAATATATTTCTATCATATCATTTTTATTATTAAATTAAATATTATAATAGCTCAATATTAGATCCAAGAAATTATTTTATAAAGAATAAAATAATTTCACACGAATTTAATAATTTATTCTAAATTCATTGAAATTTAAATATTCTTTTCATTAAAAAAAATAAAAACTATATGCAAGAAATAATAAATGTTTATCATTAAATAAATTTGGTTTACATTTACGATGGAATTCTTTTATTATATGGATTTGGACTGTTAAAAACAATACATATATTTATATATTTTCAATGTTTTCATTAATTAAAGTGCCTTTTCCCCCCTTTCCGTTGAATATACTTCCGTTTCTGGAGCATCTAATCAATCAATCATTATATACACACGCATAAATATAGATAGATTCCAAATGCTGTATTTTGATTAGAGTATTCTCTTTTTTATTTTTATTTTAAATCAAATCTAAAATTTTAATTAAGACTGCTTTTTGAATTTAATAACTAAATAAATTTGTAATTATTACTAAGCATTTAGAATTGAAACCAGGACATAAACGTTGCTTTTCAGCTACTTTTTTCATTGAAAAACCTTTTTTCTTTTGTCATTAAAATGCTTTTATTTAGAAACTGGTTGAAGTTGATTAGTGGCAAATGCATTAGTTAAATTCTTATTTCAACTCTGTAGCTTTCTTTTGTCATTAAAATGCTTTTATTTGGAAACTGGTTGAGGTTGATTAGTGGCAAATGCATTAGATTCAAAATTTTAATAGCGGTAACACCCAAAATTCGATATCATAATTTTTACATTTTTTGCCGTTTTTTGAGAAGTATATATTATACAAAACAATAGCCCAAAACGATTTTTTTTCATTTAATTTATTTTACAAGATATTAACAATTAAATTTTAAAGCTCTTTTTAATTAAAAAATTAATATCTAAGGATGGAATGAATGGATTTTTAAAAAATGCATCTCATTTTACGCGGAAATAATTGAAGTTTTTGATAAAATAATTATAATAAAACGAATGTTTAAAAAATGGAATTTTTATTGCAAAATTAAGTTGTAAAATGAAAAACAAAAATGTTGTTAACGTCGTACAAAGTTCAAACAAAACCCATTTCGAAGTAAATTTTATTCTGAACAAAATGGCTTTTCAAAAAAAAATGGATCGCAATTCCATAAAAAGTTATAGCTTTTTTCGCGAAACGCTGCACCGCGGTGGGCTCTGTCACTCCACTCCGCTGATCGCTCAATTGCGCTGTATCAGTTAACTTGGAGGGAATTTCAAAACCTCAACTAAAGTTTCACAAAATAACAAACATTATATTAAATAATAAATATATGATTTATAATTTTAGGCGAAGAATATTATGAATAAGTAGTTATTTATAATCTATGCGCTGCTTACCTCACACGCTGCGCGTTTTTTCATGTTTATACTTGAATTGTAACGAGCGTTTGTTAAGGTTGTTCGGAGTGCTGATCTACGTGATAATAATTATCGAATAAGGTAAGTTTCAATTGTTACTTAACTTAGTAATATCAACTTTAATAATAATTATTGTTTTTTTTAACATAAAATTACATTTTTTAAGAAATACATTAATTGTAAGAATTTGATTTGTATATTTATCACGAAATTTAATTATAAACTTACAGATAAAATCAAGAAATGATGAACTATTGCTGCAACCCACTGAACGAATTAAAGCATCGAAGTGTCTACAAAAATGTTAAGCTTCTCATGGCGAAGGGGCATGCGATGTTATTGGTGGGACGGTGAAGAGGGAAGCAGGAAAGAGGAGTTTGCTAACACAAAATATAACAACACCTAAAGAATTGTTCGATTGGGCATGTAAATTTTTCGATAATATTCAGTTTGACTTCTGCAAAAAACTGAACTTGAGAATGAAAAAAAAATTGGAAACAAGATCTAAGAAAGCTTCAACAATTTATGGAACTAAAGAATACCATACTTATTTAGTTGAAAATTTTGAAACTCTCAAATGTAAAATATATTCTTCTAGTTCCAAGTTTGAGCTCAAAAAAATATGTAAATAAATTATAAATAACTAATTATTCATAATATTATTCACCTAAAATTATAAATTATATATTTATTATTTAATATAATGTTTGTTATTTTGTGAAACTTTAGTTGAGGTTTTTAAATTCCCTCCAAATTAACTGATACAGCGCAATTGAGCGATCAGCGGAGTGGAGTGGCAGAGCCCACCGCGGTGCAGCGTTTCGCGAAAAAAGCTATAACTTTTTATGGAATTGCGATCCATTTTTTTTTGAAAAGCCATTTTGTTCAGAATAAAATTTACTTTGAAATGGGTTTTGTTTGAACTTTGTACGACATTAACAACATTTTTGTTTTTCATTTTACAACTTAATTTTGCAATAAAAATTAAATTTTTTAAACATTTGTTTTATTATAATTATTTTATCAAAAACTTCAATTATTTCCGCGTAAAATGAGATGCATTTTTTTAAAATCCATTCATTCTATCCTTAGATATTTATTTTTTAATTAAAAAGAGCTTTAAAATTTAATTGTTAATATCTTGTAAAATAAATTAAATGAAAAAAAATCGTTTTGGGCTATTGTTTTGTATAATATATACTTCTCAAAAAACGACAAAAAATGTAAAAATTATGATATCGAATTTTGGGTGTTACCGCTATTAAAATTTTGACTCATTAGTTAAATTCTTATTTCAACTCTGTAGCTTTTTACTTATTTATTTCTGTCCTTGAGTAAAATAGTGTCTGATGAATTCTAATACCTTGGCAAACAATCAAGTCTAATACAATGGGAGAATTGAATTTCGAAACTAAATTCTGGAGAGTTTATTTCTTATTGTGCTGCCATCTATTTACGTTGTTGAAAAGTTTTTTCTAAAATAAATAAGGAAACTTTTTTCAAGTATCTAATCAATTACAAATTTATTATAGTTATTTTGACTGTAAAAGAGAGATAGTAAAAATTATTTATTTAATTGCTCAAAGTCAACTTTATTTTTTAAAAACCAACATTTGTTGATTTATTAAACACAATTGACTTTATTTGAAACTAAATATTTGTGCTAATAAAATAATGTGTTCCGAATATTTACTAAAGATTTAAAAACAATTACTTTCGCGTTTTTTTCCCTATTTTGATCAGGGAAACACTTTTATTCAAAATATAATATTTGCTTTCATGAATTAAGTTTTTTCCGGTTTTATTTTATTGTTTTAAAAATGAAAGCTGTGAATTAAAGAAAAGGAAAGTGTTCTTTATTATTAAGTCGTAAGTTCTCATTAAAAATTTTCTTATTTTGCAAATAAAATCTTTTTAATATCATAAGTCGTATTTTTTTTCCAAATTTAAAATATATTTGCTACTTTTTTTAGAAATGTGTTTGCTGCTTTTTTTTTTAATTCTTATATGCTGTTTCGATTAAATTAAAAATTTTAAGCAATTATGAAACGGTTTAAAATGTAGTATTTTCGCTTTCTGTGTTTTTAGATTTAGTTACGTCTAAGCTGGGATGGCCTTTTATATATTTTCTTCATTAAGGAATTGAAATATTTCGTTAATAGATGGCAGCACTACAAATTACTTGAGTGTTACTTTAAGCTTTTCATTTACAAAATTTTTAATGTAAAAAAATTGCTTTTTCGACTCCACGTCATAGATGATATCTCACATTATAAATATAGATGGAGATTTTACTCTTAAAAGTTTCTATTTTGACACTTAAAGAAAATAAAAACTGCAGGGTATGTTATTTTTTATCCAGGAGTTTGCGTCTCTTAACTTACCTTTTTTTTCTTCTCTTTTTCGTTTTTGGCGTCTGACATATATCTAGTATGGCTGGAATTTTTTTTTTTCTTTTGAACACATTATATCCTTATTTTGAGTTTAGCACACTACAGTCGCAACTAGGTCCTCAACCATTAAATTCTATGTTAAGTTTGATCCATGAATTTTAACTCATGCAAGTAAAATGTCAAGCTCCAACTTGACAAATTTGTTCATTTTTTTCATATGGCGGTTTATTTTTTATTTTATTTTTTGTAAATTATACAAATATATAACTTTCATACTAAATTAGAATTCAAGACTTCGGAAACTGATCATTCAAGTACAAACTCTAATCATTAAATTCAAAAAGCTTCATGATTCAGTTCTTCTATTTAAAAAATAATTGTTTAGCTTTACCATGAAATGTGTACATTAAGTTTTAGTACTGTGATCCGAAAATAGTATAGATTTAAACTTGTAAAAAAAATTGTTTTTTTAAACTTAAGGTAAGTTATCTCTAACAAATTTTAATACTAAAATTAAAATTCTTGTTGTTTATTTTTATTTTTCACAATGAAACAATTTCTTAGGTTTTTGAGTGCGCATTATTTCTTTTATTTGTATTGACGAAAGTAAAATCAGCTAGAAAACTATCATGTCCGTGCCGACCTTTTCAAAATTCTCACTGTAATAATCAAAATTTTCGAAAATCAATACTTTACGAAACAAAACTAATTTTTATTAAAACTAAGATTTAATGAGTTTTATTTCTTATAATGTAGATTTTTTATTTATTTCTTATAACTTTGCTTGATGAGTATAGCAAGCCAAATTAAATTGTTAGTAAATTCCAGCAAAATTTGATTTTGATATTATACTGCGTGATCCGTCTATTGAAGTTTCTACTCTAGAAGCAGATTTTAAATAAAATTAAATGCGTAAAATTTATTTTAATATTTGTGAAAATCAGATATTTTATAAAGTCATCAAATAAAAGACCGTTGCAATTGTATTTGTATTGACTCAGTCAGGATTTTATTTTTTGCCTGCGTTATATATTTTAAACATTTGTTCTATTTTGTAATTTATCGTGAAATTTCAGAAAAATAAAATTAACGTCACAGACATTTATAATTAATTTTGAATCAAATTAGAGTTGCAATATCACCATAAATTTTCTATATCACAATGAAATATGGTGCAAAGCGTTACTACAATCGATTATATTTTGTATTTAACCCACAAAATATTAGGTTTCTTATGTCAAAAATGACAAAGAATATTTGTTTTAAGGTAAATAACTATACTATAGTATTGTACTATAGTTAAACTCATGTGGTAGTGCTTACAAAAAGATAAAAAATTAAAATACAAATTCTTTTAAGTCTTTGACTTTGCAGAGATTTTTTTCTTTGTCGGCGATGTATTGAGTTCCCTGTGCTAATTTAGTAAAATGTTATAAAACCAGATCTAACTATTCATTTCATTCATACGGTTTCTAGTAAATTATATAATCCGTTCTTTCATTTCTAAGAACGAGTTTAATTTAGAAAACTCGCACCTGTCGTTGTAAAATGCGTCCGACATATTCTCACAAAGGAATACTATAAAAATTTGCCATACTTTGAGCTCTGACTTATTTCTCTTTTTTCGTAATGAAGTAGAACTAATATTACTATAATTTCCGAAAATAAAGAACGTTAGACTAACTTTCATTTCTGAGACAAGACGCTTCTAAAACATAATAAAAGGTGACCGCTTCCGTCAAAGTAACTTTTTTTTTTCTCGCAATCAAGTCATTCAATGAATTCAATGAGCAACACAAACTTAATGGCAATTGACAAATCGTGATTCTGAGTTAAAGGGCAGGAATTGAGAAGTGTAATTTGCAGATGTCTGAAATTGAAGATCATATTTAACTAGCTAGTAGCTCAGTCGGTGTGAAAATTGATTAAGAAAGACACATTTGGGAACAATGACAACCAGATGTAATAATAAAAAGCGTGATGAAAGCGCGTGTTAATATCAGACAACTACTGTTATTATTTTGATAACTGAAATTTAGATTTTTTTTTCCCTTTTCTTTTTCTAATGGATCCGTAATCTAAGTTTTTCCTGCCTCTCATTCTTTCTCTTAAAAATATCATTTGTGGTTTGAAATTTTGTTCTAAATGGCAAGACCTCCAACGGTTTAGATTGAAAAAAAAAAGAAAGAAACTTAAGGAATAATATGAAAGAGAATTATAAAAAACTAAAATTAATTTTGGAATAATTTATGTTTAGAATTAACTATACCTAAATTCTTAGGTTTTGTAGATGCAGAAAATAAAACCTAAAATCATTAAAAAAAGAGGATTAAAAAAAACTAAAATTAATTTTGGAATAATTTATATTTAGAATTAACTATACCTAAATTCTTAGGTGTTATAGATGCAGAAAATAAAACCTAAAATCATCTATAAAACCTAAGAGTTTAGGTATAGTTAATTCTAAATATAAATTAGTCCAAAATTAATTTTAGTTTTTTTTAATCCTCTTTCATATTATTCCTTAAGTTTCTTTCTTTCTTTGTTTTTAAAATCTAAACCGTTGGAGGTCTTGTCATTTAGAGCAAAATTTCATATACAGCTTTTATAAAAAAGTGTTAAAAAATTTATTGACTCAGAATGTCAAAGAATTTAACACCTACAACGACATAGCAACGATACCTACTACCTACAAAGGCAAAAAAATAATAATAATATCGTTAACAACGATTATATAATTGACAAATTTTCTAAGCAATTTAGATAATTAATGAAAAGCATTCTTTTAATTAGGATAAGTTAATTATTAAACTAAAGTAACATGAATGCATTATCATAATTAAACTACATAATTTTGAGGATTAAAATGGTACCTTTAAAACTGAAATACAATAAGAATTAACTCAATTCATAAGGGAGTATTAAATGATATGGTGTATGATATATATATATAAAAATATCCAAATTGTTATTTTTTTTTATGGAATTAAAACTGTTATAAGAATGTATGCATCGTTATTCTACGCAAATAAGGATCTTCTTTATACAGAAAATGGATTTTCTTTTCGTTTTGTTAACCATACAAAAAAATATGAACGTCATTTTTCTTTGTTTAGTATATAACTAATTAATATTTTTGAGAAAAGATTATTAATTGAATTGTGTTGCTAGTTACCAAATCTTAAAATTTAAGGTAAGTATTTTTAAAACTTTTCCCCCCTCTAAGTTTCTTTAAGTTCAAGTTTTAGAAATACTTAGTCTTAAAATTTGGTGACTAGGTTCAATAACATGCATTTCAATACATAAAATGAAACCAAAATTATTCGAAAATATTTATTACTGAATAAAAAAATAGATAATGTTTATATAATCCTTCTTAGGTTAACATGATGGAGGAAGTAAAATCCTTTTTCTTTCTGAAGGAAACTCTTAACGATCATATTAGACAGAAATTTTGTGTAACCTGGGACCATGGCATGGTTTAAATTTGATAAAATTTGAATATAGTCCCAAACTAGCCTTATTATTTAGCAATTTAATCGTTCGTAAGTTTAGCTTCTCATCAGTCGGTGTGGTGGTAATTTTTTCACCTACCTCGGCTTGGGTTTGATTCCTTGTTCTAAATAATGGGTCTGATAGAAGGTGGTTCAAAATCCACTCTAATGCAATGACTTCGGAAGTAGGCCGAAACATCTACCCACGGTTGTGCAGCTTGGTGCGGAGGTCTAGAGACTAATGTTACCACCTTCTCTCCAAACAAAATTGTGGTGTTGTACTGTGCGCCATTAATGTCTTAATTAAGGATAAATCTCGCATTTGTTAACACTAGCCCGTTAATGTAATTTTTCAGGCGTTAAAACATACCTTCGTAAATTTGATGACACTATAATGCAACAAATTTTTCACGGTATTATGGTTCAAGGTATTGATATAATGGTCCAAATTTGAACAGAGTGTTCCAAGAGTTGTACACTTAACAATCATACATCTTTGAAAAGCATGCGTGAATTCTATGGATATTAAAGGTAACGAAGTAATTAAAAATGCCACCTGTTCCAGCCTTAATCAAGTAAATTGGCCAAATGTTTACAATTAGCTTTCGTGCTTACACCTTTCGAGGATTTGTATAAACACTATGTTTAAATGATGAAATTATAAAATTGTTCAAATTGTGCAACTTCTCCTTCCAGTCTTAATATTGCAAATCGGCCAATATTGTATACTTAACAGTGGTGCAACTTTGTCTGACTTGCATGAACATTATGAAAGTTCAAGATGTTAAAGGGGATTAAATAATAAAATAGTACGAATTGTGCCACTAATCATTTGCATCTTAAGATTTCACTGGCAAGTAATTTTATGCATGGTAAGTGTTGACGAATAAGCAAAACAGCGGTATACTTCAAAGACACTTTTAACTCAGTCATTTTATTTTTATATTTTTAACGTATCTAGCTTTTATGTTATGCTTCTTAATTTACCAAAAAAAGAAAAAAAGTAATATCTAAAAAATATATCTTCCATTTAGATGCTATTGACAACTCTTCAGGACACTAAAGAGAAGCTGCTTGCGGTAAACTTTGAAGTGCATCGATTCATGACAGAACACGGTGGTGATTTGGATTACAAAGATTGCTCTCTCAAAGAAAGCGTTACTGAACTATATAAGCGATGGGACGACATTTATGAAAAGTAAGTGGTATACTTTTTCCCGCTATACTCTCCCAATTCTTAGTCTTAACACGTGAAATCAGAAATTGGTGAAGCGAAGGAACAGCATTGCGTGAAATTATGTCACTGAAATCTAATGCATTTTGAGGTTTATGAATCTATCAAGATAGTATCTTCGAGTTTGTTTTTGACAAAGCAGTTTCAAATTGGCATGTCATTTATACAGCTGCAGCAGTCCCTTACATTAATTGTGAAAGAAAACTCGGGAAAAAAGTGCACTGAAGTATTATTCTCACTGACAATGGATTATTACAAACAAAATAACAACAAAAATAAGCGTAATCCCTTGATGCAGATGAGACACCGATGCCTTTTTTATATATAGTTTTCTGGTGCTCTAATAACAAACAAAAATTTTTTATTTTTATTTTTTACAACCAAAAGCAGTCTCACCATTACTAAAAAATCTGTTAGTATGTTATGACATCGTTTTTCATAACCATAAATTATAAAAAAAAAACTAAATATAATATTTTTCACTTACTTTGATCTAAATTAATATATAATTATAAAAAAGCTATTAAAAATGTGTTTAATTAAAATTATGCTTCAAATGGGTTGAGAGAGAGAGAAACAAACAAAATCAGGTGATTTCTTTTTTTCATCTTTCTATTTAGAAACGGAATTCCCGAAGAAGCATCTTTTAGAGAAGATGGTTGTAAACATGTTGGGTCATAAAAGCCAAATAAAATACATTGTATTTGATTTAATATCGACACTTTTATTCTAGAGCGCTGTAATTGGGTATAAAACAACACGTTTGATTTAACGTGTCACTGTTTACTGCAAATTTAAAGCTGTATTTGGGTCTAACAAAAATATTCTTTTTCGAATATTTGAGCATTTTAAATTACCAGAGTTAGTCACCCATATCGTGCTGTTTAACTAGTTGAGACATTTTCTTGTGTACCATTTAGTCCACTTGTCATTTTAAAGTCCTTGCTTGCGGCGAGCAGTGCTTGTAACATACGTACATTGCATTTAAAAATAACCGTTTTAGAAACGAAATTTAATAATTAATCTAGAAATTTAAGTTTACAAAATTATATCCATTATATTCTTTTCATATTTGTTTTATTTTACAAAGTGGGCCTATTAATTTAAAGGGCGAATATTAATTGTTTACCCATTTAATATATTTCGAAGTTTCAAGTGCATTTTTATTTCTCAATCCAAGTGGATGGAAACACGAATTTTTGAGTTAGAAATTTAGTCATGTGTATAAGAGGGTTGGGTGTAAAAGATATTGAAACAACTTTCAAAGTTTTAGCCTGGAATGCGATTTAATTCACAAGGCATTAAAACGTTAGAGATTTCCTAACGTTCCGACATAATTCTTCATATTCTTCGGACAAATTTATCCCAAAATATGTTTTCCGTAAAAGCAAAAATTTGCCAAAAATTAAAAAATGGAAAAATAAAATGCGAAATTAAAATTAAAGGTTCCAAGCGTTTGAGCACGCTCCTGCGTAATCCATTGGGAGCATTTTTTCAAGATAGCGGACCCCCCTATTTCGAGAATCAGAAATCCGAATCAGTTGAGAAACGCATGTTTATTTTGAGAAAACACGTTTTTATGTACAATTTCGTGATTCAGTATATATTTTTCCAAAATTAAATTGCATATTTAAGTTTAGGCCTTTGAACAATTAAGGTAAGTCCTAGTACATCAAAATACGATTATTATATCGAAAGTATTTAAAGGTGTACTTTATTTAACCCAAGTGAATCTCGAAAATGCCTCAAAAACTAGGTATTTTTTAAAACGTGCTCATGAAATCTTTTGATCGATATTGTATTAATTCTCGTGACTTCGTTTCTTCGACTTCTCTTCAAAAACTAATATTTCGATGGAATAGTTTGTTGAAATACAGTATTTATGGTCTATCGATAAAAAAATAAATAAATCTGGTACCTTTCTGGTTACACAAACACCCTTACACACACGACTAACTTAAAAATCCTCGTTCCCACCCAATCGGGTTGAGCTAATTTCTCATTGGGAAGTCAACGGAAATAAACTAAACGACTCATTAAAGCTCATATAGAATTATGGTAATAATTAAATGACATCCACTAATTGCCATTAAAGCCCTACTATATTTTGGGTTATGAATGATGGTTTCCTGATTGAAGTCGAGTCCGCAATTTTGATGAATCCATGAAACCTCTGATCGTGCTTGGAATGCGCATCCGATAATGCCCTTCAGAACTTTTCTGTTTATATGATTCGCATTCTAAGTTCGGTTTAAGACAATTGGTACTTAGTAACTGCAGAGGAAAGAAATTTGATTTTAATAAGAGGGTGGGACGTTAAAATGAAACATCGAAATTAATTTTATGACGCTTCTGGGTAAGTTAATCGATTTGAACTGGTTAAATGAAGGTTTGTGTAGCCTTTTTACCTTTTGTAGGTTTTTAAAAATTCGTTAATTGATGTCAAATATCGTGAATTGCATGTAGCATGCCGATTCTGGATTATATTTTCAATTTTTTAAAAATCTTAATTGATTTTTTAAGAGAAAATCATCGAGGGTGATGGGCAACTTCTAAAAGCAAGCTATTTTAATTTTTTTACTAGTGATAAGTTTAATTTAACCTTCTTTAACTCATTGAAATAAATGAATAAAATCTAAAGTAAATACTCTTTAGATAAGTTGAATAAGTTCCCTAAACTAGAAAAACATTTATTCAGTTATAACTTTATTTCATAGTTAGAAGATAGATATGGTTATAGCGGTTTGCAAGTTTTTTTATAAGAGCTCTTACAGAAATATTTAGATATATAAAGATCATATGAGAATTTAGACTGAAGAAAATTTTTATTAAGATTTGTAGAATTTCATACTAATTGAGATTTTAATAAATTTAACAATCACTTTGAAACATTAGGATAAAGAGCACAAAACATTTTTTTTCACTAAAAGCTCATCAATTTATAGAGCTGTAAAAACCGGAACCCAATTATCAACTCAAAAATCCTGTTTTCTTAATATTAGAAATAGAAAATTCAATTAACAGTAGAGTAAAGTTTAAGTGTTTTTTTTTTAAATCAGATTTTCCTAAGAAAGAATTTATTTTTAGCTTATTTGGGTATATTAATAATACAAAATTAATTGATTTTGTCAAGTTATTAAGCTTCAGAGATCACATGAAGATGAAAGAAAGTTCCCTGGACATTTGGCATCAAACATTCGGTGGCAATCTTAGAAGAGCCTTTCGTCAACATGCTTTTATGCGCGTATTTTGTCAACTTAGTAATACACCAGTCGAACGAATGCTAAAAAGGGTAATCTTTATTTCCTAGCGATAAAAAAGAGCTATGTTTCAACTTTAAAACTAATTCAATAAATTTCAATAAACATCACTTTAAAACATCCACTAAGTTCTTTCAATATCAGAACGTATCACTTACGTTTCCGTAACTTAAATCTTTTTTTAATAGCTTTCAGTTTAACATTTCCAACCATAAAATGTAAGGTATAAAGTTGTGAAAAAGTTTTAATTATTTGTTTCAATTTCCAAAGTTTTAAATTATTTCCGGAAATTCATTTTGCTTGGATACATAAACCTAAATGGTACTGTTTACATTTTGAGTCCTAATTGAATTGTCAAAAATTCAAATAAATGTCACTTTTAAAATCCCATTGGTTCCTTTACGAATGCCTGATTACATTTCTTACCCGTGAAACAAAAGATAAAAACATAAATGCATTTAGAATTCGATCTCCAGATGTGACACTAATGTGCGATGTGTGCGTGATTTGGATGACCAATACCAGATTCGATATTTAAGATGAACGTGATCAGCATCCAATCAGAATGTGGGATGTTGGGCTTCCGTCACAGGTATTACGCTTCAAAGAGTTTTTCTTTCTTTTGGCGTCTCTTTTTTTTTTACCCTCACTTTTTTTCGTGAGACAGTTTTTAGGAGAAAAAAGCAAATAAAGTCGCATGATATTAAAACCAAATCATTAAATAATATTTAAGTAATCAAACTCTGAATTTAAAGTTAATACTTTTATATAGTTAAATCAACAATATTGATATAATAGGCGATATGTCCGAAAAGTCTGTCATATCAAAACATCTATCATTTTTGTGACATTTAAAAATCAATTTATAGTTTTATAAAAAAGGGAATGAAAATTTGAAATACAAAATATAAATTCAAAAATCAGAAAGCAAAGTTTTCTTCATTTCCAAATGTTTTTTCATTGTACATTTTAAAAATATTTTTGCTTAAGTATAAAATAAAAAGGACTCTAAATTAAATTAAAATTATGAAATTTAAAATATAAAAAGCTTTTATATATGAAATATTAAGTGTCAATATTTTTTACATATGAATTTTTTTTATATAAAATTAAAAATATGAAAAGCTTTCTTATGAAATGAATTATTTTTCAACAATTCTATTAAATTATTTCTTATTTACCTAAATTATTTCTTATCTTTCTTATTTCTATAAAATTTAACTAAAAATACATAAATTTGTTTTGAATCTTAAATACAAAATCTTAAAAAGGTGGGTTTTTTTCTTAATTTCAGAAATACTAGAACGAATAGTTTAAATCTATTTTTAAAAAAGTGTAAATAAGAATACAATTAATAAAAATATAAATAAAAAAGTACCATTATTAGATGGAACTTTTGTAAAAATATGAATAGAGTTAAGAGAATGTCCCTAGTCTAATGAAAAAAGAAAGCACAAAATTTAGTTTATTTTTGAAATTAAGTTTATTATTTATAAACTATCCACAACACTTAATTACTTCATCATAACCACTTTATACATATTCCGTCATAATTTTTCTTTCTTAAATGATCCGTTACAATTAATATTTTCTATAATACTTCACTACACGCATTTTATATACATAGTCGTTTAGAAATATTTCCTAAATAGGTTCCTTACTTAATATAGTTATTCCTGCATGCGTCAATTTTTTTTTCTAAATCTACTATGTTTTAATTGTTAATTAGGCAAATTTCAATTTTGAATTTATGCACACCAATATCATTTTTTTGTGTTAATTATTCTGTTCCGATAATAATCGTTGATTTTTTTAGTAGTATAAAAATAGAATTTTTTCTGAAACTTAATAATTTATTTAACAACTACAAAGTTTGTGAAAAAATTTCAGAAGGCATAATTTATTCTTAGTAGTATTTTTAATTTAGTATAGAAAATTATGTCTCTTGAAATTTTTGTCATAAACTCTTATAGTTTATAATTGTGGAATAAATAAATTCTAGTTATATAATAGTAGTCACTTTTAAATTTATTTTATGTTAAAACACAAACAATCGAATGATTTTTGCAGTATTTTTTATTTATTTTATTCTTTTATCTATTAATTAATTTTTATATATTATGAATTAAATAAGAATCACTTACCCAGATTTTATGTTTTATACTAAAAAAACAAAAAATCAGCATTTTTTCCTTAATACGTTACATTTTTAGTTTATGAGAACTTCTTTTAACAAAAAGATCCAATGTTCCCAAGTTTTTACTACCTTGAAGTTCATGACAAGAAAAATATAAAATGTTTTCTTCGTGAGTAAAGCACCCTATTCGTTATCTATTTATTGGCTTTTTAATGTTAGCATTTCTAGCCACAAAACAAAATAAAGTTTTTTGCTTCTGCACGATTTTACTATTTACGATTTGATGATATTTCCGGATTTAAAGTGAAAAATTGCATCGTAAGGACCATAAACCGAGATTTGATGGCCTATTTATAATTTTCAAAGTCATTAATTTAGTTTTTTATTGGAATTGAACACATGGTTGTTCTAAGCCCGTTGGAAACATATATACGATGGGATACCTGCAAGTAACGTTGTGTGGGTATCTCCATCCTGATTGGTTGTAGAAACGTGGCATTTATTTACGTTATCAATTGTTCTTTCCATTCTATTTCCTGTTAGCCCAAGCTCGTCAGGTATCAATTCTCTTGAGTGACTAATTTTTTCACAAAAATTTATATTCTTTTACTGTATATTTCTTACTTAACACAAAGCCATGTAAAATAAACATAAAATAATTATGTATGGAAGTTGTCGCTTCACAAAACAAACATATATCACGGTTACAATCAAATAAATATGCGTAAGTGAAAGTCGTAGACTAGGAAGAATTATAATTCAGCGAATACGGCACTGTATATTTAATTAACCACACTTTAATTAACAATCTAACTTATGTGAAAAAACTTAATTCAACTTTAGCTCGCCATTTTGCTTATAAATGTTCAGCTGGCGCTGAGGTCATAGATCACGTGTGGGTATCCGTGATCTTCTTCTTAAAGTGAAAGTGCCCACTTTTGAGCGTTTTTATAGCGATTTTTTAAGTATGAAAAAACACTATATTCTTTCATCTTTGAAAAAAATTGTGAAAAGTAAAAAAAAATTTGGAACTACTGTAATCTGTTTTAACGTAATTCAATAATACACTTATATGAGAAGTGATAACCGAGCATTTTTGAAACTCATTTATAAAGGAATATAAAGACGAACAAATTTTTTTAATACTTTTGTGGGCAGTATGAAGAATATTTTTAAAATTTAGAGTAAGTTTTGTACAATGTAGCATTGCGTACTGTATTATTGTCATGCCTAAAAATTCTGAAATCAAATGAAAAATGCATTTAACTCTGCCAATTTATAATATTCTATACCGTACTTTTCAGCAAAAAATTATAACAATGTAATTTTTAATTTATGTATGAAGTTGGGTTATAATTATATTGTAATTAAACATAAGTAGAAACAAGTATCAAAACTTAAACTTAAATTTTTTGGTAACTTACAAAAATATTTAGATTTTACAAAATAACCTTTGAAAAAGCTGTTTCAGAACAATTTTAGTTTAAATTTTTATTTTTGAAAGTTAGATTTTATTTGCTAAAAATTCTTCAGTTTTTTTATTTTTATTTTATTTATTTTTTTAGCAAAAACGGGCCTTACTACGCCAAAGTAATCAAATCATTCCTTTTTATTCCCTAGACATATCATTTGGCTGGGTTACTTTCTAAATACTACATAACATGCAATGTAGTTTGCAAGCGATGCTGTGCCATTTTTAAAAATTAAACACTACATTTAATGCTTTTACAAAAACAGAAATTGTAAAATTCAGCAGTTTTTGCTTAGTTTTACCCTTTGTTTTATTGTTATTTATACAAAGCAAAGCATGAAACATTTCATTTTAAATTGCTTGAAAATCCCAAAATTAAACTTTCACATTCATTTAATTTTTCTTTTAGTCAACGCTTTGATAATTTCACAAAATAAAAAGGCGAAGAAAGCAGGAATGATTTTTTTCCCCCCCTACCGATTTATCGAACTTTCACGACGGAACCTTAAAAATAAAACGATAAAAAAAAGGGAAAGAAAATTAAAAAAGAAAGAAAAAATCCTGGCGACACCCTCTCACTTGCTGAATAGTCTTGAACGTGAGCTGACTTCTAGTTATAGGTGAAAAATATCAAAAATAAAGGGGCTATCAAGTTTCGCATCACGTGCTAAGGTTGAACATCCTCCTTCCGGCTGGATTAAAAATCGTTCTGTGAAATGATTTGGGGAACTGCAATAAAGGGGGATACCATGTCATTACATCTGGTCTTTATATGACATCCGTTTTGCGCAATTAATAACATCGATTGTTACATCTCTTTTTCTTTTTTTTTTGTAATTTCAATTACAATTTTAAATGATTTAACGCCTCAAAATTTGTAGGTGTATCTAAAAAAGTAGCAAAAAATTAACGTATTGGAGTAAATGCATGTATACATCACTTGCTATCAGCTTTCTGTTACGCAAGTAGTTAAAAATTTTACATAGGGTATTCGCGAAGTAGTTAAATTTTATACTCTTAACTTATTTTTATTATATATTTCAAACCCATATCTTTGGAAATGTCCAGTCCGGCAGTGGACTAATCGTAAAGACACGGTTCGCAGTAGAACACCGAAGTCAAGCATCACTTGCTGCGGTCAGTAAGCGGATGAGTGACCACTTAGATCCGCCTGCGTAGGGTCCGAGGATGCGCGATATCGATCCTCGTTAAACTGTTCTACCTTAAAGTGCTCGATTTTGCGCACAGGTCTTCTGGCTACCAAAACAAGGGAGCCATCCCCTCTGCAAATGATCATAATTGCGATGGCATGAAAACGTTTTCAACAGAAAAAAATTCAGGGAAAATGTACCATTCAATGAACCATTTGTTTACAGCGTTAATGAAATCATTTGTTTAATGCTTGTCCTAATTAAATACGATCAATTTTTACAAAATAAGACCTGACAGAAATATTAAATAAATAATCCCAAGAAACTGAAGTGGTAAGATCTTACTTGACTCTCAGCTACAGTGGTTTTTTTTTAATTTTTATCTTTCTTTATTATTTGATTGGTTTTTGTTCCACTCTCTGCTGCTGCGATTTTTCTAATTCTGTTTTTTACCTTTATTTGTGGTTTTTCATTGCAACTTTACGTTTTATATTTCAAATCACTTTTGTTTCTTCTCATTCATGTCAGGCAAGTCTTGGGAATGGGCGCCTATTTTTGCGCTTCGTAACTTGTTGACTTTTATTTTAATTTTCATTTTTTTTAAAGCCAATGAAGATTCTTAATCGAGTCATGTCGAAACTACATTTTCTTTATAAGGGGTGATTTTTTTTAAGAACTGCAATTTTGTTGTCATTAGTATGTGAATTCTGACAAAACTTATTTTAAAAGTTACAATAAAAATACTTCTTTATCAAGTATTGTGTTATCAAGAATAAAATTTAAAAAAACTATAGTTCACATCAAACTAATTTTAGAAATATATTTAATGCAAAAATTTGTTTATATTTATATGTGTTTTTGTTTTATTTACAGTAATCAAAAGCAGCTGACCACCTTAGAAATACTGTCCAACAAATGGAAAATATGTAATGACAAACTCCGTGCCATTCGTTATAATGTAAAGTTCGTCGAAGGATTTACCCAAGAATCTGTCTGTGATAAAAATACTCCCAACGTAAGTAATTTAAAGCGTTTGATTTTTTGTATAATATTTTTTTAAAGTGATTGATTCCATTAACTAATTTGTTAATTGTTGTAACTTGATTTTTTAGACAGCGAAAAATAAATAAAAAGAAATTATGTTAATTTTAGAAACGTCCTGTTGTTTCAGCAAGGAGTTTTTTTTTTTTTTTAACAAGTAGATAGAGCCGTGATGGCTCAGGGGATAGAGTGTTCGTTTGCAAATGAGATTAACGGGTTCGAATCCCAGCGAGAGCTGGTCGATACGAATTCCGCATCCGGCTCGCACCGACCACAGTGTTGACGTGAAATATCCTCAGTGGTAAACGGATCATGGAGTCCCCTTGCCGTCAGGCTAACCGTAGGAGGTTCTCGTGGTCTCCCCCTCCATGTAACGGAAATGCTGGTTAGTTCCATCAAAAAGTCCTCCATTGAGGTAAATTTCTCCCAATACTTTATCCAGGAGTTCCCTTGTCTTCTGGATTGGGTTCAAAATTGGATCGGCTGTTCAAAGACGGTTATAAAATATAAAATAAAATAAACAAGTAGGTATTGTGCAGATTATCTAAGTATTATTGTTTGCAGATTACCTATAATTTAAAGAAAGAAACAATTTTTTCGCCCTTTAACATATCACCCTAGTTAATCCGCACATTAACTATATAATTTGTAAAATTACTGATTTCTATACTTTCTATACTGGTTTCTCATACATGCTTACGTCAAACCTGGAAGCACATTTTCGCCATTAAGTTTAATACCTTTCGTTTCTAACTCAGAAAAACGTAAATATTAAACAGAATTAATTATCAGTTTGGAATATTTTTTTTCGCTCATTAGGCGTTTTTAATGACACATGTTTCTACGATTTAATCAATAATTATAATTCACGACGTGTTTAATAGTTTATCCAAAAATTTATTTGAAAAATATAACTATATTTAAAATGTTTTACTTATTTGCTTTGTGAGTTAAGCTACTAGAAATTGAAATGCATGTTATGAATTTAAGTAAAATTATTCTATAAACCCACTATTTTTCATCGTTAACCCAAAACGATTTTTAAACATTTTTCTTTTAAAAAATGAAGTATTTTTGCGTATTTTGTAAAATTTTTTACTCAATAAGCTTCCGTATTGTGCATATTCTTGTGCACCTTTAATGCTGTAATAAACGCTTCTTTAAGTAAACAGTTGAAATGCGGTACATTAATCGTTATTTATTTAATTCATGATTTATATTTTAGGTTGATAGTATCGAAATAAAGAGCTTAACAAAAAGTTTTACAGATGTGCAAAAAGAGGCGGCTCTTTTAAAGGACTTCTTAAAGGGTGGAGCACTTTGGAAAACCTTGGATCAAGAAATGCAAGATTTAGCAGAACGAATTAGCAAGCACACGCGGAAGTATGTTTAATTCTATTTAAGTTTATATCATCTTAATTTAAAACTTTTCTAAATCTAATTCACAAGTTTTAAGTAATTTTCAGTCTCAATACACAATTAAATAACCAAGAAAAGAGTGAACAATTACGCTATCAAATCACTAGCGAAGTGAAAAACATTGAAACAATTGTATCAAATGTCAATCAATTGTATCAAAGATGTATCAAATTCTTAACTATTTAAACAGTGGAAATGTCTTGAGCGCCGCTAAAGATTAAATACAAACAACCTTTATCATACATTTATAACCCATACCCAACAAAGAAATTGCATGGAAGCGGAGAAGATAATAACTGGGGAACAAATATTTTGTTGCAAATGTATAAATGTTCAATTAAATCTTGTTCAATTAAAGTATGGGGATTTCGTATATGAAATTAGTTTTGCATGTAAAGCTACGTATATTTTATAAAATGACATTTTAGCTTATTTTTTTGCCGAAATGGACAAGTTTAAAAACGATATATGTAACAGGGAGTCGTGTAAATGTTGCGAAAAACTTCTAGGGGCCACCATTAGAATTGAAATTGTATGAAACCCATGTCCAGAAATATCGTCGTACGCGGCTAGGGACGCTTCCCGTTTTCGACATGTTCAGAAGCATAAGAAAAAATAAATCATAATAGCGAAGTGACCATAGCACTTCCGGCGACATTTCCGGACATGGTTTCGTATGCAATTTTAATCTTTTAATGGTGCACCCCAACTTTTACGCAACCCCCGTTATACATAACGTTTTTAAATTTGTACATTTTAAAAAATGGAATAAAATGTATTTAAAAAACTGTAGTTTGGAACGAGAAACCGATTGCAAATTATAAATCTGTGATACGGATGTATTTAAGATCTGCTGAAAAATCTCACGCAAAAGAGAACAAAACAAAAACAAAAAATTTCCTCAGTGTAATTATTCACCTATTTTCTATAATATTCTGAAACCAGAACTCTGAAAAACAGCAAGAAATAGTTTTTTTTCTTCATGTTATTTGGAAACCCGCAGCCCATAAGAAATTAAATTATAAATGTCATAATATTTTTTTAAATTTGTATTTAACTTAGTTAATGTTTCTAATTATTATATAAAATTATAAATTTTAATTTGTAGCATTTTTTACATTTCGTACATTATTACATTGTTTATATACTGTATTTTTTTCACTTTTTGATTATGAAACAAAATGTTGTAGAATCAAATAATAATAGGCCTTAAAACTTTTCAAGAGGTTACTTGATTCAAATTTCATACATTGTTATTGTTGTTAAAAACTAATTATATTTTTACATAGAATGAAGCTTTGTAAAGGCATGCGAAAAGAAAAAAAAATAAGAAATATTATTTTTAGAATGACAAAATTATATCAAATGTTGCCCAATATGTTAAAAGATGAGTCTCAGAATGTTAATAAATATTATATTTCTGATTTAAGCGACCAATACACATTCTTTACTCGTGTCTTCAGCTTGTATTTGTATTTAAGGAGACATAAATCTTTTTTTTTTCTTTGTATTTTACCAACAAAGTCTTTAAATGGAGCGCCTCAAGCTCTTACATATGTTTTGTTTTAAGCGAAAAACAAACTAATGTAACAAAAGTAACATTATAACATCCAAGGCTCACTAATATTTGAGAGTATAACTGTAGTTGTAGGTTTAGATATAGACTCGCGAATTACACTGTACAAGAAAAAATATATTTAACTAAACTTTTCGTAAGAAAAGAAAAAAAAATGAAGGATATTATTGCACTTTTTTGAATCGTTTACAAAAATTGAGACAAAACGACATTTTTTTTTTCGAAATATAAGCGGAAAGAATAAATTAGAAATAACACAAGAAACAGAGAAAACACCTAACGCGTTACATGCGTTGCATAATAGCCCAACATTTTCCTCAAACATACCAATATGCATAATACTGCAATATCTACCTCTATTACTGCCTCGCCGAAACACCCCATTACGTTATTTATTGTTTTAGGGGGGCTTTTTATTTAGATGCTATATACACGCGCTAACATTTCGCAAAATGGGAATAGGGAGGTCTATATCGAAACATAAGGGGTCCTTTGGGGGATGATCATCCCACCCCTGGTTTATTTATTACCAATTGAAGTCTTGAAGTGACAAAATAATAGTGCGGTTTGCTTCTTCGCATCTTTGGTGGGCTCTATTTTTAGGTCTTTAAGTTGTAACATTGTTTTGACGCTTTTGTGGATGTGAATGAGATGGGTGTTTTGTATGACTTGTTATCACGACAGTTATAAATGGACCTTTCTATGTTTTGGTCCGAAACCATTCCCGATTGAAACAAGTGTTAAGTGCATTGATTGTTTCTTTGTGAATCTAGTATTGAATCGTAGAAATTTAAAGTCTCCTAACTATGCGTTTTTTTTAATGTTTTTTTTTAGCTATTTTTCACTTGTACAGATAAATAAAATTTTGGTAAATTAGCTAACCTTTACTATAAATAAAATTGTGGAAGCCGCAATGAGTCAGGGGATAGAGCTTTCAATGAGGTGAACCGGGATTCGATCACGGTGATAGCTGGTCGATACGAATTCCGCATCCGGCTTGCACCGACCATAGTGCTGACATGAAATATCCTCGGTGGTAGACGGATCATGGGTTAGAGTCCCCTTGCCGTCAGGCTAACCGTGGGAGTTTCACGTGTTCTTCCTCTCCATGTAACGCAAATTCGTGTTAGTTCCATCAGAAAGTCTTCCACGAAAGAAAATTTCTCCCATTATTGATCTAAGGGTTTCCTTGTCTTCTGGATTGGGTTCAAAATTGCAATTCTACGAGGTTGAATATTGGTGGTCGTAAACCCACAAATTGGGTTGACTGTTCAACGACGGTCATAAAATATAAAATAAATTAGAATAGCGGAATTATCATAATTGAATTCCAGGGATTTGGATCACAGTGTTAGGCATTTTGGAGCCTGTTTAATAATCATAATACAGTTTAAATGTGCTGCTCTTATAATATGGTAAATTAGGCCATACTTGCGTAATTTTTAAACTTGATTACGATACTGTCGTTCAACCTGAACGAAAAAGTCGTTCAATTCGACATCGTATTCAAATCTCATCAAATTTGGATCTTTCTATGCCGGAAAATACCGAAATTATTGTTCAGCCTTGCACCAATTTTTGTGTGAGTGTACTTTGCGACAATACGTGATTCTTTTCCCTCTCTCTAATTACGATGTAACTAAGTGAGTTTAATTTCGTAGTTCCAGTTTAGCTGTGGCTATTTAAGCCAACGGTTTCCCAATTTATTATTATTTTTTTTTTTAAGAACTGCTGATCTAGACTATTAATATGCTCAATTTTTCAAATTGTTTTACTTTATTTATTAACTTTTAGAGAAATTTAAGCTTGGGTATTTTTATATTTGGAATTTTTTTGTTGTTCATTTGAATTTAATGTTTTAGATTTCATTCTTATAATAAGTATTTTTTTATTTCTTAGTTTGCATAAAAATTTTTATGTTTCAATAAACCCAGGCGAATTGTGTGGTTTGGTACTTACTGCCATCTCTTATTTCTGAAATGCTTGTAGTGACTTTAAACTATTATATTGCAGTTTACCGCTTGTAATCATTTTTAAAAAAATACATCTCGAACCAATTTGAGCATGATTTTTCTGCATTTGTCAGGGCAATTGCAGTGCGGTGATTAAATTTATTTCGCGTAAATATTTAATTTTCCGCTTTGGGTTGTTCCATTTTTAAATTAAATAAAACTTGGGTAGTTTTAGATAAGATTAAATTTTATTCTTTAATATTTAATATTCAAAATGTTTGCTAACATTCGAGTTTAAAACTATCAGCATTTAGTTAGGTGGTTTGAACATCGGTTAGCATTTGTACATAGCATAATTCAGTATGGACATCATTGCTTTCGAAATTAGTTACAATTTACAGATATTTATTGGTATAGTCATATCTACTATTATGCATCCTAAGAATGGTAGGTTTAAAAAATATTATCCAAATTTAAATATCATACCAAAGTAAAATATTAGAAAAAGCACGAATTTGAAGGCATCCAAAATCCCGTTAATGTCTCATTTTGATATGACTTCACCGAAAAACGCTTTAAAACGTTAAAAAAAAAAAAAAAAAAAAAAAAAAAAACTTATGATGATTAATAAAATATAATTTTTAGAAAAGCAAAAAAACTTCATTGTATTAATTTTTTTAACACTTCCATAAATAATTAGAATTAAATTAAACTCACAATAAAGTTAAGTTTCTAAAAACCTTGGCAAATTTCTGTGAAAGCATTATTATAAATTTTGCAATTAAATAAAATTTTTGTTTCTAACTTCCAAAAATAAAGTACATTTTATGCTTTAACTATATATCAAAAGGAAAGTCACTTTCTTATAAAAATTCTCCGGCCTCTTACGACAGGGAATTTCTTAAATAACTAGCCAAATCTCTAACCAATTATTTCTCATTATCAAAAACTCTAACATGACGGACAAAAATAATCAAAGGGCATAAGGGGGCCACGAGCCGACCTTGAAAGGTCAATTTTAGAGTTCAGCTTAGAGCCCTAAGAATGGCCTCTATTCTGTAGCCTTATTATTAGATTCAAGTTTCCTTCGATTATAATTAAACCTCTTCGAAAAATTTTCACTAAGTATTCATTTCGGAGGGGGAAGAAAATTAGGGCACGCTTTTGTAAGAGATTATTCTAGAGTCAGTCGTTAAAGTAATAAAGCTAACAATTATTTGTTATGCATCATGTTTGATAGTAGAGTGAGTCACTATACTTTTGGAGATGAAAATTTCGCGTGATTTGTCCCAATCTAATTTCGTGATTGTATACTGATTTGATAACCTTTAAAAAACTTTTATTTTAAGGTCAAAAAATAATGTAGAATACTTTTTAGTTTTTTTTTTTTTTTTTTTTTGAAGTATAAAGAAAAATATTATTGATATAATTGTTAAACACTAATCAAGAGATCATAAATTTTAAAAATAATTTAATTCCCTATTTTTCGAAATTATTATTATTTGCTGTTTCTGGAAAATTCTTAGGTCTATTCTTTGAAATTTTTGAGCGATTCCATCAAAATATAACAATTTCCCTTTTTCATAAAAGAAAACTAGTTACCATTTTAAGAACTTTTTTTAAAAAACATAAAAAGCTTATTTTTTAAAAAACTATATATTTGTTAATACTTTAAGAACTTATTCAAAAACAAAATGAAACTATTTCTACTCTTTATACCTTTTATAATCAACGGATAATGCTAAGAAGCTGTGAATAATACTACATAAGCACCAGGGAATAATACTACATAAGCATGATTTTCAGTGATGACTCAGTAAATATAAATACTACATAAGCATGATTTATATTTACTGAAACTTAAACAAGAATTATTGAATGAAAAGTTGTGAGAAGCACACGAGGATTTATTAAGACACCATTTCGTTTAGAGACGCGTGTGGAAGGAAGAGCTTTTCTTCATCAGGTTGTTAAACATGATTTTACATTTCATAAATCATTGTCAACTACTTGGTAAAGATGAGGGAAAAATAAATTTTTTCCCAAATCACATTATATTATTATTCTACATTTGGTGTCTTTAGTTTATAGGTGTCTCAGGGATTCAATTTAAAATTTCAAAAAAATAAGTAAATAAATAAAAAATGCTCTTCTCAAAATTAAGATACACATCACAATAGCTCGAAATTTCATAAAAAAAAGAAGAAGAAAAATCTTATGTAAGCTAAATATTTGCAAAAAGTGATTATTTTTATCACTCTCTCGTTTTTAACTGGGATGAATTTAAATCGATGAGGATTCATACAAATTTTCTTTATTTGTTTGAAATATTGAGGGGAACTTTTAGAGATTAATTATTGAGGAGGACATATATCCACTGCCCCAACCAACGATGCCCATGCTTTAGTTTTTATAAACATTCATTAAAAAATATTGCTTTGACTTCTGTCCTTGTTAATTTTGAATGTAAAATGCTTAAACGTTTACTTTTAATTATTTAAAGATGACCAGCATTCTCTAACTAAACATGTTATTCAAATCTTTAACTTGCCTTGCCACTTTGTAATTGCTTGTGCCCTTGCAGGAAAAAACTAAAGACATGCCTTGAATCTCAATGACAAAAAAACTCATATGAACAATGTTAGCCAAAGTTTAAAAGGGTGTAAACATCTCACTCTTTAAATCACGACTATCACTTTAAACCCAATCTCAGTGTGAACTTACAATTGAAAAGGTCTTCTCAACCATTCTTTTTCACTTGAACTCTTCCCCTTAAGCCAGTCCCTCTTCGTGTCATTCTGCAATATCTTCTTTTTTTAACTTCATTCACCGCTAATGCTCCAAATGTGTATAAGTCAGCATGCGCCGGTAATTACTTAAACTTTTCTCCTATCATTACAGTTGTTGGCCTTTTTGCTATCTTCTTTTGCTGGAGGCGACACCAATCCATCAAACTTGGGGTGTAATCTTTGTAAATGGTAGGGATTTCGTTTGGAGGAGGGAGGCATCTCCAAGATATGACTTTAACCTCGACTTTTTGCAATTTTTTTTTTTTACCTTTAAGTGCAAAGTAGATTTCCTTGTAATGTTTTGCCGAATTGCAGGGAAATATTCGAGAATTGTTTAATTTTTTATTTAATGACTCTGGGGAAAAAGATATGATGTAAAACTTAAAAGAATCTGTTTCGTCGAAGCTGGAAAAGAATTTTACGATTAGCAAAAATCTAGCTTTTATGGCCAAGTAAAAATAATAATTGGATGAATGGAAGTTGTTCAAATTTTTATCGTTCATAATTTTTGTTAGTCCAATTTTCAGTGATAGAAATTATTGATTTCCGAATTTACCCTATAATTATTTATCATATAATATGATTTCAATGTGATATATTTTGATTATATATCAATACGAGTTCTAAACTTTCTGGTTGTATCAAAGTATATGAAATTTCTGCAGTCATATTTTTTGTTCTTGTCAACATGAGTAAGCAAATCGAAATCTCCCCTTCCTATGTTTACGCAAANTGTTTTGCCGAATTGCAGGGAAATATTCGAGAATTGTTTAATTTTTTATTTAATGACTCTGGGGAAAAAGATATGATGTAAAACTTAAAAGAATCTGTTTCGTCGAAGCTGGAAAAGAATTTTACGATTAGCAAAAATCTAGCTTTTATGGCCAAGTAAAAATAATAATTGGATGAGTGGAAGTTGTTCAAATTTTTATCGTTCATAATTTTTGTTAGTCCAATTTTCAATGATAGAAATTATTGATTTCCGAATTTACCCTATAATTTATTTATCATATAATATGATTCCAATGTGATATATTTTGATTATACATCAATACGAGTTCTAAACTTTCTGGTTGTATCAAAGTATAGGAAATTTCTTTAGTCATGTTTTTTGTTAATATAATTTTCAAACTTTTCACAAAAAGATCTATTGTTGCAAAGCATTTATAGCCAAGAGGAAATATTTTTCTGTTGATTGATAGAAATCGTCCATACTTATCGTTTGTATAAATTTGAATAATAATTTGCTCGATAACCATTTACTGCAAATTCAAAAAGTTGTGAAATTCACCCGTATTTTATATTCAAAGTTGAAGCAAAGTTCAAAGTTGAAGTAAAAGTTTAACATAGAAGTGCATCAAAATCAAGAAGCATAAGTTTGAAGTTCACAATTTCACATGTTTAACTTAGTAACGCACTTATATTGATGCAAATTTGAAACACTTTATGGTTCAATATAATCTAAATTTTCTAATAGTATAGTTAAATTATGTTCAAACGGAATTTTAGGAGATTCAGGAACAAGCACTAGTTAGTCCAAAGATAAAATATTTATTTTAAGAAATTGGAAATATTAAACGTATATTTAATTTATTGAATTATTTATATAGTGAACAGAAATAAAATAATGTTAATTTTTTTCTATTATTTATTTTTCTTACTTTCTGAAAAATATGTTCATTGAATTAATATTATGGTTCATCGTTGTAAATTCGCTACTATCTTTGCTACAACGTTACAAATTTGCTACGAACTTTGCTACAACGTTTGAAATTTCTCTGTCAAATTTAATCATGTCTCCGTTCTAGTTTAAGTTTAGTATCGTTTAATCGTGTTTAAGAAGTAAGATAATAATATTTCACCAGTAGGGATATTGCAACACATTCTCTGCCTATTACTCTTCAAGACAAAAATTACAATAACAAGTCCGTAGTTCTTTGTGTTTTTTTTCCTTAAAACCCGTCTTGGGCATCCATTCATCTAAAAACCCCCTCGACAAATTAATGAGCCCCAAAAATAAAGGCTGGGCAGAAATATAGGTGAAATTTATTAAGAACCACATTACCCCATCCTTAACAGTCAATGTTTATGTATGTATCCATCAAATGCTCACAAAGAGACATGAATCTAGTATGACCAATAGAGTATCATTAAGCTTTACTGGCTGATAATACCAGTTTAGATTATCTCCATTCCCGCCTTCTACCAAAGGGATTTTTTTTTCTTATTAAGTTTTGTATCGTTATGGTTTAATGTATTAAAAAATCCGTAGGCGCGCCTGCATATATATTTTGCGAAGGTTCAGAAGCACCGGTGTTTGTCGCGTTAATATATACGGTTAAGGAAGGTCTATATTCTTTTTTTTTTCTTTTTTTTTAATCTTTTGGTGATGTATGAGATTTAGGCTTGGCATATTAGATATGAAAAGATACATAGTGGTTTGATGTAAAAAAAGAAAGCCACACATTTCATTAATTTTTTTTCTTTAATGCAATGTGAAGTAACGCAGTATAGTTACTTATAGAATCGATGTTTTATTTATGGATTTATGCAGATACAGGAGAAATAAAATTACGATGTAACTTCAGCTTCTCTTTTTGCTAATATTGCAACATCGTTTTTTTTATAGTCATCATTGCATTACTCACTTATGAATTTAATATGTTAAACTATGTGTTTCATTTACATTATCAGGTCATGCGATACTCTTTTAAATAATAATGCAATTAATTTTAAAGAAAATCTAAGGCCTATAAGATGGAAATAAATAAATGTTCGATTAGTTTATTTTCAAACTATTTTAAAATTCGATAAAAAATAGAAACTACGCTTTACTATTTTGAAGGATAAAAACCTTGTCAAAGGGATAATTAAGATAACGTTAAGCCAGCGTTTAAGTTCACAATCGATGTTATCGAGTTTTCGATTAATTGAGTTTTGATGTCGCATTGGAACATCATCTTCAGTGCAAAATACAGAAAAACGGCGATAAAAAACATAGCAAGTGAGCAGTGTGAAGTAAATATAATTTAAAACTGAACCAGTCAATTAGAAAGTGGGAGTCAAAACACATGAAATACATCAATAATTCCGCAATTTTTAAGTTCCGATTCTTTATATTTGATTTCCCCTGAAGTTTTTTTGTCAGCTTTTCTTTTGTTCGATACTCATGTATTTTATGTGTTTTGACTCCAACTTTTTTATTGACTAATTCAGTTGTAAATTTTATTAACTGCTTATTGTTATTTGTAATGTTTTTCATCACCGCTATTTTTTTGTATTTCGCACTAAAGATGATGTTCCAAAATAGTATCGGAAATTGTATGCTATTTTGAACTACCGTATAATAATTTATAAATTTTAACATTGGCTTAACGTTATCTTAATTATCTCCTTCAGGAGATTTTTATTCCTCATGATAATAAAGCCTAGTTTCTATTTTTTTAATCTAATTTAAAATTGAAAATAAACTATTTCCGATATTTATTTCAATTTATTCATCTTTATATTATATGCGAACTTTTATTTTTTGTATACGTGAACAAAATACAAAGGAATTCCTTTTTAATCTTATTCTCCCATTTGCAATCTCAAAATTGTAAAAATTTTAATTCTAAAATTTTTTTTTAAATGGAAAATTGAAAATAAGTCCTTTTTTTCTCTAAAAGAACAGCTTTTTTTCTCTTTATATTTTTACACCCATGTGTTTGATAATTATTTATACTTAACTCGGACATAAACTAAAACATAAAAAAATGACTTAAATATTTTATTTGATATTTTTCTTAAATATACTAAAAAATATACTATCAGTTTACTTTTTAAACTTTTTTCGCGCAGGTTTTTAATGTTTTCTCTTTAGAATGTTCAACATATTCTGCAAGTTGACAGTATTTTTATAACAAGAACAAAACTATAAATTGTATCATTTAGATTTTTATGGCACTATTGTGTCTATCAGTGTTTTCACTTCTATCAGTGTCTATCAGTGTTTTTTCGCGAGAACGCGAGAATCTCGCATATTTTTTTCTTTTCTCGCATTAAAAAATGATTAACGCGAGAAGTTCTCGCACTCTATTAATGAATTTCAAAATGAGCGAATCTCACGAATTTCAGAAAAAATTTCGTCTTCCGCTATTTTAAATGAAATCCGTTTCACTTTTCTTCCTTGATCTTTCCTTATTTTCAACATCGGTCCTTGTTATCAAGCTTTCCTATTTACCAGTATTGTTCAGAACCAGTGCGAAAAGCAGAACACAATGCCCCCGTAACCCTTTCAGAACACATTTCTCTGCAACCACGTATTAACCGTAGGTAAGGTTTCTTCATGTAAGACGTTTAAATTTTTTGTGCTTGAATGCAAGATGGACAAATGCCTTGTTAAGGCAACATTTTCTAGTCCGTAACGGACAAATCAAAATGAAACAAATGTCGGTAGGAACGGTCACAACGAAGCAAATACGGATATTCAACGGATACGGATCAAATACTAGCATGAAGTATGAACATGAAAATAACTTCACTATTCTATAACAGAAATAATTGAAAAGCCTATGCTGGCAGGTGAAGAGGATAGGAAAGTGTGTGCACAATGCTACAAATTTTCTTAGTGGTTCCGAATAGTTCAGCATCTGTTGCACCCAAAACCGAATTAAGACAAAATATACTAATAGATTGACTGATAAGCATTTGAGCAACCTAATGAGAATAGCTGATGAAAAAGTAGATATAGAACACTTTCCATATGATAATGCAGCAAAAATATTCAGTGCTTTAAAAATTAGAAGATGTTAAAAATGAAATATTTCTTTTCCAAGTCTATTTGTGTTTTTTTCATTTTTAGAAATCTCACCTAACTTTTTGAAATCTCACCCAGTTTTTGAGAATGGGTGAGAAATTCTCACCCACTTTTTTTTTGTAACGAAAACACTGTAATACCTATCATTTTTCTTCACTTAGCATTTACCGTTCATTTTTTTCAAGTTAAACAGATCTCAAGGTACTATAGTGATCTTTTTTCTTCTTTTATTTTGATTTTCTGTTTAGTTTAGTTTATAAAATCGTGTGATTTCACTATCTTGATTGCTTGATAACATTTAAATTTTTGTTCTGTATAGTTCCGTATTCTGCATAGCCATTAAACGTTGCATTCAATCCAATCCAAGCTTTATAATTAGAAACTGTAATGTGCATCCTGCTGCTTTTTTCAAGATTACTGTGTAAATTTGTACAGTATCAAATAGCCGACTCTAAAAAAGTTTTTTTAATCTACTCTATAGTGCATATAATATAATACTTATAAAAAAAATTACTATTTTTTGTCTTTGCAAAACCATTTCATTAAATGCACCTGTGCCCTTTAACCTTCCTACTATGGTTTGATTTATACCACAGAATTATACAGCGTCCACGGCAGATTTGGTCAAACCATTATTACACTCGGAATCGAAGTACAGCTACGGCTTCCTAATTTGACATAACTTATTATACATGAATAAGCAAGTATCAAACATCATCTACCACACCCGTTTCGAACATCTTGATATCCGTCATCGCGTATTATCCGGAATTGGAGGCTTCCAGACCGAAATCCTTGATTATTTCATTGTTGCGAAATCAGATGCGACGGTATCCCCCGTACCTTGAATACCCGCTATTAAGAAAAATCTAGCAACTCAGGCTCGTCGGTAATTGATTGTAAGGTTGGGCACGAGTCAACATGATAGCCAAAGTTTTTTTTTTTTTACCTGACAGTGTAAGCGGCTTATGGTTTATATATTGCCATGACAGAAAAGATCATCGATTTTGGGAATGAGGAAAGCAAATCTATTTGCATCATTTATTATTGGATTCATTAATAACTGTAGCAAAAGGTATACGAGTATTAAAACAATTTGACGGTATCCAGTTCGGTTGTATGAATTAAATTAAATGAGATCATTTGTAATGGAAAAAAAATGAAAAAGCTGGCTGTAACATTTGCCGCTAGCAGTTCCTTGAACAAATTGTAATCTCATAATTAATTGCTGTTTAAGTAATAATTCCTATTCTATTAAATAAATCGAGACTTGAAAAATTAGATGGCTTTTGTTTGTTCTCCATTTAAATATCTGGAGCATTGTGTGAGTAATGCAATTGACATTTGAACTTATAACCAGCCTATTTCATTGAATATATTAAATATTCTGAACACTACAATATGAATGTTTAACATTCGCCTTTTGTTTTAAAAATAATTTTAATTTTATGGTAGTAAAATAAAATAGTATATTAAGTAGTAAGTATGGTAGTAGAAAGTAGAATCTCAATTACAAAATAGTTGTTGATCGAAAATGGACAACTACAAGCTATGGCTATACTTGGCTAGTAACTTCATGGCTAAGTTGATTGGGTCAATCAGTTATTTGGGAAAGAGACGTATTTATGAAATTAGATGGCTTTTTTTTTTCCATGTAAATATCTTAAGTATTCCCTGAGTAATGAAATGACATTTGAACTTATAAACAACCTATTTCATTGAATACATTAAATATTCTTTTTAAATTACTATTATTCTGTTTAAGGAATTTCTGTCAATTTGCCATAGTTTTCTCATTTTCAATGAATTTATCATTTTCAATCAATGAAATTCAATGATAAAATCGAAACCTCAAATAAAAGCAGTTAAATTGTCATAGACTATCCAAACTGATTTTTCAATGAAAGGGTGATTTAAGTTTTGTAATTAAACCGCGCTATGTTAATTAAAGTTATGTTCGTTAAAGTGCTTTACGCAATTCGTTTTAATGATTGTCATCGTAGAACCAAGTAAAAGTGGAGAAAAAGCATGGTCAAAATTTTTAGACGGTCTTTAGATATTTTTCCTGCTCATGTTTTTCATTCAAATGAGCTATTGACTTGTCAAAATTTGTCAAAATCCAGTCGATCCAACAATTTAAATGTCAATTAATACCGTCATTAGTTCTAATTTTTAAACTAAATCAATTGGTCCCGCAGTGGACTGATCGTTAAGACACAGTTCCCATCAGATCACCGAAGTCAAGTATTGCTGACTGTGGTCAATGTACTGAAGAGTGACCACTTGGATCAGTCTGCGTAGAGACCGAGGGTGTGCGGTATTGATCCTCGTTAAACTGTCCTACCATAAAGTGCTCGACTTCGCTTGCAGGTCGTTGGGCTACCAAAGCGGGGGTGCCATCCCCTCTGCAGAGGATCAAAATCCTGATGGCATGTCTTGGGATCATCCTCAGGGATGTTTCCCAGATCGTCGTCGATAGCCCATTGTGCAGCTCTAGTGCGACGTAAATGAACTACAACTACTAGATCAATTTGGTAAAAATTAAATCTGCTATTCAGCATATTTAAATAAATATTAAAATAAACTTGATTGAAAATTAAATTCGGTTTTCATTTGGATAAGAAAAAACTTTGAGCAATAAAATAATAACCCTCATTCTTAAGCTTCTTAGAAAAGTGTTTTAAGGGAGTTTTTTTATGACAAAAAGTAGGATCTCTGTGTTGGCAATGGGATATTTCTGCGTATTGAACTGTTATTTAGTATAACCTAGTAACTTTTAATATCTCTTTAGAAACCGTGCTTAAGAACTACTTAAGTTTCAAGCCCTTCATGTTATAATTACATTATTTGAATTATATTTTCATTTTCCTTACAGAGTAACCAGTGTTTTGGATTTGGAAGATGATCCAGATGACCAATTCGAAGATGCAATGCAGCTGCTTGAAGCCGATAGCTGTGTTTCATCTTATCATATCATACCGCAGAGTAAAGCTGGATTTAAAGACCCTCCCTCCAAGAAAAGGCCATCTCGTTTTTGGCGAATGATGAAAATTGCTGTCCCTGTGCAATTAGCCTTAGTTTTTCTTTACTGCCTAGCTTGTTGCCTTGAACCAAGCTGTTGTGATATGCTCAACAACTTCAATTTCTCTTTATCTTCTCATTTGCGGTATTGGCGAGGTCCTCCACCGGTTTGAGGAATATTGAAAAAAGTGTTTAATAGGCACAATTGAACTACGTTTAAAACCGTCCAAATTTATCTTTAATTCTTCTTGTTTTTTATTCTTTGTGAATTTTAATTATTAATTTTATTTTCAGTTGTTCCGTTGCATATTTTTATTTCGTTATTTAGTTGCTTTAACAGTTATTCCGATTGTGAAATGAAATTTAACAAATTTATCTAATTTTAGCGATGTTAAAAATGATTTTAAAAAAAACTTAAGTTTATTTCGAGTTCATTTAAGATTAATTTTCGTGCAATAATTTTTGCTTTTATTGTAAATATTCCTTTTTATCACAAAAAAAGAAAAAAAAATCTCTTTCCATCACAAATAAACATTTCATAACACATTTTAGACACATTTAAGATTTTGTTAAAGTTGTCTATTTTTTTTTAATTGTTCAACAAAAATGGAAAATTTAAACCACATGCCATTTAGATTTTTTTAAATATTAGGCCAGATTATTTTCATCATTTAGGGATTGCGAAATAATAGACTATCGCACATTTATGACTGCATATTTCACAACACTTTTAATTTTTCATAGTTGAATGACATGTTTTATTAAAATATATTTCAATATGCATTATTGGCTTCATGTAATGTAACAATAAACTGTTAAAGTGAATATTTTTTTAAAAAAAAATCTTTCACTGCCAACTTTAATTTTAGCAAATTTTAAGTATTTATACAATGTAGGTATCTTAAATTTCCTTCAGTAATTTGTTAAAAAGTATACAAAAAAGGATCGCTTATACCATATTTTTCAGCATATCTATAATTTTTATTCTATTTCACAATATTTTAAGCTTTATCTTTTCCCACGTTCTTAATATATTAATTATTAATATAACATCCTAATTTTTAGAAAAAATTAACAGATTAAGAATTAAGTGACTTGCTTTTTTTATTTAATTTCAATGCCAGTTAACTTTTGAGAAATTTTGAGTGTTTCAAAGCATAGCCAGATCCTTAATATCAGTCAAAAATCGCTCCTCTTTTTACAAAGTAATATTTTTATTGTAACAATGTACAGAAATATGATTATTACAGATATAAATATGGATTTTCTTTAAGAATTAAGTAAGTATTAGGTATTTGTATTTTATGTTTTAAACATTACTTAGTAGCTGCTTATGGTGTTGGAAGTCTGTAGAACTGTTATTTTCGTTTTTAGTTACCCCTATCGCTTACTAACATTGCATTAGATAAGTGAGGTAGATTCTTGTCTGTAGATGCTTTGCTTAATTATTCAAATAATTATTGCAAGAGCATGACAAAATTTTTGAGAAATTGTAATTTTTTTTCAAGCGCATTCCTTTGAATTTTCTTGATTGATAATTATTTTATTACTGTTAAATTTTTTTTCTCAAATTACCGAACTCATTACTTAACTAAGTTTTTTTTTACAATATTTGAATTGCTTTAAATGTTGCAAAATATTTCTTTTAATTAACTATTTTAAGATTTAAAGTATAATTGGTTTGGAATCCACTGTTTATGATAAGAGTATTTTTTTTAAATGTCTCTATGATTTGTATTTAAAAATTACAGTATCACAGCTATTCCTTTTTTCCTTACGAAGTTATTTCTTTTATCCATTTTATTCACCCTTTTTTTTAACAAAAAATATACGTTTGAGTTTTTTTTTAAATAATATATACTTCTTTCAGTTGTTTTAACTTAAAATTTTGATGAATTTTCCTTTACACATATTTAAATTTGTTGAAACACATAATCAAATATTTCGGTTCTGAATTTAATACTATCATATTATTAAAACACTATTTATCTAGATCAAATATTAATCTTTCAATCAAATAGTTATTTATTGTTTAAAACTCTTGATAGATTTTTTTTTAAACACAGTTAATAAAAATGAATTGAAATTTTATTTAGTGAAGCAAATAGTTTTTTTCCTCTGCAGTTTTAAGAAAATTTAGTATTTAAAATGCAGTTTAACTTGTTAATTTCTTAATTTCTAACGTAACAAAGAAGTTCTAACACTTTATAAATATTTGCTTTTATTTAATATTTTATCATGAAAGCCAAGCTTTGATTTTGTTTCAATTTTTTAAGCATAACACATGAAACGCATTTACAAATATTTTAAAATGCGTGCACTATTGATTATATGACGTTCAATTTTAATCCAGCAATTTTCACAACCCTAAAACCATTACAATATATGTGATAATTCATTTTTCCCCTCATGTATAAATTATTACAACATATTAATATCATCAGTTTGAGATACGTTTACTTTCCACGAAATGCGAGAATTTTTTTTTCTATTCATATCTGCACTGTATAGTACTGAAATTCAATGTACAGTCATATTTGAATACTCATCTGATACTGAATTTCTAGTCATTTCATATGTATAAATCACTAAAACATCAAAAAATAAATTCTTATAACGACATTTACTCATACTTAAATGAATTATTTACTAAATACACACATAATGTGCTTTATTTTTGTTTTCGTGGTTATGCTTTGCAAAATATTATATACTTATGTTCATGTCTCATGACAAAGCTTCATTTATATATGTTATATTACATAAAAAATGTTTAACAACATTTTGGTGGTGAGTAAAATATTATAGATTTTATGAGCCATTTCTTGCTTTCATATAAATATTTTACATCCCATATTTTGTATCGTTTATGTTCTAAATAAAGTATTTACAGGAAACATTGCCTCTCTCAATTTTCTGCTTACTAAAATTAGACACTATTTAGTGATAAGTAGACTAATTTTCACTATTCAGGGATAAATAGACAAATTTACGCAATTCAAGGAAATATAGTCCCGCAGTGGACTAATCGTAAAGACACGCGTATCAGTTGAACACAAAAGTCAAGCATCACTTAGCCTAGCCGCTTACTGACCGCAGAATGATCAGCCTGTGTTAGGGACTGAGGGTGCGCGGTATTGGTCCTCGTTAAACTGTTCTACCATAAAGTGCTCGACTTCGCGCAGGTCGTCGGTCTACCAAAACAGGGAAACCATCCCCTCTGCAGAGCATCAAAATTGCGATGCCATGTGATCGGATCATCCTCAGGGATGTTTCCTAGACCGTCGCCAATTCTCCCATTGCGCAGCTCTAGTGCGACGTTAATAAAGTACATATCAAGGAAATATATATTTGTTGTACATATTTTTTGCACGAACGAAAGCTGGAGTATAACAAAATTATTGATACAAATACGACCCCGTGTTAAGACATTGGTTAAGTACACATAACTGTAAACCAATTTATTAATTAACAATCACTTAAAATCTTTAAAATTTTTATTTTGTAAATGCGAGAAAAACTAATGTACAATAAGTTAATTTTGGAAAAATTAAATTTTATATTTTATTAGTATTTTTAAATTATTTTAAAATTTGGATACACGAGCTACCGCTCGTGTAACAAAATTACAAATTTCACCAATACAAATTTCAGAAAAAAATAAACGTAATATCTGTATTACAATTATAATCATCGAACAGAAATTAGTGAATCAAAACATTTTCTGGCACAAATAAGATTCCGTGATAAGAAACGTGACAATTAAACATTTTGGTGTTCTCACTTAACGAGCTAGTTGTCATTGGAAGGCATATTTGAATAATTTTGTAATTGAAGTACGATTAACTATATTCAGCGAAAATAATTAATTTAATATTTGAGACGTACAATTTGAGATACACTTTTTTTTTATACAAACGGAAACAGGTGTATCAAAAAATGTTTTGATGCATATTGTACAAGCGACCCGGAACGTTATAGTTATAAATTTTTGTGTTCTAGTTTTGCAAATTAGCTGCCACTTTCTGTCTTTAAAATTCATCCTAATATTTAATTGAAAAAAAAAATCTATTTGTGGTGCACAATTTTCATAAATGGACAGAAGCTAATATATCAAATCTCTTTTTGATACAAGTTATATCCCGTGATAAGGACTGGTATAATTGCACATTTTCGTGATCTGACTTTATGAATTAGCTGCCACTGATAATTTTTAAAATTCATCCTAATATTTAATAAGGGAAAAAATGAATTCTCTATTTGTGATATACATGAACCTTGGTGAACAAAGAGTATTCTTTGGCCTACGTATTGGTACGTTTGACTTTACGTATTCTTTGGCCAAGACATGAACAGAAACTATGATGCCAAATCACTTTTTAATACAAGTAACATGCCGTGGTAAGGAATGGAGATAATCACACATTTTCGTGTTCTGACTTTACGAATTAACTACCACTGATAATCTTTAAAAGTCATCCTAATATTTAATAAGGGAAAAAATGAATTCTCTATTTGTGATATACATGAACCTTAGCGAACAAAGAGTATTCTTTGGCCTACGTATTGGTACGTTTGACTTTACGTATTCTTTGGCCAAGACATGAGCAGAAACTATGATGCCAAATCACTTTTTAATACAAGTAACATGCCGTGGTAAGGAATGGAGATAATCACACATTTTCGTGTTCTGACTTTACGAATTAACTACCACTGATAATCTTTAAAAGTCATCCTAATATTTAAGTAAGAAAAGTATTCTCTAATTGTTATGTACAATTCGTATCCATTAACAGAAGTCATTATGTCAAAACATTTTTCGATACAAATAATATGAATGGTACTTTAAATTTACGAATTAGCTGCCATTGGCAATAAATCTTAAAAATAATCTTAAAATTACCAATTTTGGAGACTACGAGTAAAATTTAGATAATGTTTACATTAATAAATAGGAAAAAATAAATTTTATAATTATAAGATACAATTTTTATACACTAGCAAAACCTTTTGTATAAAACCTTTTTCGATACAATCTCCTTAATAAGGATCGCGATTTTATTAAAGAATTCGTTCATATTAACACAAATAATAAGTGTACATAATAGTGATTCAAATTAATAATTATTCAAATTATGTTTCCGTAATAAGGGCACAGTGACGAATTAGCAATCACTGATAATCTTTAAAGTTTTAATTTTGTAACAACGAGCATGATTTATGCAATATTTATACATTACAATCAGAGAAAAACAGTCTTGTTTATGATAAACTCTCATTCATGAACTGTACACTGTAAGAAATTCCGGATCGAATTACGGTATAACGTACTGGCACTTAGACTGCATCATCCGTAAAATCCCTTTTACCGTAAAATATTATACCGTAATTTTGCATTGACATTCATTTACTTAGAGTGGTTCCGTGATTTTACTGTTATTATGACTGTAAAAATTACGGCAAATCAGATTTTTTGTTCTGTTACATATTCCAGCAAAAAGTACCGGCACCATGAGCTTGTGTATCAGAACATCATACGAAAATGACCTTTTTTTTTACCCTTTGAGGCAGAACTCTTATTAAACATATTTTTCTTACGTAGTCATTAGTTTGTATCAACTTAGGCTAAAATAAGTAAAAAATACTATACTGAATTTTTTAATTAATACTGCAACATGAAACGCCGGTGTCGTATTTTGTGTTAAGGGTAAAATCTTTTAAACACGGCTCATTTCCAAGCGAATTTTAAAATGTATAGATTATTTATGTCTGAGAGAAACAGTTTTTCATCATTGAAGCTTCTTTACAGATTCAATAATTGATACATTTTTGAATATTAATAAAAATAATTCAAGCTATTTAATTTGAATTTTTTATTTTAATACAAATATAGTTCCGATAATGTAACAAATTTTTTTAGTAACTATTAGACTGCTATTTTTTATAATTACAAGAAATATTTTTTGTTGTAATTAGATCTTCAGAAAAAAAATATAAAAATGAGGCATCGGTACCCAGCGTCCCTTTTATAGGTTAAGAAAGGGCAAAGGGTTAAGAAAAGATAACTAATTTTTTTTCTGACTTTATAAATTAATAGTCACATCTTAGAAATTTTAATTTGTAGAAGAAAGTAAAATAAAAAATACAAGTTTCGCCATTCAAGGAAATATTAAATTCTATATTTGTAACATGCAATTTTTTTACCCAAATGGGAGCTGGGTATTAAAACATATATCGATATAAAAAAAAAGACACCATAATAAGGAGAATGATAATTCCAGCGAGTAAAATTACCATACAATTTATTCCCACGTGGAAGAAAACAAAAATAAATTCCATATTTGTGATATACAATTTTGATACACAAACGGAAGTTGGGACAATTCTATTTTATGATGAATGCGACATTTCAAATGATATATTGAGTTGACCAATTTCTAAAGAAATAGACATCCCAGTTTTTGCTTTCAGTAATTTTTAATCCTTGCGGCCTATTCCTTGAAGAGTGACACTTTTTTTCTTTCTTTTGAAAATCGTTTATTAATCATTTGAAGAGGATTACGTCTGGCAGGTATAGAAAGAAAAGGAAATTAAAACGATAAGCGGTTGGAAAAAAAATTGGTACTGACTACTTTCTTGAAGCCAAGCAATTTTTTTTAAAAAGCAACTTCACTTAACTTTTGTTACCTTGAAATTCGTCTATGTTCTTTTCTTTTTCCTTGTTTCATTTGAGTCTACTATCTTTGACCATATCTGTAACAACTCTTCTTATCAATATTTCATAGATGACACAGGAAATCGGTTATACAACCATTTCTAGAACTTTAAACAGGGTGCGTAGCTTTTTTAAAAAGTGCTTAAAGGTGCTTATTTTCAATTTACGTTTTTTAAAGCCCTTAAAAGTGCTTTTTTTATTCGGGGTTTAAAAAAGTGCTTAATTTTTTATCTTCATAATTTTTTTTTCTCTCTGATGTGTCGATTGTCGTTCTAAATTACAAAAAATGCATGATTTTCACAATTTTCTCGGCAATATTTATCAGAAACTAGTTATTTTATCATGATTATGTAAAGGGTTTGAAAATGCTTTTGAATTTTGTTGATTATATGTTTATAAATTAAGAAAACGATAGAAAGAAATTATTTTTATTGCTGCACACATCCTAATTATGATTTTTCTCTTAAAAAGTTATTAAAAATATTTTTTGAGTGCTTAAAATGTGCTTATTTTCGTTGAAAAATTTGATTACTCACCCTGTTTAAATTTTTGATCCTTCTTTTTTTTGAATTATAAAGGAACATGGTTTTTAATATTCGCAATTTAACAAAGAAATCAGATACTAAAATACTTCCTTTAGCATTTCATAACTCGACCTCTAAACTGAGTAAACATTAAAAAAAGATGGCACCTTTATAACTTTAACTTTTAATCAAATAAATTTTAATAACTTATTAATTTTTAAATTTTGGTACTTTCAAGTATTTAGATACGATTTTAATGATTCAATGAAATAGTTGGTAGTTTAAGTTACTAAATCAGACATGAAAACATACTTTCTTTGTATAAACGTACATTTTTTTGACGTTTTTCGGCACTTAAAATGAAAGAGGTAGATGTAAATTGGAAAATAGTTCAGGTAAATGAGCCGTCAAAAATTTAGGTCTCTGAATATTATTTTTACTTTTTTCAAGCTGAATAGTCCAAAAACATTCGTATCTTTAAACTTTCCTTTTTGGAGAATTATTTAATTAATTTTGTTCAAATTTTGAATAATGTCATTGCCCTGATTTAATAACTTTACTGCACAAATTTAACTCTTGAATAACTATAAAATCTTACTGCAGGAATTCTGTTTCATCTATCGAAAAATTCGATAATACATAACATCTCAAATCTGCATGCATCATGATTCCCGTAATAATTAAGTTCAAATTCTAATTGCCGAAAAGCAGACGTATTAGATGCGTAAAAAAACGAAGATCATTACAACAATTAGTTTTATTTAAGAATTATTTTTATTAGATAAGCAATCTCATTGTATCATTTTGTACCATAACTGCAGAAAAAGCCAATTAAATGACGTAAAAACATTCTTTTAAACTATAAGAATCATTAACTAAACTCGATTGAAAATCGAACCTTTAGCATAGAAATTGCTGGTAAAAATCTTCGCTAACAGACCAAAAATGGCAAACGCTCCCGCCCTGTATTAAAGATGTTCTGTCTTGCTCTAATATTAAATTATACTCAAGATATCTAAAGAGTTTTTTAATGATATCTAAAGAGTTTTTTTAATACTCATGATATCTAAAGAGTTTTCTTTGTTTTTTCAACCATGATACTTTAAGTTGGTCAATAATTTATAACCGAACGGCTTTTATTGAAATTTAAATAATGCTAAGTGTTTAGTTTTAAAAAATTTATTATTCATTGCTATTTAATTTTCAATCTGAATATAGTATTTTTTAATTCTTAATTGTAACTTTAAACGCTAGCAGCATCAATTCATCATATATCATTTTATTTTGTTTAATTCAAATTCAGAGATGTCAGCACAATTTTTGTTTGAGTCTGCGCAGTAGTAAGTTTCATTTTCGAACCTTTACTTTTACTTTGTTTTTCGTCACGGAGCAAATTATATACGAATTCGATGTGTTGTAGATGGTTATAATTTTCTTTTCGGGACCAGCTCCCAAAGATATTACGATGATACATTCAAAATTGTTATTTATCGATAGCTATTAGCTATATTAATTTACGAGGTGAGTCGTTTTTATGTTTTGTTGTCATTAGTTGTGCTGAACTGTCTGAAATCGTTTTCATGTTTAATTAACTAAATAATTTGCTGCTATCTTATTTTCAACTTGTTTACTGTTAAAAATTTCAATTCAAGTTTATATTTTGTGAAATCAATTAATATCCAGTATTGTTAATTGTTCAATATATTATTTGCAGAATAAAATGTTCTTAAGATTCTTAATTTGTCAGGGTTTAAATTTTACAATATATATTTTTTTTTCTTTCTCTTTTTTTATTTTGGTAATTAATTTTACCTGGTCCGTCGTTTTACAATTTACAACTATACACTAAGCATTAGCTTAAATAACCTAGAACGACTACCAAATACTATAATTATGAATAAGACCTTTTCTATTAATAAAACATCTTTTTATTTATAAATATTTTATTTTCTCAAATACAAAGGTTTTATTTATCATCAAAAAATAAATCTTATTAATCACATCACTGAAACTCATTAATCAAAGATACGTATACGTTAAAAACATTTAATTTGTTCACTTTATAGTCTAATTTCTTTCAATAACCTCTAATTCCATGCGTTCGTTTAATATCTGATAGACTACCCCCCCCCCCCTAACCCTCAACTAATCACAATTGGCAACACTATATAATAGACTTCGCCCATGTTCAAATGAGCTGAACCTCCCACCATGCCACACCCCGTTATATTGAACAACGATAAAAAGAGAAACAATGAAAATTCTCTGGAAATCAACGCTCTCTTTTAGAATTTATTGCGCACTCATATCGCCAAGCAATTACGCCAAATTAAGAAAACGTTCCGTTGTTATTTAGAATAAGCCTTACTTGACTTCGAGAGAGATTTATTGTTTGAATCACAAAAGACGTAACAGTTTTCCGTTTCATTTTTGTTGTGTTCGCTTAGAATCAATAAATCTCGACTGAGAACTACCGATTCGTTTAAAGGTGTGGTCTTTTTTGATTGATAAAAAAAACTGAAAAAACTGAATGGAAACAAAGATGACTAGTTTGATTAATGCGCTATTCTGGTTGATCCAATACCTTATCTGGACCTTGTGCTTTTGTAAAGATACGCGTGACATTTTGCTTCAGTTGATGGTACATAAAATTTACTGTAACATAAATGTGCGTCAAGTAAATTAGATAAAAATAAATAAAGTATGGAACTATGTAATATTGAATATAAACGAAGTAAGCAATGTGGTACTATGAAATGTAAAACATTCATAAAATAACGCATTAATAATTGGTGTGTTAGATTTATAGGATATATTATTGAAAAATTAATCAATTTTAAAAATGTATCGTACTTGTTTCCAATGCCTGTGATTTTCTTTGTTTTGGATTTTCAAATGTAAAAGACAAGGCGGGAAACAATAACTTAATTTTAAATCAGGATGCTGCTGCATTTAAAATAAAAATCTTAAAATTAGTAAACTTGGAATCACAAGACAATATGTTTTAAATAAAAAAGGAAAATTGGTTAATCGTGAATCTCAATATTGTTGCGTAAAAAATTAAATTATAAAATTGATTAATCTTGATTCACATTATTGTGTGTTAAAATTAAATTTGTTAAATTTATTTAATTGCTCATTTTTAATGATTAGTTTAATTGATAGTTAAATTAATTGATCAGTTGAATTGTTTGATTGAGTGAGTCTAGTTTGTATATTCAGATTTCCCCCTGTCTGTATTAAAAAAATGGTCTAATGTAAACCGGCTTATAAAATTTTATTTCCAATTAAATTGTTTGACTAGGGAGCTAAACCCCCTGTTCATTCCCTCTCGCTAACCCCGATGATTGCTTCGCAATATTTTATTAAATATATTTAACAGTAGTTGAACAGTCGACCCATTTTTTTGGGTCTACCACTGCTAATGTTCAACGTAGTCTTGTAATTTTGTACCCAATACAAAAGACAAGGGAACTCCTGGATCAAGTATTGGGAGAAATTTGCCTTCGTGGAGGACTTTTCGATGGAACAAACCTGCATTTGCGTTACATGGGGAGAAAAACCACGAAAACCTCCCAAGGTTAATCTGACGGATAATTGACTGTAACCCATGATCCGTCTACCACTGAGGATATTTTACGTCAGCACTGTGATCAGTGCAAGCTGGAAGCGGAATTCGCACCTACTAGCTATCGCTGGGATTCGAACCCGGTTCACCTCATTGGAAGGCGAACGCTCTATCCCCTGTGCTATCACGGCTCCCATCGCAATACTTATTTCCTGGCATAAAAGCAGTTTTTTCAACAAAATTGAAATTTATTTTAAATATATGGACTAGAAAGAATTCTGTTTGCTTACGTTTGTGTCCTCACATTCCACGTCCAAATCTTTTTCTTATGACTCGATAAGATCTATTGGAGAACATAAATAATTTTAAAATTAGAAGTATATAGTGTTAATAAATTTGATGAGTTCACAATCGTAATTTATTATTTTCCCTTACCAAACGGATGAATATATATTAAATAAAATTTATGAATGCATCACATGGCAGGTTAAGTTCTCAACCATTGAAACGAATCTCTTTAATCTTAATTTATAATAGTATATCAAAGTACTTTGCACCAAAACATAATAATTGTAAAACGGTTAATAAGATTAGATACTGATTTAAATAACTTTATGGTAAAATGTAGCGTAAAATTCCATTACAAATAATAAAAAAAATTTCTTAGATTTAAACTCTTAATTTAGAAAAAAATCAAAATCCAAAACTTAATATTAGCAGTAAAAATAAATACCTTTAAATTAGGGGTATATGTATAAAAGTATCTATCTTATTATATAAAACGCTAATACGTATGTATGTATCAATAAAACCGATGATATTTCTTTTCTCGCGCTGGCAACAGTTTTCATTTTTAATTTATTGGATTCGGCGCGCAAGAGCACGTAGTGAGCAACCAGATAACAATAACCAAAGTGAGCATTATTAGGTTGTTCAATTCAGATTCATGCCCTAAAAACATGACAATATTTAATTTAAACTCAATTAGGAATTAATTAATTAATTGAAGTGAGAATGCTTTAAAAGGCCGCTGTTGAATTGATATTTTTCTACTGGGAGCTACCTAAACGTCTAAGAAACGTTNCCACTGGTTCAAGAGGTCCACGAGGGAAAAATGCACAATATTACCGTGATTACAGAGCACGGAAGCGAGGGGAGCAGGAAAAAGATCCGTTGAATAGAACTAGTGATCCTTCTACGACTGCTGATTCTTCTACAATTAACGTCGCAGGTTGCGAAGTTTAACTTCTTCCGCGCGGAGGAACTCCCCGCACTATTTTTTTGAATGCAGCGTTATGGTACATCATAAATTAATCAATTTTGCGCTTTTCTTTAATAAGCGGCAATATTGTGACTCATCAAACCTTTTTTAACGCAACAATGTTGTAATTTCCAGATAAAATATTTTTTAACGCAGCACTATAGTGATTAACACAACAATAATGAGATTTAAGAAGATTAAAAAAAATTTAACAGCAATAATGAAATTCATTACAAAAATTTCACGCTTTTCTTTTATAAGAGACTATATTTTGACTCATCAACACATTTTTAATGCAACAATATTGTAATTCAAGATTAAACATTTTTTAACACAGCAATAATGAAATTCAAGATTAAAAATTTTTACGCTTTTCCTTAACACGCGACTATATTATAACTTTTTAACCCATTTTTAACGCAACAAAATTTTTATTTCCAAATTAAATTTTTTTAACTCAACAATGTTGTGATTCAAGATTAAACAATTTTTAACGCGTCAATGTTGTGATTCAAGATTAAACAATTTTTTACAGCAATAATGAGATTCATGATGAAAAGAATTTTACACTTTTCTTTTCCAAGAGACTATATTTTGACTCATCTACCCATTTTTAACACAATAATATTGTAATTCAAGAACAAACATTTTTTAACACAGCAATATTGTGATTAAAGATTAAAAATTTTTTAACACATCCATGTTGTGATTCTAGGTTAAACAATTTTTAACGATTAATTCAATATTATAATTTCCAGCTAAACAATTTTGAGAGCAGCAATAGTGTGATTCAAGATTAAACCATTTTTAGCACAACAATAATGGGATTCAAGATTAAGAAAAATTGAACTTTTCTCACGCTTCAGAACCATCATTCCAAAATTTAGTGATTTTTTAAAAGATATATATATTCAAACTATGTATTTACTCTTCCTGTGTGATTTCTGCTCGACTTCCTTAACAAACCTCTCTTAAAATAACAATTGACGTTCGCATCTTCCTCCTGTTGAGCTCAGGACATAAATTACTGCTTCTGCCGCAGATAAAATATGTTTTCTGCCAAGAAAGGGTCAGATGAAAGGGCTCAGTTCCTAATGCAACTACAGTAATGAAACAAGGTGAACAAGCTGACCTGAGCACAGAATTTTTAAATCCAGGGATATGTATCATTGTGAAGGATTACGCTGGACACATTCAACCAAAAAGAAAAAAAGGGTTGGTTTTGAGTTAAGAAAATAATTTATTTTGTTTACAGATTTTTTCTTACGAAACTAGATTTGATTTTTAGTTTTTTTTTTTCAATTAGTAAAAATTTAATCAAAAATTCGGATTGCAAACTCCTTGTTTACTAATAGGAATTCAGTCTGTAAAAGATCCTCTGACAAGTAATTAAGTCCAGGGACATCTAGTGGGAAGGGAGGAAGGCTTTATTTGGATTCAAGAAAGTTTACTAAACTTTTATAACGATTTCTTTTGTTTTGTTTATTTAATTAACAATACAAATTAAACCCCTATATGTAAAAATTGGAAAAAATAAATCCAATATACAAACTTATCAATCATTTACAAGTTGGAATTAAGTTTGAAAGCAAGACGATTACAGCAAACTAGGAGGCTCCGCCCCCTGCTCGCTAACGCTCGCCAACCCCCGAGGATTGCTACGCAATCCTATGTGGTTCACGCCGTGAACCATGGCTCGCTGCGCTATCTTGCCAATGAACACAATGTTCTAGCACAAAGACATAATATATTATCATCAAAGAGTACAATTTGTTTCGTGAAGGCATATAGATTGTACTTATGTAGAAGAATTCTACCAATGTTCTTATTGGCTTTTAAAAAAGTATATTAGCTATTTAGATTGTACATGGTGAAAAAATCAAAACATTAGCTAAATAAGAAACATATTAGCAAAATAAATTATCAAATATTGCTTCACTAATATTCTGCATTTTAAAGCGTGAAAATTCAATGCATAAATAAACGCGAAATATAAAAAAATTCAATGCATTCAATACAAACACTTAAACGTTTTTTAGACGTTTAGGTAGCTCCCAGTAGAAAAATATCAATTCAACAGCGGCCTTTTAAAGCATTCTCACTTCAATTAATTAATTAATTCCTAATTGAGTTTAAATTAAATATTGTCATGTTTTTAGGGCATGAATCTGAATTGAACAACCTAATAATGCTCACTCTGGTTATTGTTATCTGGTTGCTCACTACGTGCTCTTGCGCGCCGAATCCAATCAATTAAAAATGAAAACTGTTGCCAACGCGAGAAAAGAAATATCATCGGTTTTATTGATACATACATACATAAGTACGTATTAGCGTTTTATATAATACGATAGACTAGAGCAAGTCCTTTCCGTACAACTCATCTCACCAACATTTTTGCTTTATTGATATCAATTCCTTAAACGTTATAGGTTACAAATTACAAGGCGATTATAATTAAAACTGCCCTATTTAAACCTACATAGAATATGTTTTGGTTGATGAAACTTGGTATATACTTTATATGAACCATGACAAAAAGTAATCTGAAATAAAAAATTAAAAGAAATACTTAAAATTTCAACCATCAAGTGAAAAAAAAGTTCATGTAAAAAGTAAAAACACTATTTGGAGACGAAAAGCTTGCTAAACCATAGCATATGATTAATGATATCTAATCAATAATCAACCAACAATGATCATTTTTTGATCAATGAATGAACAAACCATAGCACAGAAAAACAGGGAAATTAGTGGCACAGTACATAATAAACTATAGCATATGATGTTCATTAAACAAGTGTTCGAAATGTGTCGTAGTTGGTTCGACCGCACAATTAATTCTACATTAATTAGTTAATATTACAGCAACATGACTTAATATTACAGCAACATGACTATTAGTTAATATTACAGCAACATGATATTACAGCAACTTTACTTATTTCACCACTTTCCTACCCTTCTTTACAGCACATCTCTAATACCCCAGTCTCTTCAAATTTAGCAATAATCTTTTACTGTTTCTTCCTCTGTGATGTTAGGGCATGATGCAGAAAAATATTACGGCATTGACTAATGAATTTTCACTCCATTCTAAAGTGTATTATTGTCCCATCTCGCACATGAAACGCCATCTATCGTTTCAAGAGTGAACTATTTTTATTGCAGATTTCGTTTTCCTGTGTTTTATATAATGCTAAAGCTACATATATAGGCTCTTAAATATTAGTAAGCCATTATATAATGTATATTCCAATCCTTTTTTGTTTTACATCCATTCACTGGAACATATGCGATCTTATTCTCAACACAATAACTTTAATTCGTTACTAGCCTGGGCCGACATAGCCTGGTTGCTAAGGCACTGGGCCTATGTCAAAGAGGTAGTGGGTTCGATCCCCACCGGCCGAAGAGTAGTTAATGGTGACTGATGCATGTTAAATCTGTCGAGTCTCATAGTCCTCCATGTTCCCATAACAAATCATACCTCCGGGGGTACTGATCCAGGTGTTTTCTTGTCTTCTGGATTGGGTTCAAAATTACAAGGCCACGGAGTTGAACATTAGCAGTCGTAAACCCATAATTGGGTCGTCTGTTTAACGACGGCTATAAAATAAGACAACATTTATTACAAGCCTGTACGTTGACCACACTAAGCAATATTGAAGAGACAAAGCATACAACTCACTTTCATTATAGGGCAGTATATGCAATTTACTTAATTCTGATTAGATTAAAGCGACATTTTTGATTTAAAAAAAAATAAATATAGCCTTTTTATTGCTATCAATTGTAGATTTAATTTGAAAAATCGAAAAAAGGAAAAAAGGTCCATTAAACTCTACCTGTTTTCTAAGTAATATAAAAAGCAAGTAAAATATCATCGCATCTTCCTTCTTTCATAAATGTCTTAATATACCTACTCTATTAAGCAGTTTAAGTTTTAAAATATGGATTGAACTTTGTACCAAAAAATCCTTTTCTTAAAGTCTTGTTGCCAGCACCAGCAGAAAATCCTATCTAGGCATTATTACTGTCAACTAAGATTAAGCAGTAAAACCTCTTGATTTATAGACAGATTGCCCGCCCCTGTAACTTATTGACAGTAAAATTTTATAGAAATGGCCTATGCGAGGACCCCCTGCGGAAGAACAGAGGAAAAAAAAGGCGGGAATTGTGGTCAGATTCGCGGTAGTTTGAGATGAGATGAGTTGAGTGAACTTCAGCTTGATTGGAATTTCGAAATTTATTTTGCCCAATAACTCCTACGGTTACACAAGGATGTGAGTTTATTCTTATAATCAAAATGGCCTGTTACAGATATATAGATATTTGAGTATAGTCATAAATTAGAGGTTTAGTGTTTATTGTCACGGACTCGCGAAAATAGTCTGTGCTATCGTCGGGTTGATGGCTCAAGTTGTTTTTATATTTTTACTTTGTTATGATCCCCTCGCAATTGTTATCGAAGTTATAGGTCTTTAAAAAATTTTTGTTGGATTAGTTTTGTGGTTTCTGATTCGGAAATCTTCTATTCAGATTTAATGCGCAATGACCTTTACAATATGGATGTCCCTTTTCTCCTTTTGAAAATATCCCAATGATCAACCAGGCACTACCAATCGGAATGCGTTTCATTTCGAAGTAAAATAGTGCAAGCAACTGATTGGACATTACAACCACAACATTACCATAATATTAATGATGATAGTCAAGTGATTTAGTTCAGTCCATGGTTTGGACATTTCTATATAGACCAATTTTATGTATGAATATGTTTTGACTGCCTACTTCTCTTTTCCATGATGTCGCTTTTAAGTGACAAGATCGTTACCTGATCAAGAACTCTCTCTTTTCTTAAATATTATACTACAGTGGTCATACAAAAATTCCCTTGTCACAAACTTTTAATGCAATAACATTCATAAATTTCAAAATAAACACCTCACCTTTCAAGTAGATTGATCATTTGAGACAAAAGGATGATCATCTCATAACCATTAATATGACAGGTAAATTTTTATTATAAGAAGATTGATATTTGATCTTAGAAATAAGAAATCCAAGCAGATAGAATTTCCCAATCTGTTTACATCGTATATATGATTGTAATTTTTTTTTTTTTATCTTTTGCTTCGAAAGATACTAAATGCATCATTTTCATAGATTATAAAAAAAGTCACTAATAGACAGTAGGCCGAAATCTCATAATATGCTTTAGAAGTGATAGTCAATTTGGTATTTTTAAAGGCCACATAAATATGTTATCAAATCAATCTGATACCAATATCTATTATTGGAAAAGGAAAAATTTTGAAAAATATTATTGCTCCTACATTTTAAAATGCAAATTTTTTTAGAAAAAAAATATAGCAAATGAATTTAGAACTATATCATTTAGCCTGTTTACAGTCATTCTTACAATCATACCTACATATGTACTTGATTACTAATACTAACTAATTAAGAATTATTGGTAGTAATAACAGTTAGGTGACTTTTTCACGGTTCTTCAAAACGGAATAGTCTTTCAAAAGCTAAATTAGATGCACAACTGCTAAATTAGAAATGTGTTATTCCAAGATCTCATTTTTTCTGTATCGCCATGTTATGTTATTTTTCATTTGTTACGCCAAGAATTCATTTTTCTCCAATTTTTCCAGCGTTTACAAATTAGAAGTTTAAAGAGATTTCTTGCGGTACCAAAAAAAAATCTTGACAAAGTTAAAATAACTAAATGTAATAAAATTTTTTGCCATAGAAAAAAAATCTTGAAAATGTCAAAACTACAAGTATAATGATATTTCGTGAGATAGAAAAAATTCTTGACGAAGTCGAAAGAACTACAAGTGTAACGCTATTTCTTGTAGTACAAAAATTTTTTTCGATAAAGTTATAACAACTGCAAGTGTAAAGATACTCTTGGCGGCACAAAAATAGGAAGAAGATTGAATCTTGACAAAACTATTACAAATTACAACTACATCTTTTTATTTTTCGCCGGTACAAAAAGTCTACTGTCTGTACGACAAGTGGAAAGATATTTTTTGTAGTTCAAAACAAAATTTTAACGAAGTCAAAACAACTTCAAGTGTAAGCTTATTTTTTGAGGAACAAAAAAAAAATCTTGACAAAATCAGAACGACTGCAAGTGAAAAAATATTTTTTTGCCGTTCTAAATAGCTACAAGTGTAAAGATATTTTTTGCAGTTCAAAGGGAAAAAAAATCTTTGCTACGTCAAAACAATAACTATAAGTTTAAAGATATTTCTTGCTGTAAAAAAATAGTGACGAATTTAAGACAGCTACTAGCGAAAAAATATTTGAGGTACAAAAAAAAATTATGACCAAGTCGAAACTATTGTAAGTGTAAAGATATTTTTTTGGTATCGAAAAAATCTTCACTAAGTCAAAACATCCACGAGTCAAAAAAAAAAAAAAAAATCTGGCAATAAATATTTTTTTGACATGGTGATACCATCAAGTATAAAAAAAATTTTCCCCACCCTGTATCATTAAAAGCATTATACATTTTTTTTCCTTTTTTATCTTACAAATTTTAAATTATTCAGTATTCTAAATCCCAAAGAATGAAAGTAGCATGCAGTAATTAACTACTAAATAAGCTTAGACAAATTTTATTAATTTTATTTTACATCCATAAACTGTTTTAGTGAAATAAAACAACGATAACATAATTAATCATCTTAACTACCACTGCTCTCATAAACCATAAAGTTTTATTTTCACGAAAATACTATTGTAAAGAGAAAAAAAATCATTTTTATTGTTCATTATATATTAATATGCTTTTAGAAAATAAATTATCGGATTCATAAATAATATTAATATATAAATTAATTCATATTCTCGGAATTAATGGCAGTTCAACCTACTGCGTGTGACGCATATATTACGGATGCATGAAAATAGGGAGCGGCCAGAAAAAAATATTTTCTTCAATGATTAGTTAGTTAGTGGTCTATGACGCACGAGTTGCATAAATTTTTTCTGCAACATGGATAACAATAGTATAGTATTTTAAATAAATAAGATTTTCTTAAGACGCTATAACGGTTGTTAAGTTAAATGCTGTTAGATACACTGAATGTTAATTTATTTACAAAAGCATTTATTTTGTAGAAAAGAGATTATTTAGATACTTAATTTTGATTTTTAAAGGGTGTATTTCTAGAAACGTTCGCTTATTTTTTCGATAATTAGAATTCTTCATACTAAACTCTTTTAGGGATTTTCTTTAAAGTTGACTCTTACTTATAAACATCATGTAATTTTATTCCTCCATGTTTTTAAACAACAAAAATGAAATTAGATTATATAAAAATGTCATAGTTTTGATATTAGATTAAGTTATAGAGCGGTTTTAATGCAATAACGAGACTTTTTTTATGAAAAAAAAATCCTTAATAACTTTTGATCTTATGATCGTATTTTTATGTACCACAACTTAACCTGATTGGTTCTAGAGCCTAAAAGTATGCTAATTAATTAGCGCCGATAATATTTACAGTTATGAAATCGGACACAAAATCGAAAATTCTCTGAATAAACATACCTGTTATTCCGTGGACTTAATTTCAAAATTTAGGGAGTTGCTACGATCTGAAAAATATGGTTTCTTTGAATTTCACGTTTTGCGCGTTTCGTTTTCTCAAGACAATCTTTTTATTATTATTTTTCTTTTTCTCTTTTTTCTTTTTCTTTTTTTTTTTTTGAAAATTTTTATTTTTCAAAGTTTACTTAACCAGATCTCTTCAAGTTTTGGATTTTGTCATTTAAAACTACGTTGCTTAAGACTATGTAAAAATTTGCACAACTTACAATTTTTGATGATTAGTAAATTTAACAATAGTAAATAATTATGAAAAACAATTTCGTAAAACAATTAGTACTTGATCAAAGGAAATTTTTCATTATAAAACGCAATTTTTACCTTTGACTAAACGAATTTTACAAATATGTGCAAAAAACGTTCGATTCGCTTTAAGTTCTCGACATCTATTCAAATAGGCAAAAACTTAAATTAACATTTAGGAGCTAAACTTTTCGACTGCTCACCTGCACTAACTATAGGGACTATAGTTTCGATTTTTTGACTATACGCCTAATCTGGATTAAAAAAAATTTGTTTAATCAGAGAAAGTGCATTTTTTTTTCATGCCTGATTTTATCACTTAAAATATAGTTTGCACTATTTTATTAGCTCATACAAGGTTATACCCCCAATATAGAAATAATTAACGTTGAATTTTATACTTGAAAATACGATCATTAAATCAAAAGACATTAAAGAGTTCGCGTTTTCTTTCTATCTGTTTATATATTTTTAATACCTTTATTCAAAATTTTGTTCAGTTGTCTTGGGTGGAATGTTAACTGTTGGCGCCACTATACAATTTCTTCTACATCATAATTGTAAGCGCCATCTGTAGTCAATTGTGAAAAACACCTTTTTCTTACTACGCAGCCCAGCCAGCGCACCCACAAATTGGCAAATAAACAATTTCATTTTTTTACATTCCGCTTCATAAAACAATTTCGTGTTTTCAATCAACAAATAAACAATCACGTTACACGCAGAACACAAGCCAAAAGGTCATACGTTGGCAATACTCTCAATATATCGAAGCTTATATACTCTCAATATATCGAAATAGCCTATTGAATTGAAAAAAAGGAGTAGAAATAAAATCTCAAATGCGACGCACATGCTATTCTTTTAAAAACTAAGCTCCTTCTATGAAATATATTTAAATAGAAGAATGATAAGAAATATGACCAAAATACATCAGAAGTTGGCAGAAAAAGTAATTAGTTGGCGTGCTAGAAGCCAGTTTTTCAGTTAATTCGTGACTCGTGCTTAGTAATTCCTGGACGGCCAAGCTGAAATATTCTTTTCGTTATTAAGGAAAAAGTCGAAATCTTTATTAGGCAGTTAATTATCCACAAGAGCTTAGAAAAATAAAGTTTTTTTTATTTGTTATTTTTTGCCTAAGTGGGAAAAGTATGAATTATTACTTCTTTTTGTTACATTATTACAGATAAGCTTTTTTTTTTTGTTGCCGTAACTAAAACAAAGTAAACTGAAAAACTAAATGGCTGTGTTGGATTCGGATGTGTGAAATTGCTGGAAGGGAATATGAACATTTTTTTCGTTATAAATTAAGCCTCTTCTTCAAGAGCTTTGTCGTCATATGTAATAAGATTTTTTTAAACAAATATTATACCATTTTTTAACTTTTGGGAACGTGTAACAATTGTGACTGTTAGGTTTAGATTTATGCTATTTAGGTAAATGGTGCTGACTGGAAAAAAACATAGTGTTGTGAAAATGAAAAACGTTTCTGATCTATTTATTAAATATTTAAAAAAAATATTCTCCAACGCTGGAATCTGGGAATCATTTTCCTCTAACTGGAAAAATCTCGCAAAATTGGCAATTTTTTTTAAAAAAATGTTTAATAATTTTTAAAATATTTAAACTAGTTTTTCGTAATAAAATCCAAATAATTCTTTACAACATAATGGTATATATAGTTAAAAATAACAGTTTTGGTTTGAGCATAAGACTGTTCAATTATGACTTTTTTAATTTCTTTTTCAATAAAAAAAATATTGGCGATTTTTTTTTCTAAATAATTTAATAACTTCTTAAGTATTTAAACTGTTTCACTAGTTTTAAACTACAGACAATGCTTTATCAAGAAAAGCAATATGTATGTATATATGTAAAGCAAAGGTTCAAAATTAAACCTTTGCAGCAAGTTTAACACTCAAATAGTGACTTTCTTATTTTTCTTGGCGAAAAAAACTTCGAGTGGCACTCTAAGCATTATGAAAAACCAGAAAGCAAAGGTTAACTAATTTCTTATACAAAAAATTCCTAAATTGTTAAATTATATTTGAACAAAAAAGACATAAAAAAAAATAAAATTAACAGCTGATGCATGTGGTATGCACTACACAGAACAGCTAATAGAGACATGACGTAATCGAAGGAGCTTCTTACTTGTTTAGTTTTTTTTTCAATGTGAACATTTGACTCCTTCGTAGCCCGTGGAATGTGGTGTCATTTGATGGTGAAGAAGTTTGGGGTAAATGTTTGCATTTTGTCTTTACAGTCGGTTAACAGTTAAGGTACATCACAAAATGAACGAAATCACTGCATTTTGTTGTTGTAGTTCCTTTACATCGCACTAGAGCTGCACAATGGGCTATTGCCGACTGTCTGGGAAACATCCCTGAGAATGATCCGAAGACATGCCATCACAATTTTGATCCTCTGCGGAGGGGATGGCACCCCCGCTTCGGTAGCCCGACGACCTGCGCGCGAAGTCGAGCACTTTACGGTAGCACAGTTTAACGAGGACCAATACCGCACACCCTCGGTCCCTACGCAGACTGATCCAAGTGGTCACCCACCCGCACACTGACCGCAGCCAGTGATGCTTGACTTCGGTGATCTGCTGGGAACCGTGTCTTAACGATCAGTCCACTGCGGGACCACTTCATTTTGGAAATTTGCTTTTTATGCATGAAACTTATGTTAATCGTTAGTGAAAGATATCTTTTTAAAGATCTTAGCAAATATGACTCAAAAGACAGCAAATTCAACATTATAATTTAATCATTTTAGAATTAATGTTATATTTAAATCATTATATTAAACACATCATAAAAGTATTTTTATTCTTAGTAACACAAAATTATAATGTGAAAATAAATTTGAAATTTCCAAACGGCGTAAAAGAATATTTAAAGACAAACCTAAATTTTCTTAGCATCAATCTTTTCCAGCAATGTCTACAGCAATCAAACAATAGCATAATACGCTACCATGTGAACAAATTAAATATTATCAAAAAAGTAAAAAAAAAATCTAAAAGAGTATGAAAAATTTGTATTTTGTTTAGATTGTGGATTTTGACTGAAAATTTAAATTCGAAAAAGACGGTTCATGTATATATCGATTTAAAATTTAAAATTACAGAAGTCGATAATTTTGCTCATTATCTTGAAAGAAAAAAACACATTAGAAGAAAAAAAAACTTATTTTTCGTTTAAATTTAGTGGCAATTTATATCTAATATATGCTGAAATTCTCTTAGACACGTAATTAATATGTTAAAATTTTCCTTAAAAACAATAGCTTACTTATTAAATGTTAAAACTTTATAAAAATAGGTTTCAGAAAAACATAAATGTATGGTACAGGTTATTATATGGGACGAATTTAGTGATTACTAAGAACAATCTAGATAATAACAAGGCAATATTATATTTGTGAATTTTTACATATTATTAACAAGCTAGAAGAAACAAATGAATAAAATAACAACAAGAAAAACGTAATTCAATATCTTGTTTACAATAATAAAGCAACAAGAGGAGTTTAACAGCATGAGAACGCATCAGTAGCAGATGGTTGGCTATTAAAAATCTCTTTTCATTTATAAGAATTAAAGAAAAATACAAAGAAGTGGCGATATATATTTACTCATTATTAGTAAAAAAAGATTATAATATCCTTATGTAATCCCAATCAATTAAAAAAAACTCATTACAATCCATTCAAAATTTCCGGAAATTTGATTCTTTTTCTGCCTATGTCATGTAATTGTTTTAGCAGCGTCATCTGGTGGGTGGTAGAAGAACAACATTTAATTAATCACGAAAATGCTTTTTTATTAACACGCAGCATCGTGGAATCATTAAAAAAAATGAAAATCATTTTCATAGGTATAATAATTTTCAAAGTAACTCTGTCTCTCGAATTATATCTGTAAGAAAGAAAGTTGAAAAGAAAAGGAAAGAAAAGTAATTAACTTACGGGGTGGTGCTGAGCACGCTAAGATCTTTTAAGACCTGCTATATTTTATACGCTATTAACCTTTGATCTTTTACCAAGTGCTCTCTGAACAGAAGGTTTGTTACACTTTACCTGCTTTTTTAAGAAATTAAATAGAAGCAAGAGATTCTTCAAAGAAAGTGTAGCAAGTTATATTGTTATACAGGAGTTTTTATAATATTCAAATAATTTCTTTATCTATGAAGAGAACTTCTCTTTACACTACTTTTTAAGAAATTCACTACTTTTTGACTAACTACTTTTTGAGAAATATCCACTGTGTATGATTTTTTTTCATAACCGTCGTTGAACAGTTGTCCCAATATTGGGTTTGTGACTACTAATGTTTAACTCCGTAGCCTTGTAATTTCATACCCAATCCAGAAGACAAGGGGACTGCTTAAATCAAAATTTAAAAGAATTTGCCTCGGTGGAGGACTTTTCGAAGGAGCTAACCCGCAATTCTGTATATGGAGAGGAAAATCGCGAAAACCTCCTACAGTTAGCCAGACGGCCAGGGGACTCTAACCTATGATCCGTCTACCACTGATTATATCTTACGTTAGCACTTTGGCCGGTGCTAGCCGGATGTGGAATTTGTGTTGACCAGCCAATGCTGGGAGTCGATCCCGGGCCACCTCAATGGGAGGCGAGCTCTCTATCCCCTGAGACACCACTGCTCTATCTGCTAGATATAATACTTCAACGTGATACAAATTATTCTGAGATCGTAATTAAATATTTGTTTTCAAAGTATGTTAAAAGCAACGTATATCAAAGCATTTATTGTATGTATATTTAAGTATATCAAAGCATTTATTACATGTACAATCAAGTATACCAAAGCATTTATAATATGTACATTTAAGTATATCAAAGCATTTATCCATGATTTACATAATCAACAAACAGTCCACAATGAATTTCTAAAGGAATAAAAACTGCAAAGATCTAGCCACAGTTTACTACTCAACAATTTAAACAATGTCCTTCATACATTCAAACTGACATCGAACAAGGACAAGGCAGAGAGAGACAGCAGCAATTACCACTCATCCACAAATACCCCCCGCAGAGATTCACCTTGTTACCCAAACTTGATGGACACAAATCTTTTATCCAATATTGCCCCACTGCCATTTCTCAAAAGTGTCCAATCCGATTCGTCAAAACGAAAACTATTCCATTATTTTTGCCCAAGCCATCAACAAGATTCAATTTTTAGAAGGAAGAAAAAAAAAAGGATTTCAGGTGAGGACCTACTCTCTGTCAAAGTATGGGTCAGTTTTTCTTTCTTTTTTTATTCCATCCTGATTTACTAAGATGCCACTCCGTGGATTCTTTAGATGCAAGGATGGATCTCAATCATTATCCATCATCCAAAGGACAGCAATCGCGTAGACCTCTAATAGACGTTCAATTCTAGAACAAAGCAAGCTTTTGTGTTAGGGCGAAGATTTCGTTTAGATGGTTTTTACCGACGAGTTATCTTTTCACTTTATTTTGAAGATTGGCTTCTTGGGAGGATAAAAGGAAAGAAAATTGCCATTTTTTGTTTTGTTTATTTTTATCAAATCAGTTTTTTTTTTATCAGTTATAAGAGGTTAAAAAAATGAGTTTGTTTGCGAAAGCGTCATTTCTGCGGGTGTTAGAATTCGAACATTTTGGGTTGTTGTGTTGGGTTTCGAGCATTTAAAGAAGATAGATTGTGATTGAAAGTGTGAGTGTGTAGTTATAGTGAATTGGAAATTATATGTTTAGAGGGTGCAAGTTGTTGTTATAGATAAATTAAAAAATTCCCTCAAACATATTTGAAACTACATTAGAATTTAAATTACTTTATTTTATACAATTACGAGTTTTTTTTAAGTGAGTTTTATTTAATTTCAATTCATTCCAACATTTTATTTTATAACCAATACATTTTATTTTATAAAAAATGAACAGCCATATCATTTTTTGGATTTACGATTATCAATATTTAACTCTGTTCTATTACCAGTACCAGTATATTGTCATAATGTACCAAATTATCAGCAATCTGTTCACAAAACTGAATGTAACCATAATATACCAAATTATCAACGATTCATTCCTAAAACCGAATGTCATTATAATATATCAAATAATCAGTAACAATATATCAATTCATTCCTTATTGAATGTCAATATAATACACCCCATTATCAGTGACTCGTTCACTGATTTGTCACTATAATGTGCTAAATTATCAGTAATTCGTTCACTTAACTGAATGTCACCATATTTGACCAATAATCAGCGATTCATTCCTAAAACCGAATGTCACCATAATATACCAAATTATCAGCGATTCGTTCCCTAAGCTTAATGTTACAATAATTTGCCAAATAATCAAAGATTCGTTCCCTAAATTGATTTGTCACTACATTACCAAATGATCAGCGATTCGTTCCCTAAATCTAATGTTGCAATAATATGCCAAATAATCAAAGATTCGTTCCCTGAATTGATTTGTCACTGCATTATCAAATGATCAGCGATTCGTTCCCTAAATTTAATGTCACTATAAGGTACAAAATTATCAGTTATCTAAGCTGTCCTTGAATATCTTCAAAGAAGAAATCAGTGTCTGTTTATGAAGTATCATCAATGGAACTGTAAGCTTGTATTTTAGTGATTTAATTTATAACTTTGTATGCATTTATGATACACCTGTATACACACCTCTTCTTTTTCTATGTACGTTTACATTTATTTTTGTTTTCAAGCAAAATAAAAAGCCAAACTTTCTAATTAAGAAAAATTTACAAAAACAGTACTAGGCTTCGTTATTTTAAATGCACTACATTGATAATAAATACTCAATCATTTTATAAGCATTAAATGTTATATTCAAAACAATGATCACTATAACCTCAGCAGAAAAAAAACTCGTGACCTTATTGGAACAATATTAACGAATTTGGCTCAATAAGGATTCAAAAAGCCGCTATTTTTCCGATATTGGCCATATATAGAATTGTAAGATTCACTCGATATTTTCCAGATATTTCACAACCAATATAGGCCCTATATAGAATTGTCAAATTCACCCTATATTTTATATTCATTTTTCAGCCACTATAGGCTCTATATTGATCCCACAAAGGCCGATATTGGTCCTGTATAGGACCCATATTAAAGAAATCTAGACAGCTCAATACTGATCCCTCGGTGCATGTTCATATATAGGACCCATATCGAGTCAATTTTGAGGCAAACTGGAGTCAGGATAAAATTGTTACTAGGGAAGTTGCCATATTATTAATTCCCATAGTTTCACTTTGTCAACATTCTCAGGGTGGTCGTAACCAAATAAAAATTTAAAAAAAAACTAACGTATCTACGTAGCTCGTTGACCGCGCATATCCAATTAGCTGCTTTCTCACGACGTAATGTCTTCCTAACCCATTCTTAACCTAATGACACTACAAAATGAAAAGAATGAAATAAAAAAAAGATGAGAGAAACCGTTCCCTAAACTGAATGTCACCATAATATACCAAATTATGAGCAATCATAGCTGTCCTTGAATGGCTCTAAAGAAAGGAAAAAGCAGTATCATCAATAGCCAATGAAAGTTCTCAGCGATTTGGTGAGGAAAAAAAAAGAAGCCTTTGGTATCTAAAAGGCTTAATGACACTTCCTTTCAAGATGGTGCTTTAATAAATAACCCTCAAGGGCTTCCGTTCTTTTGCTTATTTTATCTTCCTAAAGTGCAAATGAGTTGAATGTTTCACTTGACCACAGGGGACGGGATAAAAATTGGAAACATTTGACTTTTAGATTTTATTAATATTTTTTTGTCTATGTTCAATTTTTTAAAAATATGTTTTGGACTATGTTCGAATGCTGATCCGAAATTTCTTTTTTATTTGAATTTTTAAAAAAAGTCAAATATTGAAATTAAAGGAATTTTAATTATATCGGTAAATAAATCTATGTTAGTCAGGAAATATAGGATATGAAGTTTAGGTTTTTTTCTTTTGGTCTAGAAATATTTTTTAAAAAAGAATAGATTTTTTTAATTGCATATTTTGAAACCTTATACTATGTCGTACATGAGAGAGAAACAATTTTGCCCGGAAATTATTTGATATATGTAGATAAAAAATGCAATGATCAGACAGTCCGTTCCGCGGTCGTCGAGGGCTCACGGATAGAGCAGGATGCAATAAAAGCGATATCTGGCCATTCTACGAAAACCTGTCAAAGGGCAGTTTCCTGGAAAGATGTGTTGGCACGAACTTTTTTTTAATATAAATAAACTTTCAATGGAAAATTTTTAAAAAAAATTATTCCTATTCACTAGTTACCCATTATCTGATACATTTCAATATTTAGTTAATACATCTAGTTACCCATGATCTATGTATTTTCTATTATAATATATCAGATATATTTGTAATAGAAAATTTTAAAATCCCTCCTATTTACAAGTTACCCGTGATCTGATACATTTCAATATTTAATTAATACATCTAGTTACCCAAGATTTAGATATTTTCTATTATAATATATCGGACATATAATAGAAAATTTAAAAAAAAAACTACTCCTATTCACTAATTACCCACGATATGATACATTTCAATATTTAGTTATAATACATATTGTTACGCATAAAATATATATTTTCTATTATAATATATCTGTTATATTATAATAGAAAATTTTAGACTTCCTCCTATTCACAAGTTACCCGTGATCTCATACATTTCAATATTTAGTTATAATACATCTAGTTACCCAAGATTTAGATATTTTCTATTATAATATATCGGACATATTATAACAGAAAATTTTAAAAAAACTACTCCTATTCACTTCTATTATAATATATCTGATGTATTATAATAGAAAATGTTGAAACAATTTACTGCTATTCACTTGTTACCCATGATCTAGATGTATCATCTATCATTTAGTTACCCGTGATATTTACTATTGTAATATATCTGTTATATTGTAACAGGAAATTTTTAAAAAAATTTACTCTTATTCACTAGTTACCCATGATCTGATATATTTCAATATTTAGTTAATACATCTAGTTACCCATGATCTATATATTTTCTTTTGTAATAAATTAGATATATTATAGCAGAAAACGTTAAGACAATTTACTTCTATGCACTAGTTACCCATGATCTGATGTATTAAATGTCTGTTATAACTCAAATCAGTGCTTATTTTATCAACTCAGGACTCAAAATGCATATAGCAAATTCTGGGTCATACATAGATTTGGGACTCAAAAGTTTACAAACCTTTTGTTATAAATCAAAAACGTACAAAAATATATAGTTTCATGCAATGATTGGAAATTCGAAATACTAATTTCATATGTCCTTATATTTAAGCGTTTCTTATTGGACAGCATCCTCTTTTTAAAAAGAAAATATTCATTTTATAGTGGAAAATTTCGTTTTATAGTGCAAAATAATTAGTACAAGTGATACTATCTTCTCCAAAATTTATTATGTTTTTCTAGTAGTTTAAATATTTATTCTTCATGAGGAAAAATATTGCGGAATATATGTTAGATATTTTGAAAAAGCATATTAACAAGTGATACAACAATACGAATAATTCTGTTTTTTTCCAAAATTTATCTTTTTTTTTTTAATTGATGAAATGTTTATTTTTCACGAAGAAAATATTTCATTTTAGCAGAATATTTGTGCAGAGATTTAAAAAAATATGTATATCAACAAGTGATACTACAACAATATAAATGATAGTATTTTCTCCGAAATTTATCATAATTTTTTTTAATTGTTGAAATATTTATTTTTCCTGAAGAAAATATTTCATTTTAGCGGGATATTTGCACAGATATTTTAAAAACATGTATCAACAAGTGATACTACAATAATATAAGTGATTGTATTTTCTCCGAAATTTATAATATTCTTTTAATTGTTAAAATATTTATTTTTCATGAAGAAAATATTTCATTTTAGCGGAATATTTGTGCAGAGATTTAAAAAAATATATATATCAACAAGTGATACTACAACAATATAAGTGATAGTATTTTCTCCAAAATTTATCATAATTTTTTTTTAATTGTTGAAATATTTATTTTTCCTGAGGAAAATATTTCATTTTAGCAGAATATTTGCACAGATATTTTTAAAAAAATATGTCAACAAGTGATACTTCAACAATATAAGTGATAGTATTTTCTCCGAAACTTATCATATTTTTTAATTGTTGAAATATTTATGTTTCATGAAGAAAATATTTCATTTTAGTGAAATATTTGTACAGATATTTTTAAAAAAATATATCAACAAGTGATAATACAACAATATAAGTGATAGAATTTTCTCCGAAATTTATCATATTTCTTGAATTGTTGGAATATATTCTTTATGAAGAAAATATTTCATTAAACAGTTTTGTTTTTAAAAATATACATGTATATATTTTTAAAAACGTCTTTAATGCAACAACAAGTTTCAACCGTACTGAATACGATACAAACCACAGTGCGAAAAATTACCCACCTTTTCAAATCTTATATTTTTTTAAAAAAGAGATTAAAAAAAATTGCCATGAAGCATTTTTTAAAAATAGTCATAATTTATCCAAATTGTGAAAAGGAAAATTTATACTTAAAAAACTAGAAAGACTGATACTAAGTATATACTTATATTGCCCAAAAGCACTCAAAAAGACTGGATTGTGAAAGAATAACTAATGTGTAAAGAAATTTGCTTAAAATTAATTTTTAATATTTTTTATATTATTTGCAGTTATATAACAAGTTGTTAGTAAATATAAACAAAAAAAAATCATATGTTGTACAAGAAGTCAAAAAATTCCAAGAAATTGTGTCATTATATGCATCATTGCTTTTCTAATTGAAATTAAAAAGCAGTCAAAACGACTTTTTTATGGCAATCTAGTATTAAACATTAGCGCAACTTTATTTTTTGCTGTTTTTAGAAGTTTGGAAAAATTTTCCTTCAGTTTAATCATAATTGTCCACATAAGATTCAAACTTTTATAATATTAGAAAAAAAAATAAAGGAAGGTTTTAATTTAATTATAACTGATTATTGGTGATATAATATTGTAAAAAAGGATGTTCATTACATTTTCGTTGTTAATAATTTAAGTTATAGGAATAAAAACTATGACTTAAATTTGAGTCATTAAGATATAGCGAACCCAGATACTAGTGGGCAAAAATCAGTTTCTAATATGAACCCATGTCATCCAATTCCTCACAGTGTTGAGCTTTCTTCGGCAAAAGTTCTTTCATGATCATTTCTCTCAATATCATGTTCGATTTTCCATTTCTTGATCATTTCCTACCGTCCAATCACATCCGCCATTTTTCCAGTTTGCCTTAATCTCGAGTTATTCGACTAGAATCTCAATGAAGAACAGAAGAACGGAAGTGGACGAAATATAATGACAACCGATAAACTTAACGTTTATAAAAAGGACTCCGTTACTCAAAAAGAAAAAAAGAAATTTTATTTTTGTTCTATTTTATCTTCTGCGCTTTCCCATCTTCTATCACCGTCAGCCCTTTTTAACTGTCGCATAATTGCTTGGCGTGCCACGCAGGTGATAGAACATCATGTCATTTTTTTAATTTTTTTTCTTCTGTTCCTTGTGGTTGGAGAGGTTTTGCCTGTTAAAAATATACCACCTGGTACGAGTGTCAACAAGTATGCGAAAGAAAAAAAAAATAGAATTTTGAAAAAGCACATTTGAATTCGAATTTTCGATTAGAATTTTACAGTTAACCACACAAACGTACGTGATTCGAATGCCAGCTGTTGTTCTCTCCCCTAACCACAAGATTACGAATCATATCTATTATTAACCTAAAGTTTTGTATAAAATTCCTGCAATATCGAATAATTTAAAACATTATGAAATCATATTTGCAAAGATAAGAGACAAATTGTATAATTATTATGCATTTTAGGAAGCAATTCAGATCCAGGTTAAGTATTTTTAGATGTTACCTAACACTATGATTGTTATTTGTAAGCGTGCTAGCTTGTGATTGGTTGGTGGTTCGGTTAAAACATAGGTAGTTACTTAAGATAATTAACTATATTTTATCCCTGTTTCGTTGAGAGCTGCTAATCTTAAGATATTATGTGGTCATTTGCATTCTCGCTAGTATGATGCGGTATGACTCAGACTCAGAATCAGTCTTATTTTTTTTAACCGGAATCTTAGTAAAATTCCTGCTTTAAAAATTATTCAGACTTAATAAAAAATATTTATTCTATTTAGTTTATAACTTTCCAATATACTTTTTCGTATTTTGTTTTTATGCTTTTTCGTTAAATAGCGCTGTGGAATTATAAATGAGCAAAAGATACATATTTCATTAAAAATAATTACAATTATTATTTTTTTAGAATTGTATCCTCATAAACATAATAAAAAAGAAGAAGAATTTATTATTGAATAAAAATACTATTCAAATTATGAAAATTTTCTAAATCGAAACCTCAACATAAATCGTTTGTTCAGAAAATTCAAAGGAAAATATTTTAATAAACTAATATTTTCTCTGTATTAATAATAATTATAATAAATATAAGAATAATATATAGTTGCAGTTTTGATAGTCAAATATTTTTTAAATAATTTAGTTTCAGTTTTGATCTTTTAGTACAGCTGCCCGATATACCTTTACCCTACCTATTTACAATTTAGAGGCCTTTAACGATTTGCTATGTTTTTTGGAAATTTCCCTCATGGCTGTATTTTGTCGCAATTATAATGCAAGCTTTTATTTCTTTTAAAATTTGTTAACTGCACTAAAAACAAGTCAGGAATCAAGTTTTTTTTCTTTTTTTTTCTTTCTTTTTTTTCATTTAAGAAACAGGAGAGGGGGTCGTTAAATTTCGTTTCATAGGAAAATCACCGTTCGGTATACCAACAGTTAGGCGACAAGCATCATTTTGGCGTTGAAAACATTTTTCAAAATAGCGCCAAGCGTGTTAAGTATACTGGATTTTACCTCTATGTTTTATCACAAACAAAAAAAAAACATTAATGGATTTAAATGTACTTACAAGGTTTTATTTTCAATCTGTGATTCGAAACTACTCTTTAACGCGTTTCGCTTGTCATCCAGTTATCATTTTTGTCTCCGCCAGTTCCTTGTGAAAACACGCCCTCAATGTTTTTTTTCAAAATTTTGAAGATAAACATCAGAGTATAAAACTGAAATAGAAAATATCATTTTATAAGTATACGAATAAAATATACTAAAGAATTCAGTTCAGCTATCAGAAACTTAGAAGAGAGAAACAGCAAGCACATCATGGGAATAGAGAATTGCATAGTAACCCATTCCCGGAATTGTCATGCTCCTCATAAAATGAACTGGCTGTTCATGCGCACCTGTAAAAGAACTTTGATTTCCCTAAATTATTCTAGTCTTATAAGCAAATTTTTAGTTTTAAATGATGGCTGCAGAAAATTTTTAATATTTTTGTCGTCCGAAACAGACATAATAAGCAAATTTTTAGCAGCTGTAAATGACGGCTACCGTATATTTTAAATATTTTTTCCGTCTTAAATAGACATAATAAACAAATCTTTGTCTGTAAGTGATTGCTACAGAAATTTTTAAATATTTTTTGTCGTTTTAAACAGACACAATAAGCAAATCTTTAGCTGTAAGTGATTGCTACAGAAAATTTTAGATATTTTTTGTCATCTTAAAGAGACATAATAAGCATATCTTTAGATGTAAATGATTGCTACAGAAAATTTTAATAATTTTTTTCTTTTAAAATAGACGCAATAAACAAATCTTTAGCTGTAAATGATTGCTACAGAAAATTTTAATAATTTTTTTTCTTTTGAAATAGACACAATAAAAAAATCTTTAGCTGTAAATGATTGCAGCAGAAAATTTTAATAATTTTTTTTCTTTTGAAATAGACACAATAAACAAATCTTTAGCTGTAAATGATTGCAGCAGAAAATTTCAATATTTTTTTTCCTTTGAAATAGACACAATAAGCAAATCTTTAGCCGTAAATGATTGCAGCAGAAAATTTTAAATATGCTGTGGTATCTTAATTGGTCATGATAAGCAAATCTTCACCTGTAATTAATGACTACAGAAATTTTAAATATTTCTTTTTGATGTCTTTAACAGATATAACCAGCAAACCGTTAGCTGTAAATAGTGACTACAGAAAATTTTAAATATTTTTGTCGTCTTAAGCAGTCATAATAAGCAAATCATTAGCTGTAAATGATAGCTACACAAACTTTAAATATGCTTTGGTGTCTTAATTGGTCACTGTAAACAAATCTATAATCGTAAATAATGGCTACAGAAATTTTTGATGTCTTTAACAATCCATAAACCATTTTAAAACTGTAAACGATGAACTACAGAAATGTTTATTAATGATGTTTTAAATAGCCGAGGATCTTTCAAAAAGTTATTATGAAACACATCTTCCTTTCAATCCAAATGATATGAGGGATTATTCACAATAGGGTTGAGGGATGTGATGCACTCAGATACATAATAAACTATCTTCTAATACACTTCAAGGACTTGAAGACGTATGGAATGCAGCAAGCGAGAACGTCACTTGGGACACCCACCACGAAGCCGTCACTCCTCTTCAAAATTCCCAGCGGGAGAGCCGACACTCTTTTCATTATCAAAAACACAAAAAAATAAGAATCTGAAAAACTTCAAAAGGTGGATTAAAAGAATCTTTTTAAAATACTCCAGCCAGGGATGGGTTGGCGTACAGCTTGTACCATGGACACACCTGACGGGGAGCTGTCAGATTGGAGTGCCACATCGTCAGTATCGAGGGGGTGGGCAGCCCTTTTAGTTACGGTTATGGCTAGCTTCTTTTTTCTTTTCTTTTTTTTAACTACCTCCCATATTGGAGCTACCAATATGAGCAATCATTTTTTGCTCGGTTTTAAGAAGGTGGCAAAAAATAGAGCTTCTATCATTTTGAGAAGTTATACGCTAATGGAAGTAAAACATAAAAAGAATAATGATCTTTAAAAAAGAATAAAATGATTTGACATTCTGACAGTTTTTTTAAAAATGATTTTTAAATATGAGGGATAAAACTGCTAGCTTTTTAATATTTTGGCTCTCAGAAATGACATGCATTAATTTACTTCCGGCGTTTCTATTCGATATATTTTTTTTTTTATTATTCAAATAAAATCACGCTCAATATAGAAATTTTTTTATTTGTCTGCCATAAATTTGTCATGTATGTTTCACTAAGATTTTAAAATAATTTGTTTTTGCTTAAAACTGCTTTTAAAAACTTACGAAATATTAACATTGTATAAATGCAATTGTGAAATTTCCACTTTTAACATCGTAAATATGATGCAAAGTAAATTTTTATTTATAAAATTAACATTCCAATTCTAACCCATGTGAACCAATATAAACTAATTTCAACTAGTTTGAATGAAAAGAAATTTCCTTTGAATTATTTTTGTCAATCGCCATTAACACATTGAATGCCATGGGGGTCACCGGTGGCCGGCACTGAGTTTGTTCGTAGCGCGACGGGGATCACCGGTGACCGGCACCGAGTTTGTTCGTAGATCCACGGAGGTCCCCGGTGACCGACAAAGCCAAGATTATTAGAAACACATAATTCGAGTAAATTTTTAATGCTTTTAATTTTTTTATATTGTTATCGTTACTAAAATGGTTTGAAGAAATTACTGTAATACATACTGAGAAAATAATTTCGGACGGGTAAGCCATGTAAAATTAGCGTGGCATTCAACGTGTTAGGAAAGAAAAAAAAGTCAAACTTTCCCGCAACAGCCAGTTGTAGGCCAGTGAGGGGGTCATGAATGTTAAGGCTCCAAAATTTCGTAACCAACGGTAAGATTGTGGCCATGCGGTCAGCATTACACGTGTCCACCTTTACTTCCCAGACAATCTGGTATCCATCGATCGGGTGGGATTCAAGCTGTCATTAGGGATCGAACCTCAGTTCTTCACTTTGACAGTCCAGGGCCACTACTCACGTATTTACTATAACTGGCCTTTCATATAGCTCGCCATTAAAAATCAAACACCAAGCGTAAACAATTTTATTTTAACATTGATGAGGTAAATATAATTTCTAGAGCAAAATGTTTGTAAATGAATATTTTAATTAACAATTTTTTTGCAGGTCATAGTTCATTACTAAGCAATTATGAACGTTTTAATTTTCTTGGCGGCAATAATTATAAGGAACAATATATTATTATTGTTGCCAAATGGCAAAACAAGGCAGAAAAGTTAATAACATTTTTAATTTTTACCAAAGCTTTTAGGTTAAATAAAAATAAAATATTCATATATCATTCTAATACCATACTGTTTGGTAGTAAAAGTGGTAAAATTTAGAAATTTTATCATGATACCTTAAAGCATGGCCACCATTTATTCGTTTAAATTTACTTTTTAGTTTTGTAATGTTTTGAAATGTGTGGGTAATAAGAACTATATATAATTTTAAAATCCAGAATTTTTGACAAACCCTTATCATGCGTACGGAAAAATTACGAAATAAATAGTTCGCACATCGAATTTTTCGACTTCCTTACCAGAATTCTGTTGTTTGCTTTTTACTTGTAATATTATTACCTTACAAGTACGGTAATTTTACAAAAAAAATTTTCTTTGTGTGAGATGTATATACGTTTATCATTTTTAATCGCGTATCCCTCCCTACCAAAGAATTACATCATTTGAATGCATTATCGCACATTCGAGTAGTTTGTTTTCAAGGAAAACTGAATTTTTCGTTAGTAAAATCGGTAAAATTTGTTAATTTTATCATGATACCTTAAAGTATGGCATAAAAACCATTAATTCGATTAAATTTACTATTTAGTTTTGAATTATTTACTAAATGTGTAGTTACGATATAATTTTGAAAACCAGAATTAACGGCAAACCCTTATCATACGTACGGAAAAATTACCAAATAAATAGTTTAAACATCGAATTTTTTGGTTTATTACTAAAATTACGTCTTTTTTTTTTTACTTGTAATATTTATTACCTTACAAGAACGGTAATTTTAGTAGAATTTTTTTCTTCGAGTGAGATGTTCGTCTCAAATTCGAGTTGTTTGTTTTTCAAGGATAACTGAATAGTTTGGTAGTAAAAGTGGTAAAATTTGTTAATTTTATCATGATACTTTAAAGCATGGCATAAACACCATTTATTTGGTTAAATTTACTTTTTTATTTTTTACTAAATGTGAGGTAATAAAAACTATATATAATTTTAAAAACCAGAATTTACGTTAAACCCTTATCAAAGGAATGGAGAAATTACCAAATAAAAAGTTTAAACATCGAATTTTTTAGCTTTATTACCAGATCATATCGTTTTTTTTTTTTTNACATTGCCACCAGAATCAGCTTTTTTTTTTTTTTTTTTTCTTTTTTTAAACTTGTTACCATTACCGTACAAGTACGGTAATTTGACTAGAATTCTTTTCTTCGTGTGGGATGTATATGTGTTTATCATTATTAATCTGGTATCCCTCCCCACCAAAGAATTACAACATCTTTTGAATGCATAATCGCACATTTGAGTTGTTTGTTTTCCAAGGATAATTGAAGAGGACTACACCCTCTGCTCATCAAAACTTAGAGAGTGTTTGACAAGGTAGCTAGTGCATATCAGGCAAATACCAACTATAATAGGTAAGGATCTTGAACCCCCTCTTGGGGGTGGCTTAGCCTATCTCGTTCCGGTTTCATGCGGCTATGAATGACAGGGGGATTTTTCTCAACCACCTTAATTAGGACAGGTAGACTTTACCCCCGGGTCGACACGTGGACGAGGATGACTTAGAGAATTTTTTTTTTCTCCTTCAGCATAGTTTGAAGGGAAATCAAGTTTCATAAAGCAGATTTGGTTTTATTTATTTACTATGTTCTTAAGTCAGTTCTAAATTAATTTGATATTAATGTCGTGAATAATCATCATTAATTCGAATAATTTTCGTGTCGAACTGAATTATTATTAGCTCTCATTAAACTTATCCATTTTGACCATAGTTCTATAGTAGTATTGGATATTAATTATTAGTTTCATTAACATAGTTTGCGTTTGCACTAAGTTTGTTCTAAAATATTTACTAGCATTGTTTGTCATAAAATATTTATATTATTAAATTTTTAATAATATAAAATTATTATTAGTTTTAACAGAATTGTTTGCATATGCACCAAGTTGTCCTGAAGTATTTATTAACATTTTTTTATTTTCTTTCATTATATAATTGGCGTTGGACAGCTGACTTAATTTTGGATTTACGACTACTAATGTTCAACACCGTAGCCTTGTAATTTTGAACCAATCCAGAAGACAACAAAACTCCTGGATCAGTACTCCAAGAGGTATTGATTTGTAATAGGAACATGGAGGACTTTGAGACTAGACAGATTTAACGTGCACCAGTCACCATTTAATACACGGGGAGTATTCGGCCGGTGGAGATCGAACCCACGACCTCTTGGACATTGGCCCACTGCCCTACAAACCAAGCTATCCCGGCACTTATTAGCATTGTTTGCAAATACACCAACTTCGTCCAAACTATTCATCGATATAAATGAATGAAAATGTTTACATGCAAGGATGTACTTTACATAAAACCACAATTTTCAGCAGAGCCGCACCAAATTTGATGTAAATACGTTCGAAAACACGGTGAACGGAACTATTTACCTTAAAACTTTCTCCGTTCTCTGGTTCGCGCGCTACACCCCAAGGAAAGAGTATCCCATAGGTTATGATACACATTTTCATAATATGAGAGATTTGCTAGTTTGCAGCTCAAATAAATCAAAAATTAGTTTTAACACACGTTGCTCTGAATTATTTATTTTAAGTCTTCTATGTTTGCTGATCACGAATAAAATCAACGTTAATTATTTCACAAAGTATGGAACCAACGTCACCGAAATCGTATTTTAATGGCTATATGGAACAACGTGCTTTCAATATTAATACTAACGCTTTTAAAACTTGTTTCTATAAACTTAAGTAGTGCAAACTTAACAAGAACTAATGAAATTAAATTTACGTATAAAGCCGTGAGAAAATTACGGTAAATTCTGGATATCACATTTTAAATTATACTAAATGCATAATAATTTTTCTTTTAGTGAACTGAACTTTTAACTCAGATTATGATAAATCGAATGGCAAGAAACCGCACTAGAATGTACAACAAATAATTAAAAAAAAATAATAATAAAGGCTGTAAACTTAAGTAGCGCAAACTTAACAAGAACTAATGAAATTAAATGTATGTATAAAGCCGTGAGAAAATTACGGTAAATTCTGGATATCACATTTCAAATTATACTAGATGTATAATAATTTTTCTTTCATTGAACTGAACTTTTAACTCAGATTATGATAAATCGAAAGGCAAGAAACCGCATTAGAATGTACAACAAATAATTTTACAATAAATAAAGGCTGTGAACTTAAGTAGTGCAAACTTTAATAAAATTAAATTTATGTATGAAGCCGTGAGAAAATTACGGTAAATTCTGGATATCACATTTCAAATTATACTATATGTATGATAATTTTTCTTTTAGTGAACTGAACTTTTAACTCAGATTATGATAAATCGAATGGCAAGAAACCGCATTAGAATATACAACAAATAATTAAAAAAAAAAAATAAAGGCTGTAAACTTAAGTAGTGCAAACTTAACAAGAACTAATAAAATTAAATTTATGTATGAAGCCGTGAAAAAATTATGGTAAATTCTGGATATCGCATTTTAAATTATACTATATGTATAATTAATCTTTCTTTTAGTGAGTCGAACTTCTAACTCAGATTATGATAAACCAAATAGTAAGAAGCCGCACTAGAATATACAGCAAATAACAAAAAAATAAAGGCTGTATATTAGGTTCCATGAATGTGTAGAATGGTGATTTTAGGGTACTTACGCATTTCTGTGGGCGGTAAAAAATCTAATACCACAGTACCTATATTGAGCACCTAGATACAATAGGTTGTTATTACACAGTATTTATAACGGGCAATACCAGAATTATTAAATACCACTTTAAACTACTGACCTCAATAATAGCTTGACAAGTTTTTACGGTATTCGAAATAAGTACCCATATTATTTCGTTCCCAAAAATGATTATAAAAATATTAATCTCGTAATTAATTATTTTCGAGATTTATAATAATTTCACTTTTGTTGAAGGTACAAATTGAAATTGAAATATTTCGTATTAAAATGTTTAATTAATTAAAATATAAAATGTTAAATTAAAAATTACTTATTCCTATGTATGAACCTTAAAATATTGCCCTTATTGTTATTGGCGCAAATGAGACTTAATTAATTTTAGTATTAATTTCTTACAGTTTTAAAACTTGTAGGATTTTAAAATTAGGTTTTACATTTACTGTAAAAAAATTTCTGCATGGCTAAAAACCGTTTCTTAAAGTTACTTGCTTTCTTATAATAAAATCGAAAAAAATTGTTTGGAATACCCTTAGAAATTCTAAAAATTATAATAATATAATTTAGAGACGCGTTGGCTCTGGGTATAAGGCGTTTGCCTCCCAATGAGCTGTACCAGGCTCGAACCCAAGGGGTGGCTGATTGATACGAATTCTGCTTCCGGCTCTTACAGACCTATGTACTGAAATAAAATATTCACAGTGGCGAACGGATCATGGGTTAAATTCTCCTGGCCATCTGGCTAACCGTAGGAGATTTCTGTAAATGATTCGCACCGGCCTCAGTACTGACGTAAGGTATCCTTATTGGAAGACGAATCATGGGTTAGAGTCCCCTTTCCACCTGGCAAACCGTGAGAGGTTTCAATGGTTTTCCTCTCCATGTAACGCAAATACGGGTCAATGCCATCAAAAAGGAAGAATCTCAATGAAGAATAGTTTGCCTAGTACTCTATTCAGGAGTTTCTTTGTTTTCCGAATTGCGTTTGATATTATAAAGTTACCGAATTGAACGAATAGACCGGAAAATTTAAATTTTCTGTTAGTATAGCCAGTGGCCGGTTGACTCTGATTACTTAGTAGCCACTTTTATTCAAACCTAATGCGTCGGCGACCAATACCGGTGTTGTCCTATTCATCTAATAGCCATTTTTTTTCGTTTTTTTTACATGAATTATTATTTTTTCTAAAAATAAAATTTATATTAGAAACAGTCTAGGGCTATAAAAAGTTAATTCAACAAAAAAAAAGAAAAAAAAAGTAAATAAATGAATAAATTAGCATATGAAAAAATTTTAGATAAAAATATTGGCTAAAAAATTCGATGCGCAGTAAAATAAATAAATAAAAAATTAAAAAAAATCATCTGAAAAAAAATGACCAGTTGTTTATTTAATTTTCGCTTCTTCTACTAGTCGACTCGCTAAGTGGCGATTAGTTATTTTTAGGTCTAGTTGATAATCGTAAACCCAAAATCGAACTCTTGTTATAAAATGAAATATAAAATAATTTTTAAAGAAAGCCAGCATTCTTTTTTCACATGAATTCCAAAATTAAATGGAAGAATGTTGTAAGTTAAGAGCTACCACAGTCAAAAATTAAGAGTGAACATTTACAGTTAAGAGCTGACACCGGACTTTTACATTGACAAAGTTCATATCAGAGCGAAGTGTACTCATTGAGCGATAGTGAAACTTTCGCACCTGGCCTTTTTTTTCATCATGAGGACATGATGGCGTGGACATTCTTGATTGAGAATGTCCTCCCTTCTCTTAAATGATGCCGTAACAGGAAATTGAAATAGAGTAGATATAAATCATTCACTTTTACACTCATCCCTAGAAATCATTCTGATAAGGAGGGGCTGAATGGGCCTCATCGGTCTAGAAACGTTAAAATAATTTTTTTTTTCTAAACGAACGGAATTATGATTGCATAAATGAACTAGATTTTTTTAAACAATGTATATCAGAGCCAAAAAAAAATACTAACTACTACCTTTGTGTGCTCCAAAAGTTCATTTTTTTTTATTAAAACAATGTGCACATTTTTGAAATAAAATATAGTGTAAAATTAAAAATACATGGTGTTCTGTAATGACCATCCCTAAATTTTTCTTTTTAAATCAACAAAAAATACAGATAACACAAATGCAAAAAATACAGATGCACAAATTTATAATAAAACGGGAAAGAAAATGAAAGCGGTTTTGAAATGTGTTAAATCACTGAGAAAGATGGAAATGAAAACTAGATAATCTATTTAATTTCAGGAGTAAGCAGAAAGGAGTTTATATGCAATTATTAGAAACATGTCCAAGTTTAATCCCTCAATCAAACTGATTTTGATTTTTTTCATACCGTATTTTTCTCTAGTGATTAGTCAGATTTCTACAGCATTTTTTGTACCTTTTTTGCCTAAATAACAATTTACAACTCCTAATGTGTGAACTTTTTGCTTTTATTTTTGATAGACTTCAAAAAAGAAAATCTATTAAAGGTGGTTCTTACAGAACACCTCGTATACAGTCGTAATTCTTCGTAGCATGTACTCTACGAATTGTTGATGCCTTATTTAGGGTCAGTTTAAACAGAATGGATTCTGATCAATTATGGACGAGTCTTTCAATTTCTTCCCACAAATGCTCAAGAAGTTAACTAGTGAGGAAGCCAGCGCAAGAGTCTCTTTAAAATACCTCAATCAATCTCTTAGAATACCAGCAGAATGGCTGGTCCTTGACTTATTAGACTGTTGAAGGACTATCTGTAGCACATGTATTAAATAAACATTGATATTTAGCTATGGTGCTTTATTCTAACTACCATAAATCCGAAATAATGGTCCTAAAGTAGTAAGTCAAAACTACACTAGTCCAGTATGACACTCCTTAGTGCAAAGGAATTAGTAAGAAAGTGTAGAAGTCTGTGTTAGTACAAAGTGGCTACAGTGCTTAAAACTTGCAGTAAATTTTAAAGTATTGTTGCTAGTTTCGACTACAACGTTGGTCCATAATTGACAAGACCTTTATTCATATAACTGTCATTTATATCTTCAGCCATGGCCAATACAAAAACTATTAATCACATTTAAAATAATAGTTTAAGATAATAAAGCTATTATACAACCAAAAGTCGAATTTAAATTTAATCTAAGGAATCATAATAACTATTTTTAAGAATTTAAACCAAAAATCAAATCGTTTAAAAACGGCGAAAGTTTCGTTTATGTTGTTGTAATAATGTTGATCGATAAAAAAGTGATAAGTGATGAGAAATACCCATTTTCACATAACAGAGGTTTAAATCATGTTGAACGACGAACACAAATTAATTACTCATAAAAAAATCACTCGTTATTAAGCTACAGAGGTTTAAATAAAATTTCAATAACCACTTTTAAGTAAGAAGTAAACAAGTTAACAGATAGTTTTCAGTAAACAGATAGTTTCAAGTAAACGGATAGTTTTCATGTCGCTTTAATTCAAATTCCGAATAACAACACAAACATTAAAATAAATTATATGAAAATAATTGTGATGATTTTACAGTAATTCTAACTCTGAATGACGACGAACAATTTTAAATGACAAGAAGTGCTCAAATTCCCACAACTGTGGTTCAAACGACAAATGCATAAGCTAATGAAATTTGTAAAAATATCACACAATATACAATGATACAATTGAATTTCCTACAAGTACAAATTAAATTTAATCTACCAAGAAAATTAGAAATTTTAATTAAAAATCGAATATAGAGGCTAATAAATAGTATTCAGGTTCCTTTGATTGATATCCTGGATTGCCATTTTAAATAATAACCTTCCTTTAAAAGGTACCATGACACTCTCAAAATAAACTACACTTTTATCAATTTTGACCCAAGAAAAACACCAATAATTTGACGAAAGAAACAATCAATACAGAAGAATTTAGCAAATTCAATTTTAACAACTATGAAAAGTATCATTTAAATTTAATTTTAACCAAAATCAAATAACACTTAGATGTAAAGAAATTGTATTCGTATGTCCAGTTAAGAGCAGTCCAACTTTATAGCAAAAGCGTCTGGAAATTGACAAACAACAAGAAAATCAATTTGACACGTTTCAAACAAAAGACCTAAGAAAAATATTAACTGGCCATATGAAATATCTAACAAAGAATTATACGAACTAACTGTAAGCCCACAACAGCAATTGTTAAAAATAAATAAATGAAAGCACAATAATTGTGACAGTAGGTTAGACACATTCTCAGTATGATGCCATCAAGTCCAACACGAATAGCGCTTACCTGGGCCCCGGAAGGTGAGTGGAAAAGAGGACGACCAAAACTAATCTGACTCCTAATGACCCCTAAGGAAAGAAATGCTTACGGATGGCAGTGCTGAGGAAGTGCTAGGGATGCAGCACTGAACAGAAAGGGGTGGTATGTCTTTCTCGTAACATCCCTCATGAGTGGCCCACTCAAATGCAAGGAGAATTAAGTAAATATGATGCCGAGATCCCAAATGATGACAAACAGAATAAACTCCCTTCATTCAAAACCTACCAGGAGAAAACTACACCCGTATCTATTTCCCCCCAGAAAAGAACAGTATTTATCGAAAAAAGCAATGAAGATAGAAAAATTCTGCAAATTTAAATTTAATATTCCCTACAAATGATACATAATATACTTAATATACGAAGTAAAAAATGTATGATCAAAACTACCAGAACATGGTAAAATTTACCATGTTTCTGGCTATATGAGAACGTCGAAAGTCTCTAAATTTATACCGACGCGCTTAATTAATGATTTTTATAAAATTAATAATAAAATATAGTGTTATTATTTACCATAAAATTTGCTAAATGTGATAAAATTTGTGGTAATTTTATTATGATACCTTAGAGCATGGTATAGAAATCAGTTATTTCGTTAAATTTAATTTTTAGTTTCGTATTTTTTACTAAATATATGTTAATGAGAATTATAATTTTAAAAAATATGGTTTTAGAATATGCGATAAAATTTGGTAAATGTGGTAAAATTTGGCCCATTTTTCATGATACCTTAGAGCATGGCATATAAATCATTCATTCGGTTAAATTTACTTATCAGTTTACTTATCAGAACAGCATTTTTTTATTAAAGGTGCACTAATAAGAACTATAATTTTGAAAAACAGAAATTTTAGTGAACACTTATCATATGAAGGGAAAAATTACGAAATGAATAAATTAAATACCTCTTATTTTGGTTTTATTAACTAGAATTATGCTATTGTTTTTTGTTTTTTTACTGGAAATGTCATTACCATCCATTACAACAATTTTACCAGAATATTTTTGTCTGCGTAAAAATAAAGTACAGAATCATTTTTCACCTTAATTTTAACAAAAAATCAACTAATTAAAATGTCAAACAATAATATCCACGTTCTTGTGATTGAAATCCCAAATGATGACAAACTAATTTATTAATTACCCCCTTCCTTCAAAAGCTACCTTGTCATTCTCGAACGAAACTACACCCATATTCATTTTTCCTCAAGACAACACCAATAATTTGACGAAAAGGAACAATCAGTATGAAAAAAGTTCGACAGCTAACTTTCATTGAGGGATCAAAGACCCATTGGAAACGCCAGCTGACGAACTTCTTGATATGGGCATTGACTTAAGACGGATTTTAAGGAATACCCCCATTAACACTCACTTAAGAAACCGGCAGATGTGAACCCCATTTAAGATAAATTCCTTCTATCAGATTTTGCCTTGATTTCTTATTAGATGACCTGGATTTAATAACTCGGGAAGGACCTTTCTTTCTTTTTTTTCTTTAAGAGATGCACCTGGTAAGTTTTATTCAGATTATCATCTGATTGGAAAAAAACAAATTTCCATGAATTTTAGGAAAAACGGAATTTTTTATTTTTATGAATGATGATTCTTTAAAAATAATTATGCATTTAATGGTAGGATTTAAAAATATTTTGGGATGCATAATTTTATATTCCAAACAGATACTTTGATGAATCTTCTAAAATTATTTTTCAAGAAACTCAATGAGATTGAAAAGGACTAATATTTGAATTTTTAAATCAACTCAACACAAAATATTCTAATTTATATTTGTCTAAAAAAATAATAAAATAATCTTTTCAAATTGCATTTTTGCTATTTATTTAAGTCTTTACTTGCACAAAAAATGACTCCTTACATTTTGCATCAAATAACCTAATAACAAAAGTCGGGGCAGCCTGGTTGGTAGGACGCAGGACTTGTGTTGAACATATTCGTTCCTGTGTTGTTCGTGAGAACGGGAGGATCCCGCCGTGTCCCCGTGTGTTAAATGGATCCCCCGTGTGTTAAATGGTAATTGGTGCACGCTAAATCTATCCGGGTCACAAAGTCCTCCAAGTTCCCATAAGAAATAAATGCCTCAGGGGGTACTGAACTGCAGATTGACAGTTCTCTGGTTCAGATCAAAATTACGATCTGTAGATGAATGAATGGATGTATGAATAGGCCCATCCTGTAAAACGGGCTGTGACGTGCGTGTGTAGCTGAAAGCGTATTATTGGAAATGGATGGAGCCACTGAAAAGCAAAAAACGCACCCTCTGCCTTAAAAATTTTACTATTAAATCATCTTTATGATTATACCTGAGCAATGGCTCATACTAATTTTCTAATTTCAATTCTAGGAACAAAGACCTCAAGGTTACACCAGAGGGATCTGCAACTCATGATGAAGAGGTAAAGGGCCCTATGGCCTCAGGCACCTCGGCCAAACTACAGGATTAGGATTAGGATCTGCCTTAAAATTCGCTTAGTTTCCCAAGTTAGTTGCTGGCATTATCAAGTCGCAATAGAAACAACAAGACAAAAACCATTAAGAGATGATTGTTCTTCAAGCAATTTTTTTTAATAAAATATTTCACTAATTTGTGAATAGATTTGTGATTGTCTAACATTTAATAAGAACTAAATTTTAATTTTTTGTTTTTAATTTATGTAATTTGGCCCCCATTCCACAAAAATAATACTCCCATCAGCTATGAATTAAAGTTTTCCAAAATTTTATTGTTAATTGTCAAAATCCATCCATATGCCAAAATCACTGTTAATTACTTATTCGATATTTATGTAAATAAGATCTTATCTTTCATATTAAATAAAAATGAGACAAATATGAGAAGTGAAACTTAGGATTTACGCTATCTATCATAATTTGATTTTTATTAAAATAAGACGAATATATTTAATCATGACGATTTAAAACTGCAAAAATCACGTGATTTGAAAAGGAAAAGAGAAAAATTTAACAATTAGTTTTCTTTTACCTCACTAAAAACATGAAAAAAAAATTTAATAATCGATAATCAATGATTACGGTAGAAAGTAAAAGTCAATCATAATTATTTTATAAATTTTCACTATCAATTATAATTTATTTACAATGTTCAAATTACTTTTAAAAATTTACTTTGCAAATGAATATTATTTTTTGTTAATTCGCCTTTGTATAATAGTTTATAATTTATATAATAGTTCACAATTGAAAGTTTAGCAAAAATTTTCAAAAAAAAAAAAAAACATTTAAAAATATTATCTATAGGATTGTAGCCTAAAGATTATACAATCAGGAATAACAGGCATATAGGTTTTAAAAATTAATTAAAATTTTTAATTTTTTAAACCTATGCATTTCTAGTCTGTGAAAATATGTAAAAAGAATCCATAATGCTTACATATATGTATTCGGTTTAATTAGAGAATTCTAAGATACAATTTTATCGCAAAGTTATGCATGACAGTAATTAACTATACTAAAATGACAAGCTTTAATTAAGGTTCAATTTAAATTTTCGTAACGTTAATAGTTATTTTATCAACCGAAACTGTATTAAAAAAATCCATGTAATATATGGAAATAAGAAGTTGTCAAAATATTTGGGACGAGTCATTTTTCTTATTATGCGTATAAGTATCATTTTCATGCATAATCTTTTATTTATTACATTTTTATCATATTATTACATAAATTATTTATAAAGTTATTAATTTATAATATAAAAATATGTAATTTGATAGCATGTTTCCAACGCAAAAAAATCAATAGCAAACCTTTGGGGAATTATTTCCAATGATTAATTAATACCGATCATTAAATTTGATGTGAAAATTATGATTAATTCACACATATTTGTGATAGTATCAATTTAGCAACCAATGCAAATTTTGATAATTTTAGGCAAATTGATAGTTAAGAAAGCTTTTTAAACGGCGTTATGGAACTAACATATATTAACATAGTAAGATATCTTAATTGAGTGCAATTTTCAGTTTTTTATAGTAAGGTCAAGAAAAAGAAAAAAAAAAAGAATTGCATCGTATTTGCATTGATATTTTTCTAAATGGTTCCAATTTAAGATGAGAAAAACTATATATATATTACACTTATATCATTTTTCGAAATTTTTTTTAAAATTTTATAACCGTTGTTGAACACCTGACCCAATTTTGGGTTCGCAGCTACTAATGCTCAACTCCGTAGCCTTGTAATTTTGAGCCTAATCCAGAAGACAAGGGAACTCCTTGATAAAGTATTGGGAAAAATTTTGCCTTCAAGGAGGACTTTCTGATGGAACTAACCCGCATTTACGTTGCATGGAGAGGGAAACCACGAAGATTTCCCACAGTTAGCCTAACGGCAAGGGAACTCTTACCCATGATCAGTCTACCAATGAGAATTTTTCCCGTCAGCACTGTGGTCGGTGCAAGCCGGTTACGAATTCGTATCGATCAGCGATAGTTGGGATACGAACCCGTATACCTCGAACATAGGCGAACGCTCTATCCCCTGTGCCATCACGGCTCCAAAAGCTTCCGATGTCGGGTATAGAACCTCAGCCGTGTGAGTGAAAGCCACGAATCCTAACCACTAGACCACATGGGATCTCAAGTGTTTGTATACAGGAAATAAATATTAAAAGGTCTTTACAAGGTTTATTAACTTAGGTTGGTTTATATGATTATGGCTTATTAACTGCTTTATATGGTTTATTAACTTAACTATTATTAGAAGATTGTAATATATATTTGGCACACATTTCAATATAATTAATATCTCTTTAAAGTTTCAGGACACCTTAAATCTAAAGTTTTAAATAATGTTTTTAAAGTAATAAATATCAATCATTATCTCTTATTAATAACTAGTAAAAAAAGAATGTTTCAAATATAAAAGTTTAATAAACTTCAACATGTTTATTTGATTATTCTTTTCTTTAAATGTTTTTAACTAAAAGAATTTTATTATTAACAATATGCGATAAATGCAATTTTGGGAACGGTTAATTAAGGCTGTTCAATGATTTAAATTCACATATTATAATGAAAATTGCTTCAGAAAAATCAAATTAATATTCAACAGTAATTAATATTCAACAACTAAAAACTTAAATTGCTAAGTCGTATGAAATCCTTAAATTTTAAAATTGCTTCAATCAATTCTTAAAATAATTGAAGAAAGTAAACTTCTTACTGGTTCAATAAAATTATTTTTAAGTCGAGTGTTATGTATTCATGTTTAATGTTGTCTTATCAAGAAAAAAGAATAATCTGAAAAACAGGTATTAAAAACAATGGCAACAAATTAAACAATCGTATTTGCACACATCGATATTTTACTGGAAAGTTTTTGAACATCTGAAAAAATTTAGCATCTACGACTTTTGATAACTTTTTTTAGGAAAACATAAGGATAACATAGCCGGCAGGAAAAATAAGATTTGTAAGTATAAATAAAGAATTATATTTTTATTCGAGAAAAAAAGTTATAAAATTACCATACTCTATAGTAATGACATTTCTCGTAAAAAAAAAAAACTACAATTCTGGTTAATAAAATCAAAATATACGAAATTTGAATTATGGTAATATTTAAGTGAAAGGTACTGGTGAAATATGAATTATTCTTGTCGCATTTAATTGGCTAAATATTAATAGCCTATTTAATACAAAGTTAGTTTCTATCCTCTTTACTAAATGATAAAAAATATTGGTTGCGATCATTTATTGCCATGTAATTTCTATGTTCTTGACCGATTGATTTGACAGATTACTGATATAAACTGTTATAAATTCATGCATGTTTATATAGATTCAATTCAATTCGCTTACAAAGTTCTCGAGATATGGTGAAATACTCAAAAAGTAAAATTAACATTATGGAGTTCAAGCTTTGGGCGGCTCCCCTTTGGACGGCTCTCTGTTGAGACCGTACTTACAAGATTGTTGCTACCCCCCTATGTTTTGGGGTTCAGAAATTCAAATCCATTGAGAGAAGGGTATGATTATTCAGATAAAGTATGTTTTTGTGTCTGATTCCGTAACTGGAAATATTGTCTCCTCGAGTTAATTAGCATATTTAAGGTCACCCCCTTGAACTGTTAAGATTGAGACCTGGAAGGTGAAAACCTGATCATTAGATCAAAAGTCATTCATGGTAAGCCGTTTATTTATTTATTTTTTTATTTTTTTTGCTCACTGTACCTATTACCAAAATTAATTATACATCACTGGCTTTAATAATAGAATGGCTATTTTTTAACGCTTGTCATTAATGAATTAATTTAATTTCTGCATTAATTTTTCTCTTCAGAGCGCAGCTTACTTTTTTTTATTTTTTATTTCGAGAAATACCTTTTACCAAAATCGTCTGCAGTTTCTTTTTTATCAATGGCTCTAAAATGGCGTTATAATGGCGCTAGTTCTAAACCAATGAGAAAATTATTTTTTTAAAAAATGTCTCTCCTGAAAGATCTAATCGGAAATTTTTTGACATTTTTTAGGGACGGGAGGCAAAAATTGTCCCTTTTACCCGCTGTCCGAATTTCAGGATGATAGAACTAATGGTTCTTTGAGTTGTGACAGACACACACAATTCTTCATTTTATTATCATCGATTTTTAACTTGCTGATGAATCCTTCCATTTAACATACTAAGTTTTCATATCATTTCATTTTAAAATTTATCTTTAACGTTTAACATAAAAGAAGCAATAGCAAATCCCTCTTTTGAGTTCTTTTAAAAAAACGTGCTTTTTTAACCCTTACAGTTTTTCCTTTCGTAGAACTCATCTTAATTACAGTATGTGTCCCAGGTGCATTGCTTAGAAGGTCCTATCATTAATTTCATTATTCAAAAATGCTCAAGACATCAATCATGGCATTCGCGGGAAATCCTGTCAGTGTCTTGTCATCGATCAAAAAACCCGTGCTATCTTCATCAAACTAGTTATTTTTTTCCTTCTACCTTAAAACTTATTTTTATTCTCGGTTTACGAACGCCAGACGCAAGTTCTAGACATTCACTACACCAAGCTTACCCGTTAACTAATGACGAGAGACCAAAGAAAAAAAATTAAACCCGAGAAGTAATAATAAGGGTCATAGAAGAATTGAAGTTGAATCTTCGCAGACTTGAATGCAAAGTGGTATTTTGTATAAAGTGATATTTACATTGTAAATTATTATAATAAATATTTGTTTCAAATGAAGTTCCAGGGTCAGGTATTTTTTTAAAACTTTAATTTATTCATAGTTCAATTTATTTTGATTCTACTTACACGTAGACAGAATTTATTATCGGAATCTTGGGAACTAGGTTTACTATAAGCAAGTATTTTGTATAGATTGATATTTATATTTTAAATCTTTATAATAAAGGATTTTTTCGAATGGAGCTCCAGGATTAAATATTTTTAAAAACTTTAAATTGTTCGTAGTTAAATGTATTCTACCTATATGGAGACAGAATTTAACATCTAAATTTCTGGAACCAGGTTTTAAAGTTAATTAATAATGAGCAATCCAAATAAATTAACACATAAAATAAAATAAAAAATTGCAAACTTGAATGCAATAGAGCGGCAATTATCCGTTCGACTGCAATTATACAATAGAGCGCCGATTATCCGGACCAATCGGGACCAAGGCTGATTCGGATAACGAAAAATCCGGTTAATTGGACAAATTTATTAAATGACTATAGGAATTTTTTAAATTAACTTCCCTTCGCAATTTTCTCAGGCTTAGGATTAGCAACTTTAGTAGTGCCTATTATGACATATTGCAAAATACCATGTTCAAAAGTTTAAATTTTTTCTAAATGTTATTGAAAAACTTTTACCTTTTTCCAAGTTACTTATAACCCACATTGAAACTGTGTGGAACGAATGTGAGGTACTTTTAAAGATCACCAAGGGGACAAAAGAAACCTTTTATCGACCACTATGGAATATTTTGAAAATAAAGAAGCATCTTCGTTAGAAACAAAAGAATTTTTCGGAAAAGGTGGGGAAAACACACGATTCTTGAACGATCCGGATAATTGAACAATCCGGTAAATCGGCTGTCAGATAATCGACGTTTCACTGTATTTAGTAAAAAGAGAATGATATTTGCATTATAAATAATAGTAAGGATTTGTTTCGAATGAAGTTCTTATTGGTTAACTATTCTTTAACTTCGTGCCATTTAACATAGTTTTAGCATGTGTATAATTCTGCAAGCACCAACAACAACCCAAGAGCAACGAAACAACAGCTTACGAAATAAAATTTCATAATCCAATTTAACTGTAAGCGCTAAAATTTCCTGTCTAAGCAACATCATTCTTTTTTTCCAGAAAACTGCAGAGTAGTGGATGCGGGAAGGAAAGAAATAATATTTCCGATTGCTTTTTCAGAACAAAAGATGCAACGACTCAATATTACGCTACTATAAAATTAATCACTAACTACGTAGTGATTGATTTCGCAGTACCCGGCACTTTTTACCATACTTATACGTACAACTTTTTACCGTACTTATACGTAGTACCGGGTACTTTTTATCATACTTATACTTACCACTTTTTACCATACTTATACGCAGTACCCGGTATTTTTTAAAATATTCTGATAGTTTTGATTAAAAAAATTTCTCAGTGTACTATGTTTTCGTAACTTGAGATGGTTTACAAACGAAATATAGATAGTTTGCCAACAGTTTACGAAATAAAATTTCATGATCCAATTTAACTATAAGCGTTAATATTTCCTGTCTAAGCAACATCATTCTTTTTTTCCAGAAAACTGCAGAGTATTAGATGCGGGAAGGAAAGAAATAATATTTCCGATTGCTTTTCCAGAACAAAGGATGCAACGTCCTAATATCACACTACTATGAAATTAATCACTAACTACGTAGTGATTGACTTTATAGTAGAAGGTACTTTTTACCATACTTATACGGTACTTTTTACCCTATTATGATAGTTTTGACCATATTTTTTTCTCAGTGTACCACGTTTTCTTAACGTGAGATGGTTTACGAACGAAATATAAATAATTTGCCAACAGTTAACGAAATAAAATTTTATGATCGAATTTAATAATAAGCGTTAAAATTTCCTGTCTAAGCAGCAGCATTGTTTTCTCCAGAAAACTGCAGAGCAATAAATGCGGGAAGGAAATAAAATAATATTTCCGATTGCTTTTCCAGAACAAAAGATACAACGTCCTAATATCACGCTACTATGAAATCAATCACTAGCTACATAGAGATTGATTTCATAGTACAAGGTACTTTTTACCAGACTTATAAGTAGTACCCGGTATTTTTTGCCATCTTTTTCTCTCAATGTACTATGTTTTATTAACGTGAGATTTGCAGAAGAAATATAAATAATTTGCCAACAGTTTACGAAATAAAATTTTATGATCCAATTAAACTATAAGCGTTAAAATTTCCTGTCTCAGCAACAGCATTTTTTTCTCCAGAAAACTGCAGAGTATTAAATGCGGGAAGGAAATAAATAATATTTCCGATTGCTTTTCCAGAACAAAAAAGATGCAACGTCTTAATATCACGCTACTCTGAAATCAATCACTAACTACGTAGATTAAAGACCCCCAGAAACATTACGCAGAGTGTCCAAGCGCATACTAATTCGCGCCATCGTCCCCAATCAGGTATGCTTTTCCACAAACTTGTGCGTGAAGATTTGGTGTTTTGGAGAATCAAATGGCAGCCTTTACCACTCGCTTCTGCATACGTGTCATTAACTCTGCATTAACATGGGGTGATCGGGTATGGTGATCACGGAATTACAGTAAATTAGGCCGTTAAATGAATGAAAAGATATTAAGTTTGTTTTTTGATTAGTGTTAGATTTAAACTGATTGTTCGGAATTAATGTAAAAAAGTTATAAAATCGTGGTAATAAGGGAGGGTGTTTTTGCTGTGAATTTTTTTGACGTGACGATAACGGATTGGGTGCTTGCCAAGCAAGCTACCGAATTTCGAGAAAGAGAATCCATTTTGGACATGCATCCGATAAATATGGTAAATACGATGACCTCAGGGTTTTAAATCATTACAAACACCTTAAATGTAATATGCAGTGCTCACAGTATCTGTTTTTAATTATTTTATTTAGATTTGAAGAACTATAAAAAACGAAAAACTTATAATAGCCATTTTTTGAACATTTTTATAAACAAAAGCAATTTAATAAAATTCAATTAGAAATACTATTGTATGAACCGTTTTCTAGTTTAAAAGATAATACTTCCTATAAAATGTGGTTTTTTAAAATAAACTTTTTTATAAAATTTTTTAATGTTCTAAAAATTATTCTGGTAGAAATATTTTGTGAAACAGAAGGAAAAAAAAATATTGACATGATGGAAAAGGAAATATCCAATCAAATCTTATCCTAAAATTAAAAGAATTGATAAAATAATTTTTTTAAAAAAAGTACTTTTATTTGAAAATTTTACTTGGTTGAAAAATTTTTATTCGCAAAAATTATTTATTTTTAAAAAGCAGTTCCTATTCAAAACTATTTATGCCTGTAAAAATTGTTTATCTTTGAAAGGCAGTTTATTTTTACAAACTTTTTCTTCCTCTTCTTTTTTTTTTTTTATGCAAAAGCTATTTTTAAAAGGGAATTGTTTTCCAAAATAAACTATAGATTTTTGTATTAACTGTTTATGTCTGAAATGCTGTTAGTTTTTACTAATTACTTATTTTTGTAAAAACTGCTGAAGTTTGAAAAACAATTTCTTCTCACAATCTATTGGTTTCTAAGGAGAAGGAAATTTTTCATTTAAAAAAAATAGCTTCGATTCAAAAAGCATTTTGAAAAACTGCTTGGTCACTTAGTTCTTTCATTAAGCATAAAATAGCCCTTATCTAATATCATATAAGGATAAAATTTCCGTTATTTATGTTTTAAAAAAAAGACAGAAAAAAAAGACTGAATTTACTAATGAGTATAAACAGTAACAGTTCCGGTGGACTAGTTAATAGGCTAAGACCTAGTACTTACATACCCTTTGGCACACCTGTGTTCTTAAGAATAAAACAGGAAAAAAATTGAGGAAGGGGGGATTAAATACAGGGGGGCGAGTTGAGTTGTTCACCGACCTGTGATGTAACAAAAGACTTAAGAAAATGTATTCCATGTCCTTTCTTTAAGTCCAAGATTGAGAAGATCGTAAAAATGATGGGATGAAGGTACTAATTATTAATGATTTATTGTTGCCTTTTCAAGATCGAAGCCTTCAAAAGTGAATGCAGGGAGGGAACAGATAAATATTGCAACATTTCTAATGTTACTGAGTCTGTTTAAAACAAGTAGAAAGAAATTGATCATACTTTCCCCACATGCAACCTTCAACATTTTTCAAAATATTTACGAATCAGTTATAATTGGTGGTAGAAAACAGAAAAGTTCAAAATATTAACCTGGATTGTTATTAAATGTATATTTGTAAGAATAATATTTTCTCAGTGAGTGAGTACAATAAAATTATCGTGTTATGTGTGTAAAGCATCTTGCCTATTGTAATAAATACGACCAAATCGTATTTTATTCCAAGCATGCGCTTACCCAACCATCTGTTACCGATAAAGCTCGGAAACTGTTAACCCTTTAACGCAGAAGGGACACCTCTGTCCCTTTTATATATTTTTTTCCTGGCTCTCAAATTGCAAGCAAAAATATATTTTGGTTATTTTTAAGTATTAAAAACAGTCTAATAGTTACTAAAAAAATCAATCTAGATTAACGGAACACAGAGATAAAAGAAAACTCTGGAAACATTACTGTAACGCATGGCAATATTTCTGGTTAAAAAAATATCTCGCATAATTCTGGTTAATAAAACCAAAAATTTACCGTATTCAAGCAATATCATGAAAAAATTTCCAAATTTGACCAAGTTTAATCACATATGATAAAACTACACATTATGATTAATTTTACCTATATCCTTAACACAATTCTTCAGTAAAAATTGAGGGCTTTTCCGGTGCTCCCATAAAGCCAGAAAGAGTATAAATTTCACCATATTCTGGAAGTTTTGACTTTTTTTCCCTCAGTCTATGTGTTACTGGCGAAGTTCGAAATCCAGCATTGTATAGAATGCCTTGGCATTGTATATAATGCCTAAAACCAGCAGGCACTGCATGAAACGATTTATATTTCACACATTTCCTAGGCATTCTATAGCATGCCAAATGAGAAATCGGCAGAGTATAAAATGCATCTCCGATTCGTTTCGTAATATAATGAAATATAATTCAAAATGTCATTCAAGCCAATATTTTAACCAGGCTTAAACAAATTAAATAAAGCTGATTGAAAATCAAAAGCTCATTTTAATTAGCAATTAAACGTGTCAAGTAAATTTAAAAATTAATTTTTACTCTTAAATGTAAATACTCATTTACTTGGTTATAATATTTTTCAGTTCCTTAATAGTGTAATTGTGCTATATTAGCATGCTTTTATCATTTACTTTTATCACAAAATAAACATACTCTTTATTGTTCAACAGACAACCTAATCAATCATTAATGCTTGCTGTTGTTGTTGTTCATTTACGTCGCACTAGAGCTGCACAATGGGCTATTGGCGACGGTCTGGGAAACATCCCTGAGGATGTTCCGAAGACATGCCATCACAATTTTGATCCTCAGCAGAGGGGATGGCACCCCCGCTTTGGTAGCCCGACGACCTGCACGTGAAGTCGAGCACTTTACGGTACAACAGTTTAACGAGGACTAATACCGCACACCCTCGGTCCCTACGCAGGCTGATCCAAGTGGTCACACACCCGCACACTGACCGTAACCAGTGATGCTTGACTTCAGTGATCTGCTGGGAGCCGTGTCTTAACGATCAGTCCACTGCGGGACCATTTTTGCTTGCAATAAATAATTTAAAACATAACTATTATCATTTTTAGTGTTTGTTTTATCATTTTCAAATATATAAATATTAAAATTATCCGCATTTGTTAAACCGGTGAAAATTTTAAATATTGCTAATGATAATTCAACAAAAAATTGAAATTGGTTTATAAGATTCCCACGTGCGGGTGGTGATATTCTATGAAGGTATGTTTGATAGATTTTCAATGTCAGCAACTCAACACATAAACGTACACAAACAAATTTAGAATTTTATTATGTCTAAAAATATATTATATTATGAAATCATCACTTAATAAATGGAAAGTGGAAACTTGTTGCTGCAGTATTAACAGGGATGGGCGTCAGCATCTCCCTTTTTATTAGTGAGTTGGTCAGTCAGTAGGGATATGAATAATATGAATCTGAAATTAATTTTAAAAAAAATATTTTTATTTATGACAGTGAAAATATATTCAATGTACAAGAAATATGTAGAGTTTGCAAAACAAAATTGACCACTCTGAATAACTTTTGATCTTACGGCCGGATTTTCACGTATTAAGACGGAATTTTAGTGGTTTGAGAGAGTGAGACCTCAAATATGCTAATTAATCAGAACGAACGTTATTTTAAGTTACGAACTCAGAAACGTATTATCTCTGAACAAGCGTTCAATTTTTTTTGACGGCCTACAGCAGGGGTGGCGAACCTTTATACACCAACGTGCCATTTTCTCTAAAAAATTGCTTAATGAGGTCATAGACGTGCCGTCAAATAATTTTGACTTCGTGATTATTGGGAAAATAATAATACTAAATACTATCAACTCAGAACTCTTTATTTACATTGAAAAAAAAATACATTTTGCAATGTCTCAGTTATACAAGTAATTCAACTTAAAGTAACATGTGACTTGTTGCAGATTAGATGACCAATAACTTATATTAGGTTCTAAGATGTTAGTTTAAGCAGGACTGTTGATTTTTTTTGCTAGTTATTTGCTGTCAGCTTGTTTTTACGGTTATTAATTGTTTTTAGCATTAATTTTTAATTTTTTTATTAATAATTGTTTAATATTTTGTTTGTTTTTTGTGAATTTTAATTTAATTGTTACATATGCTTCATAGCGTAATAACATTTGTGTAATAACAATTCATAGTGTAACAACAATTGTGATCGGTGGAGTGCCCAAAATATTGTGTCGCGTGCCATAAATGGCACGCGTGCCATT
>NC_092209.1:76325102-76336569 GCF_043381705.1 Parasteatoda tepidariorum
GGAAGAGGGGGGGGGGAGGGTGGAAGACAAATGCAAAAGAACTGAGTTTTGTCTTCCGCAGAAGCTTCTTCCTTTATTCGTCCGAAATGAATATTCTGCGTTCAGCAGTATAGGCTAATCTATTCTGCGTTCAGCAGATCTAGAGAGTGTGTCAAAAATGTTTCATATAATAGTCATCAAAATGATAGCCTATGGAACTATTTCCATTTAGATGCGAAACTTTTGTTTCGAGAAACACAGCACAAGACACTCACAATAGACAAGTTTTTGTAATAAGAAAGCTCTAAATTTTTCAAATCTTATGATTTTAATAATTAATATGCTTTTTTTATATCATTTAATTAATGTAAAATGTTCAAAATTAGTAAATCGATTTTTTGAGAGATTTTCTAGATTTTGGGAGTCCACTGTAGCTTTAATTTTTTTTTCTAATGCCCACCTGTGTTAACATCCGTCAATTCAGGCATCTACAGGGCGATTTTGTTGACCTCTCTTTCAGGGACACCATATTAGGTGGGCCTTAGGTATTCTTTGGCGAAGAGGTGGGCCAACGTCGCTCCCACAGTATGGACAGCTAGTACAGAGAAGGAAAGAACATCCATGCCTTGCCCGGGATTCGAACCCAGAACCTTTCCGTTGCAAGGACAGTTCCTTGCCCCCTACACAGGCCGGTCTCCTCACTGAAATATATTTTAAAAGCGGTGATATTTGAAAATCTTGATTATGAAATACTCTTAATAATTTAGCAAGTTTTAAGCAAATGAAATCAATGTGTAACAATGAGATAAGTTGCATTTTAGAAGGAAGTAGGCAACAAAATCAAGTATCATTCGCTGATTGCATTTCCAGAAAACGTTATAAGTTCCATGAAGCAAAATTTTCATTAAAAGACCTTTAGTTACAGTTTTTGGGTTAATGATTCTTAATGTGTTACACAAAATATTAATAAATTAAAAAAAAAATTACACCAACAAAATGTTATTAATAAGTGTGCAACGACAAAAGTTAGAGTTATAAGAAACTACAAGTTGCAAGAAAAATTAATAGTATATGGTAAATGTGAATTGTAAATAAATTGGTGGTAAATGTTACTTACGGATCCAATATCTTTTGGGGTTGGCAGAGTCCTACGATGAACTTGATTATCTAATGGATTATAATATAAAGCGTCAGTGGCTACCACAAAACATAAAATTGTAAGAGTCAAGAACAATATGTATCGAAGCATTGTCTTCATTTTTTCTTTCTAAATACCACAGCAATGATCTGTAAAAATGTAAACTAATGTAGCTCTTAGCAACAACAAACATTGAAAAGTGATTAAGCAATAAAATGCCTAAAGTATGAATAACAAGTAAGTTGATGATTATTCAAATAAATTATAATAATATTTTTAAATAAGCTGTCAAGAGAACTCCTCCTGACACCCGTCTCGCGTCGTGGCTGGTACTATGGTTACGAGGAGAGGTCACTTCGAATAGGGGTGTGTGGTGAATAGTTTTGTCTTTATCTTAGCATAGGTCCTCGTGAGTAAGCCAATCGACACCTTCTTTCCTCCATTTCCCCCCCATTAGAAATGTGTTCCCACTTGTTACCATAGCAGCAAACAGCCCCAGACTTTCGGTCTGGGGGAGTTCTCCTCAAAGTCGCGCTATATTGTTTGTTTGTTGTTTATTTACGTAGCACTAGAGCTGCACAATGGGCTATTGGCGATTGTGTGGGAAACATCCCTGAGGATGATCCGAAGGCATGTCGTTACAATTCTGATCCTCTGCTAAGGGGATGGCTCCCCGCTTCGGCAGTCCGAAGAGCTGCACGCGAAGTCGAACACTCTGCGGTAGATGAGTTTAACGAGGACCGATACCGCATACCCTTTTTCCCTTCGTAGCCTGATCAAAGTGGTCAACACTGACCGCAGTCAATAATGCTTGACTTCGGTGTTCTACTGGGAACCGTGTCTTTCGATCAGTTCATTGAGGGCCTGACTACGTTTGATGGAAAAACAATAATCGAAGTGATAGAATAAATACTAATTGAATTGATAAAATAAATAATAATAGAATTGATAAAAAGTTTATCCGATTGATGAACTAAATAATAATACTATTATAAAAATATAGTAATATGATTGATAAAATATATAACTCTAAAATGGTTTGAATAAATTAGATAATAAGATTGCTATAATAAGATTGCTAGACTTGGCAATCTTATTGTAGCAATCGATTATCTTATTATAATCTAAATATCGATATTTTAATCGGTATATTAATCGATAATCTTATTATAGCAATCTATCTTGTTATTGCAATAATAAGATTGCTAGACTTAGTGATAATCGTTTACTTCTGATAGAAGTAAATGATTCAGCTGATTGCCTTAACTGCCATCGAATTCATATGGTTGGTGACCTCCTCAAAAACTGCCCTAATGTTTCGACCTTTTTTACTGGTCCCTTACTCTATGGAAACTTATTCTTAAGCCATGCTTTTATCATATCTCTTCATTTTCTAGGGCTATTTGTTGACAATCGACGTCATCGTAACAGCGGATGTTGGAAAAAAGAAAAAAAATATTAAAGGATAATACGATTGGTAAAATTAATAATAATTGGACTTATAAAAATAAGTAATGGTTGTATTGCCGAAAATGTCATTTAATATATCTAATACAATACAAATACAAATTGTCATTGTCTAATACATTACAAATGCAAATAAAGTTATATATTAGAGTCTAAAAATAGCTGTGCCAATTTGCTTATATGTTTTTAAAATTATAATATTAAGATGGTTAGAATAAATGGTAATAAATAAGATGGCTCAATTATACAAGAAACGAATGAAATAAAAATAAAAATATGACCACCGAAGTCGACGTCTTCAGGGGGTACCGGCCTCGGTAGCCATTAAAAACAAAACCATTTCTATTTGAGGAATAAGCAAATGCTTGAAAAATCTCCCTCAGTACCCCGATGGTTCTGTATAGAGGTCCAGGAAAAACAGGATACATTCAAAATAATTAACAAATTAAGAAAAGAAAATCAATCAAAATCATCAGAAAAATAAAAACTCACTAAGTCACAGGTCAAGCATCAACTTCAAAAGCAAGTAGAGGAAAAGAAAACACTAAAAACTGAAAAACCAACGCCCCCTATTATAATGCGCAGAAGAAGTTTAAAATGAAATGGAAAAGGTCAGGAGAAAGTACCCCGATGGTTTACGTAGACAAATAGAATACTTAACTGGGGCTGCTCAGTTAAGACTAGAATTGCGCCCTGTTAAAAGAAAAAAATATATAAAAACCTAGAAACCTTCAANAAGAAAAAATTATATAAAAACTTAGAAACCATCAATCATTTTTTGAATTNTTTCTTCTGAGTTATTCCATGAGTCCTGGAAATTAATAGCCAGACCTTGTATATCTAATACTATACAAATGCAAATTGTTATTGTCTAATACATTACAAATACAAATAAAGTTATATACAAATTGGCACAGTTCTTTTTAGACTCAAATATATATGTTTTTAAAATTATAATATTAAGATGGTTAGAATAAATAGTAATAAATAAGATGGCTCAATTATATATGTTTTTAAAATTATAATATTACTATTTTTAGAATAAATGGTAATAAATAAGATGGCTCAATTACATATGTTTTTAAAATTATAATATTAAGATGGTTAAAATAAAGAGTAATAAATAAGATTTCCAATTATAACGTAATTAAAATAATTAATAATTTTGATAATATGAAAAGTAAAGGAACTTGAAAATTATAGTATGAGGGATAAAATAATCACAATGATTGATAAAAAGTTAATGATGATATAATAAATTTACGTTCCTCTGTTTAAATTCACGCGAAGGATATTATTGTAATAGAAGTAATTTCTTCCGTAAGATTCGATAAACCATGCCCAAAATTCTTGCGGTCAAAGTTTGGGGCACTATAGATAGTTTGAAAACATTTGAGGGGATTTGGTTTTTTTTCTTCTTTTTACATGTAAAAGCAACAGTCTGTCTGAATGTAAGTTTACTAATAGCTTGAGAATGGGATCACAGATTTGAATCGTTTTTTTTTTTCTTCCTGCAGCTAGCAAATTCTCAATCACCTTTTTCCGGCAATATGTGATTCGAACACAGTATCAAAAATAAGAAATTTCTAAGATGAAAACTGTTAAGACATGAGCGACCAGAGAAATAACATGTTTACAAAATATTTTAAAAAATAGAAACAGACAAAAACAGTAAAAAAATAAAAATCAAATATCCAGCAAGCTTGCTAAACGCATATTTTAAATGCAGAAGAAAAACTGGTAGAAACAAATATCCAAACTGACATAAATTATCGAAGATTGTGAAAAAGATTACATTTCCCCGTCAGTGATACTGCATAACATAAATATAATTATTCTTATTCGTCTGAATTTCAAAGCCCTTAAAATTTAAATTCGAATACTAAAAAATTTTACAGCAATCGTTCCCAAATCTTCTTTTGATAGCGAATTTTAAATTCTTACACTTTATATCAATATACTTTGAATAAATGCATCATAAATTTATAAATTTAAAAAATCTAAAAAGAAATCAGTGCTAATCAGTTATTGGTGCCTTGAAGCAAAGTTCGTCAACAAGTAAAACAACATCAAGTTCTAATTTTAAAAAAGTTACTGCTACAAATAAGGCACATTGATGCATTTAATATAACAATATTGTGAATATTATTCATAGCGATAATTAATGAATGTTGCTGAACTTTATTAGGGCTACAAAAATAAGGATTATTAGTCTGGGCAATGATGTTCGCGTGAGTGGTACCTCTATCAACGTATGGTTATGATGAGGGTAATGATGTTTGTGTGAGTGGTAACTCTATCAACGCATGGTTATGATGAGGGTAATGATGTTTGCGTGAGTGGTAACTCTATCAACGCATGGTTATGATGAGGGTAATGATGTTTGTCTGAGTGGCAACTCTATCAACGTATGGTTACTATAACCTATAAGTGGAAGATGAGAAGATGGGTACCAACAGCGGATAATTACCCCAAAGGCACAGTGCGAAAAAAAAACTGATTACCCTAAGTAACTTTTGTTCTAATGATCAGATCTTTATCCTTTCAAATGAAATTTATTGTCTTGCAGAATTAATAAAAGCAAATGAGTGTACAGCTAGCCCTCAAAGGCATCGTTGAGATAATTATTATTGTTATTTTAATGTCAACAAATGTTGCACTAAATATTTCAATTAAAATTTCACTGCGATACCGTAAGCATGCAAGAGACAAAAATTAAATCATCTCTCACCTCAGAAATATGATTTTATTATATTTACATACTGTTTTGATTTTTTACTATGTGATTTTGAATATAGAAAAACTTAAAATTCTGTCTTTTTTAAAAAACAGATCGATTGATCGTTGGGAGCGGCTTGTATTTAATAAAATAAAAGCATTAGTTTTATAAATGATCTTTGGGATAAGAAAGTCAAAAATGATTGTTTAAAAGTTTTGCACTAAAACCAGGTAAACGGCTTCACGACAAAAGAAAAAAAATGGTGGAACTTACTTTTATTCAAAATGTGATTTCAGATGTGATAGTATTACCTTTATATATTGCTGAAAAAGCAATAAACTAAAATTTCAAGCTGAATTATTCGAGTTTTATATTTAGAGAGCAAATATGTCTTTAATGAAATGACTCACGAACGACGCATTGGCGCAACTGTTAACATGATGTTACAGCTTTGCCGATTCGATAAAATGGCATTATTTTTAATACTTTTGAGATTTTGTCGTTACCTTAAATGTTCTTTTTTAGCAATTCTAATTTTATTAAGTATTTTATTGGAAAATAATTCATAAAAGGGCTTTCGAAATGGAACATTTATTTCTGTGTTAAAAATATATTTTATTGAATGATATCGATTTATCCAAAAGACAGCAGCGTGAAAAAAATTAAATTTATTTGCTGTTTAAATTTATTTGATAAAATTAAATTTATTATAAGAAATAAGTTGATACTTTGGAGACATATACTTCTTTTATATTCGAAAAGAGTCTCTTTGACAGAACATTTTATCGGTGAAGGTTGGGGTGGTTCCTTTGTTACACCTGCAGTGTATATACCACTACAAAAATAGCATACTACCTCTACAAAAATGTAGTGTACATACACCACCAATTCCATAGTATATAGGACATGTTAACTAGATTCTATGTTGGGGTACCTTTTTATAAATGAAGGTTGACATTGTCGTCGATAACCTTCTCCCCACATTGGTGACCCGGACGAGATGTGGACATGCCTACTTTGATGGATGGTCCACATTGAACAGTTGACTTGCTACTTGTGAGTGGGACATTATCCTTCTCACGCTGTTGCTTCTCAGTCTCGATCACACACAACGTATACACTCGACTGCTAATGGCTACACAGAAGAGACTACTACCGTGAACCTAATACAGCTCTCACAATCAGCACTCAAAAAGTACGGTGATCTTAATCCAGCTCTCCCGGCTTCGCACAAAACAGCAATGAATCAACTAGTGGTATCCGTTCATCGAATTCTATCACAGATATAATTCTGGTGGGGGAGTACTGTAGCGTATCTACCACTACAAAAATATAATTCCAATTCCCTAGTATATAAGACATGTTAACTAAATTCTCTGTTGGGGTACACTTTCATAGATGAAGGTTGACATTTTCGATAACTACTAGCCCCACACACCTTACAAAATTAACGTGTTCATAGTTTCGCATAATTCTAGTGTTCGTCTTAAGTTTTTTTTTTTTTTTAATTATTGTGAATTAGTGTAGTTTAGATAAAAAAAAATATAGTAATGAATGGTAAGATATAGAATAATAGTAAAATATTGTAATAATTACATCAAACTGTTTCTTAGTGTTATTTCTCGATAGATTATCCAAGAAAGTTAAATATCTAGAAGTGAAATACCCTAGAAGTTAAATATCCTACAAGCTCGCTAAACGCATAGTTTAAGTGCAGAAGTAAAACTAGTATCAACAAAATGCAAACTGACATAAGTTATCGAAAATTGATAAAAAGATTATATCCCCCCGATTATACTGTTTAACTTAAATATAATTATTCTTATTCTTCTAAAAGGCATTTAAATTTCAAATCCCTTAAATTTATTAAATTCGAGTGCTAAAAAATTTTATAGTAATCGTTTTAACATCTTTGTTTGATAACAAATTTTAAATTTTTAAACTTTAGGCCGGGATAGCCTGGTCGGTAGGACGCTGGGTCCATGTCCGAGAGTTCGTGGGGTCAAACCACGCCGGCCGAAGACTCCCCGTGTAGTAAATGGTGACTGATGCACGTTAAATCTGTCGAGTGGCAAAGTCCTCCATGTTCCCATAACAAATCAATAACTCCTTTGGGTACTGGATTGGAGATCGATCGTTCTCTTATCCAGGTCAAAAATTACGGTCTGTGGATGAATGAATGGATGTATGAATGGATCCGCCCTATAAACGGGTGTGACGTGTGTGTGTGGCTAAAGACGAATTCTTGGCCATAGATGGCGCCACTAAAAAGCAATAAACGCATCCTCTGCCTTAAATTTGCTCGGTTTCACCAAGCAGGCTTGCTAGCGTGGCAAGTCGCATTAGAAACAACAACAACAAATTTTTAAACTTTATATCATTATACTTTGAATGAATATATCATAAATTTATAAATATAAAAAACCTAAAAAGAAATCAGTGCTAATCAGTCATTGGTGCCTTGAAGCCAAGTTAGCCAACAAGTAAAACAACATCAAGTTCTAATTTAAAAAAAGTTACTGCTACAGATAAGACACATTGATGCATTTGATATAAAAATATTTTGATTATTATTCATAGCGATAATTAATGAATGTTGCTAAACTTTAATTGGGCTGCAAAAATAATGACACCAGTGTAGAAATTATTGGAAGCCGATGTAGAATTACTTATGGGGAAAATGTATCATGATATTAAAATTTATACTCATTAATCTCGGTTAATAAGTTTGTGAGGGTGATAACTCAGAAAAAAAATCAACGTATGGTCATTATAATAAGTAGAAGATGTGTGTCAACAGTGGATAATCGCCCCAAAGGTACAGTGCACAAAGAAAAAAAAACTTTCTACCCTAAATAACTTATGATTTAATAATCGGATCTTTACCCTTTTAAATGAAATTTATTGTCTTGATGCAATAATAAAAGAAAATGAGCGTACAGTTTGCTCTCAAAGGCATCATTGAGATAATTATTATTACTTTTTTTAACGTTTTGCTAAATATTTCAATTACAATTTCACTGCGGTACCATAAGAACATGTATGAGACAAAAATTAAATTCACTCTTACTTGTGCAGTATGAGTTTATTATATTTACCCATTTTGCTCTGTTCTGATTTTTATATAGCTGTTTTGAATTTTTGCTGTATGATTTTGAATCTCGAAAAACTTAAAATTCTGTCTTTTTTTAAAAAGCAGATCGGTTGACCGTTGGGAGCGGCTTGTATTTAATAAAATAAAAGCACTAATTTTATAAATAATCTTTGGGATAAGAACGTCAAAAATGATAGTTTATAAAGTTTTACATTAAAATGATAGTTTGATGATAGTGATAGTTTAAATGAAGTTTTATGCTAAAACCAGGTAGCACGCTTCAAGACAAAATAATAATAATAGTAATAAAAACGGTGGAACTTACCATTGTTCAAAAGACGGTTTAAGAGGTGTGATTTGAGAGTTCTTGCCATAGACAAACTAAACTTAAACGTAATTAGAAGCGAAATTAAAAGTATAAGAAATATATTCCGATGTTAAAAAACAATGAAATAATTGCCAAAATAATTAAATTTATTTTTACGCGAACTGCTTTTAAGGAAAGTAAATTTAGCCACCTATTTTAAACAAAAACGTGCGCCTTTGATAAAGCAAATCACTTATAGTAAAATCGCAAATAAAGTCAAATGATAGACTAAGTTTCTTAATAATAAAGAGTTAGAGAAATATATGGTGCATTTCAGTAAATTTAATTACTATTTCGCTATATAAAATAAATATCCCCAGAAACTATAAAAAATGATTTAAGGACCTATAAAATTTTATTGCAATCACTTTGATGTTCTGATTCGCGTCGAATACTATTTGATTGAAATCAGAATCATTTGATTTTGTTAAACCCGTAACCGAACCTGCCTCATCTAAGGTTTCTAACATAAAAAATATTTAATGAATTTTTTTTAACGTGATGAATATGTTATGAAATTGTCATGAATCTGAATTACATATCAATAAGCATTAAAAAAAAGTTCTGAAATATATGCATCTTAACCTTGATAGGAATGTCAAAAGAATATGCGAGTTGTAAGCTACTCACGTAGCCGTAATGGAAAACTGTAACAAATATCGTCCATAATAATTGTTCACTGCCATATAGTATCTCTAATCCGAAAGCGTATACCACAACTTATCATTGTCCTTTTGTGTCTTTACCGCAATAATATAACACAAAAGACTTTCTCCTAGACATAATCTCTTTACCAAGGACCACCAAGTCCTCAAAAATGTACTCACGTAGATATTTCCTGGTGCAAGCCGACTTCCTCGCTACGTGCCCGGGCGTAACAGCAGACGAGAAAAATCTCAACCCAAAGAAGCAACAAAAAGAAGCAGTCTCTAGCCGCCATCTGAAAACGTGATGCTATAAAAAAAACCAGTAGCCATCTTACAGTGAAATCGAAAGCTCCGCTAACATACATTTCAACATATCACGTTTTGCACATATTGGCGAACGGTCAGATAGATCGACATAGCGAGTAGAATATCTCGTACGGGGGAGAATATTAAAATAAAAAAAAGAACAATAAGGTATAATAGAATTCTGGGCACAACTTCAGGGCTCAGTACGTGAACTCCCTACATAAAGCCAAAGGATTGACCCCGGTTAAGCGAGCCACTATAAAAATAACTTAAACTGCGGTTTAAAAGGTGGTAATTGAGTTTTATAGAGATGATATTATGAAAGTATAAAGAGGGGAAACTTTCACCAGCGCGTTTGACGAGTTTAGTTGTTTTAAGACTTAGCGTTCTCTAAGCCTGTAATTGGATTTTATCCGCTGATTGCGAGGTGCTGTATCTTCGTCGAATTCTAAGTAGATTTTCGATCAATATTCGAAGCCAGTCGTTGGTGTTTGACATAGTATTAAATTTTTTTTATTTATTTATTATATCTAAAACAGATATTGAGTAACATTTTAGGTTTGGCCGCAGTAGACACTAGATGTTTAAAGATCGGCTCTATATCCATCGTTTTAGGAAAAGGAGAAAAACGGTAAGATATCTTTTGAGTTATCACAGCACTTTTTTATTTCAATATTCAGGTCATTTGTATCAAAAACTTTCTTCCAAATAAGCGCCATCGCGTTATACTACATTGCCATCGTTTAAGCTTAAATTAATAGCCTAAAGAATTCACGTAAAAATTAAGCGACTATGCATAGAATTTTGTTGATATGGATAAGCATAGCATAATTTATTAGACAGTTAATGCTAAGAATATAATTTAGAAGAAAAAATTTGATTACTAATTTACAAAGTACTAATGTAAGTTAGATAAATAAAGAGCGTGGTAGTTATAGTAGAATAGTTTTATGGTTAACGTTTGTTTATTTCTAACTTTCGTTCTAATAAACGAAAATCATGTGAAAAATTAAATTTTCGAGTTCATTCAAAGCAAGACAAACTTTTATTATCCCGTTTTCTTTTTTTTTTCATGACATATTTCAAACATTTGTGGTAACAAGTTTAAAGAAGATCTTAAAATATATGGTTTTGTTTATTACGGTGTCAAAAAAATTAATTTAAAAAAAGAAATTTTTAAAGATAATTGCAGTGATTTTCCAATGCAGTTAAACTTTTATAAACTTGTTTTTGAGGCAATTTTTTTAAAAAAATATAATAAAGTATTAGTCATTTGTTAGTTTCTATATTCTAGCAAATTCTTATTTGTATTTAATTCTCTCAAACATCAGATGATTTCATAAATCCGATATTGCTTTGTAAACTAAATAAATATACTTTCTTCTTTACGAAACATCTCTTTGCACAATCTCTAATATAACTCTAATACATCCTCTTTAAGATAATGTAATTATGTATTTCCAATCCTTTTCGCTCTCAACATTATCAACCTTATCACTCTCAACGTAACAGTTTATCGCTTTCAACATTCTTAATTTTTTTTGGGGGGGGGGGGGGGGAATCTACCCTGAAATTTGTTATCTAAGAATGGAAAACAAACCTGCAAGAAACCTTAAATGTTTTGTTTTTTTAATTTTCCGAATTAGTAAAATGCATATTCGATGAGGGGAAAAAAATTATGCCTGCATTGAATAAAAACAAGATTTAAAAAAAAAAGTACTCTTAAATATGTCATTTCCCCCCCCCCCCC
>NC_092209.1:76338758-76374880 GCF_043381705.1 Parasteatoda tepidariorum
TTGTTATTTTAGGATATAAAACATATTTTTCAAACTTTAATGAACGTAGAACAAGTATTGCATTGCTTTATATTTTTTGAAATGACTCATAATAATTTTAAAGAGTAAAACATTGTTTTAGTTAAATATTTTTAATTTATTTAAATCATGTCATAAGGCATTTTCAGCGAAATTTTCGCATTTTTCGCACTTTTTAAGGGCATTTTTTGCACTTTTTAAGGGCATTTTTTGCACTTTTTAAGGGCATTAATTGGGATTTTTTAGGTCATCAAAATCCGGGCTCTACTAATAATCTTGGCTTCGCCGGCTACCAGTGACACCCGTGGCGCTACGAACAAACTCAGTGCCGGTCACTGGTGACCCCATGGCATTCCATGTGCTAAAAACATTTGATTCCCGACTGCAGTTTGAAATGTTTCTCGAAGACGAGGGTTCCAAGCCCCCCTGTACACTGACGCCCACCAACCCCGATGATTGCTTAGTAAAAATTAATGTTCCTTAGCATGAAACAGTTGTACATATTTAAGTAAAAAAATCTGTACTGAAAAGAACCCTTGACCCACCACTTCCTATGTTCAAATATCCCCCCCTTATGCTACTATTAAGATCTATTAATGAACATAAATCGTTTTATAAGTAATCATTCTTTGAAATGACATTTAAAATTAAAAGTTTATTGTCATTGAGGAGATTTAATTAATGTGGACCATCCACGTCCGGGTCACCAATGTGGGGATTTTGATAATCGACTATGTCAACCTTCATCTATCAAAAGGTACCTCAAGATAGAATCAAGTTAACATGTCTTATGGTTGGTTGGTTGGTTCTAATGCCACTTGCCACACAGGCAAGCTTGCTTGGTGAAACCGAGCAAATTTAAGGCAGAGTGTGCGATTCTTGTTTTTCAGTGGCGCCATCTATGGCCAAGAATTCGACTTAGCCACATCATACGTCACACCTGTTTATAAGGCGGATCCATTCATACATCCATTCATTCATCCACAGATCGTAATTTTGACCTGAATCAGAGAACGATCGGTCTCCAATCCAGTAACCCCAGAGGTATTGATTTAACATGTCTTATATACTAGTGAATTGGTATTTAATATTCACAGTGGTAGTTATGCCACATTATAACAAATTCAATGAGTTCACCACTGTAATTTAATATTTTTGCTTACTAGACAAACTGATGTGTATCGTAAATACTATTTTTGCGTTCATCACTTTGTGCATGAAGCATGAGTTAAGTTCTAAATCATTTAACGAATCTCTTTAACAGTAATTCATAACGGTATATTAATGTAATTTGCACCAAAGAATAATAATTGTAAGACAGTTAATAAGATCAGACACCAATTTAAGCAACTTTAACTTAAAATATAACGCATAATTACGTTATTCTAACAGTAATAATAATAAAAACAATACTCTTAAACTCCTAATTTAGAAAATAAAATCAAAAACGTATTATTTACCGTATAGGTATTAATAACAGTATTACAGTATATATCCCTAATATTTTTTTTTTCTCCAAGGGCAGTCACTGAATTTGAATCTTTGCCTATACTATGCCAGAATTGTTGCTCATTTCGCGTTACCCAGTGGGCACCTGTGAACCAAAGTCACGGAGGCGAGCAACATTGCCCACGCCACACTGCCACAAATCCGTTTATAGGGTGGGCCACATTCACACATCATACACACACACAACAGAGGACAGCACAAAGAGAGAGAGAAACATCCATGCCCAGGGCGGGAATCGAACCCGCAGCCTATGGCTTCGCAGTCAGGCACGCTAACCGCTCGGCCACCAGGCCGGCGTATCCCTAATCTAAATACCTTTAAATTGGGGATGCAGAAATATTTATAAGAAAACAATACGGGTAGACTATACTTGAGGATGCCCCCGCCAAGTTGTGATCGCGATTGATCGCCAAGCTGGGCGATGTTGAAAACCAATCGTGATTCTGATTTGTTTAGATTTTAATCGTGATTCTGATTAGTTTAGAATTTAGCGTTGTTTTTAAATGAATTTTTAAATGTAATTTCAGAGATCCGTTTGTTCTACTTTGGATACCGGCTGATAAGGTTATTTTTGCTTCTGGTACTAAAAAACAATACTGTCAATAAGATAAATCTTAGGCTTCTGTACGATTTTAATAATAATGAAAAAAAAACAGTGATTGACTGGTGTATGAATGAAGGTTTAATTAGTAATAGATATAAATGTCCTGTTTGTGGGTTACCACAGCGTTCAGGGCAAACAAGTATGGCGCCAAACAAAGGTCGCCAATTTCGCCAAGGGGCACCCTCAAGTATATTTTCTCCTTAATATATTATAAAGAACGTAAACACATATTTCCAGAAAGTAACCAATTTTAACGTAATTCTTTAACGCAACGTAAATTTAGAACACAACAATTTTCTTATTGCCAGATTACCAAACATTATATATCTCGTTGTCATAGAAATACAAGTAAATATCTTTGGAGTCACAGCAACCTTAATGACTTATATCAATTTTATGCTGATGATAACCAAAGCAATATAAAAATTAAAATACTGGATTTTAACATGTGATTTTTCCGGACAATAAAAATACACCGACAACGATGGAAAACTGCGACACCATCATAAGACTTTTATAAATAGTAAGAGTCCCAGATTAAAACTTCACCATAAATTACCTTTGATTAAAAAATTTTTTAAGTTTTATATGTTTTATTTATTCTGAAAATTGTTAATTTTTGCAAGTTAAAGAAATCTCAGATAGCAGTATAAGGTTGATTTTAATGTAAATATTAATTTTTGTCACAAAGCGCAGCGAGGTTTCTTAACGATAAACGAATAAATTCTGCAAGTTTGAAACAATGTTAAATTTAACTATTTTAGTTTACTATGAGGTTCGAATTGAACTTGCAAAAACAACCCTTTTATATCGAAATTGAATCTACCTTTGTAAAGCAAGATTGGAAAAAGCTTTTGAAGTCGAGAAAGAATCATCATTTTCAAATCAAGTATTGAATGGGTTCTCAAATCAAGTTTAAATTCACCTACTCGAAATTTATTTTAGATTCATTTTATAATCATTGCTAAAACAAGATTTATTTACTGAGGCTCTATATATTTTCCTTAACACTTAAAATGTGAAGCTTGTCCTGATCCTTAAAATTTCAACAGAAACTAATTGTTGCATTTGAGAGTTTGAACAATGCTAGAAAGAAGAAAAAAAGAGGCAAAAAAGGGTTTACAGCAAAAACTAAAAAAATGAGATTTTTTGTAAAGTTTTGTCCATGTTTTTGTTCAATCTTTAAGGAAACAAACCTAGTATGCTAATAGTTCAACTAAGTTTGTTTAAAAAAAAAGGAAAAATTAATTAGTCAACCTTTTTATGTAATGAAAATGAAAATACAATGTTCACCGAAAGGTTGGCAGATACCTGTGCTGCTTTTCCTTCTAAACAAATACACATAGTTGCTATGACTTTCAAATTAAGTTCCAAGTATATACTGCATATTATTTCTGCACGAAATTTATTATCCCCATTACATTTCATACAGTTTGTAGCCTTGGAATAAAAAACCAGTGTCATTAATTCCTTAATGACACCTTTTACCGATTTGATTACCAAGAAAAAGCATTAACCACTAAACAGTTACCAAAACTGCCAAATCGTGATTCGTTCCGTATGCTGTCAGTCTATTGAGGATTTACATCAAGAAAATCTTTACAAGACTACGGCGCAAAATTGACAGATATCTAGGTTGCTTTCCCGTCAAAACCAATGCGCATAGTTGCTATGACTTTTAAATCAAGTACATACTGCATATTATTTCTGCACGAAATTTATTATTCCCATTAAATTTTACAAAATTTTTAGCCTTGAAATAAAAAACCAGTGTCATTAATTCCTTAATGACGCCTTTTATCGATTTGATTACCCAGCAAAAGCATTAACCACTAAACAGTTACCAAAACTGCCAAATCGTGATTCGTTCCGTCTCCTGTCAGTCTTTTAAGGATTTACATCAAGAAAATCCTTACAAGACTTCGCAGTTACGTTGGCAGATATCTAGGTTGCTTTTCCGTCAAAACCAATATGCAATAGTTGCTGTGACTTTTAAATTAAGTTCCGAGTGTATACTGCATATTATTTCCGAACGAAATTTATTATCCCAATTAAATTTTATACAGTTTTTAGCCTTGAAATAAAAAACCAGTGTCATTAATTCCTTAATGACACCTTTTATCGATTTGATTACCAAGCAAAAGCATTAACCACTAAACAGTTATCAAAACTGCCAAATCGTGATTTGTTCCGTCTCCTGTCAGTCTTTTAAGGATTTACATCAAGAAAATCCTTTCTACGTGACACAAACCTAACTCGAGTTCAATAAAAAAAAGAAAAAATCTCTTCCCTTGCGATTGTTTCATCAAGTCTTATTTGAACCGGATGACTTACCTTATAACCAAATAAAAGAATAATCGCTAACGGGCATTTTCAGATAAACTTCGATCGAAATCTTGATCGAACACTCTGGGCACGTCCGAATCTTAAAAACTGGGCAGCTGAGGGTCCGAATCGAACACCTGGTGGCAGAAGCACGTATACGCACAAAACCGATAAAGGCATATAAAAATAATAAAAATACGTACAGTGCAATAAAAAACCTTTTTTTTTTTCTTCCCGCAAGCTTTTAGTGTAGGTTGGCAAAGAAAAGTGTTTTTTAGTCTTTGGCTTTTAAAAACAACTCGCGATTATCGGTGTTACTGGTTAAGTCACTTAAATCGTACTTTTTAATGGGGTATTAAGTAACAGGATATCGGTTTACTAAAGGCTTGTATTTTTTTTTATCGGAAGTTGTAAAATCTCTTCTTATCGAAGGTGTATCGGCGATTGTATCGGTAGACAATGTAACAGGAAAAAACTTACGAATTGTGATTAAAAAGATAGATAAATTTCAACTCTTTTTTTTTTCTATCATCAAAAGAATAAAGTCGGCAGATGTTTTCTGTTGATTAAGGGTTTTTACAGTTCTATACTCGCATCATTTTTATTATTTAACTGTAAATAAGCGACGATTGTCAAAAAGAACTATATGTCTGCGATGCAGGTTTGAATAATTGATGGCTAGTGGACTTAAGCACTTATTGTCATCAACTTTCTCAGAACACAGTCATTTATTCTAGAATTATTGGACTCAAACCTGTCAGATAACGGAATCAAATTATATTTGATCACTCATCAAAATTTATAAAAACTGAATTAAATTGGAAGGTCAAAAATTCTGTTTTCTAAGAAATCCTCCTCGAACAACACTACTAAGTTCAACAACTAGAGAACTACATTACTTCCTCACCAACTCTCCATAGCGCGTGGAAATGCATTTTACCCTCATTCGCCCCTCTCGTGCACTGTGATTTTTCTTGTTCAGTTTTTCATCTTTTTCTCTTTCGGCTTCTGTGGGTTTTTTCCAATTCTGTTTCTCACTTTTATTTTTCCCTTTTTCGTTGGCAACTTTTTGTTTTTGAGTTCAAATCACTTTTGCTTCGCGTCTGTCTGGAAAGTCTTGAAAATGGGAGCCTGCTTTTGATCACTTGAAGCATGTTGACTGCTTTTTTTTTCTTCTCATTTATATTTTTTTAAGTGAATGAAATTTTCAGTGGGGTAATTACTAGGTTCTTTTCATATTCATTTTAACGATTAATTATTTTTCATCAATCTTGTATAGAGATGGGGTTGGTATTTGTTAAAATATGGATACGGTGTGTGGAAACGGAGTATTCTTTCGAAGAAAATGAGAAGTACTTAAGTTATTTAATTCCCAGAAAAATATAAATAGTTTTTCTTTATTTCGAAAATTTTTACTTACCTTCAGGAATTAATGAAAAGAATCAACTTCAGTTTGAGTATCTTTAACCATATTAAAATTAATTTTAAATTAAAATAACTGCAATAACTTTAATTAAGATTTATAACTGACAGCTAATTTAGTATATCTAGTTCACAAAGTTTACTTTAATGACTCGTATTGTATGTTTCTACTCTAATGCCAAGCTTTGAAAAACTGACAAAAAGTTTTGAAACCTTTCTAGTTTTTTCGGTTAGTGGTTCCAAAGTGGAGGAATTCTCAAGTACCGATGCAATCACATTTAGTGGCTGGAAACTTATACAATTCAAATTTTAATCCAAAGTTATGCAATAAGATTTATAAATTCAAAGAATTGAACCCAAAGTGCATAAAAATTACCTTCCTCTATAGTTAAAAAAAGTTAATTAACATCAGTTTCTAGTTTTGTTTTGAAGTTAAAATCCATGCAAAAAATGTTTGAAAAACATTATGCAGGGAAAATGTTTTAGAGAGTACAAAAATGAGCCGTTTTATTTTGACTTATACGATATGATAAAATTAGTAGAAAGCCCAAAGTTTCGTAAATTTTTATGTTTGCGAAGATTTAGTTTTCTAAACGTTTTTACTACAGAGAAACTAAACGAAAAAAACTTGCAAAAGTTTTTATAATAACAAAATGTCAATTGTTTTCTCTAAGTAATACAAGCTAGAGTGACTTTCTTTTTTCTTAGACTCTCTCCAATTATTTTGTTCCACTTCTTTCATGAGATTACTGTGTATTTTAATATGATACCTGAAGCAGTTTTCAACAAGTACCATCAGTTTTCTTAATTATCTGTTGAATGTTTACACTTTTCAGATCCCAAAACTTCTTTAATTGAATACTTTTCACGATTTAAAACGTTTTTTTAAAATAATGTACATTCCGCAATGAAAATAATTGAAAAGAAACGTGTGAATTTTGTCATGCTGCTTCTGAAAACTGCATTCCTAATTAATCACAGTAAAAAATTCGTGATTAATTTACCATAAAAAGTATCGACAGTTAGAGTACAGGTATTTTTTTAAATCGCAAAATTCATTTTCGAAAATTCCATGTTATGGAACAAAAAATCTGGTATACTGTAATTTTTACAGTAGTAATTACCGTTAAATCACTGAATCACTCATATTAAATAAATATTACTGTAAAATTAACGATACGGAACTGTGAAAATACTGTAAAATTAACGATACGGATACTGTGAAAACCATTTTACGGTAAAATGGTTTTCATGGTAAAATGGATTTTACGGAAGTGATAGATTTCACCCAAAGTACTTAATACCGTAATTTGATTCGGAATTTTTTACAGTGTACTCACGTTTAAAAAGAAAATCACTCCTAAATTATCAATTATAAAATATATTTAAATATTAACGTAATAAAATATTTTCATTTTTTTTTTATCCGTTTATCAGTTTTTTTTCTTTCTGGTACTTAAGTGTTCATCTTCAAAATTGAAAACGTTTTAGAATTCGCACTTTGTTTTGGGAGATTTCCTTTTATTACTTAAATTGAATAGGTTATTTATTTATTAATATTTTTAATTGCTTTATTTATCAAAGTTATTTTGCTTAAACTTTTGGGACTTTTTCGTTATAAGTGCCTCGAACATTGTTTTAATCTATAATATGTTCTGAGAACTATCGTGTGCTTTCAAAAAAAANCCAAAAAAAAAAAAAAAGAAAAAAAAAAAAAAAGAAAAAAAAATTAAAAAAAAGGAAAAGAACGAATCTTTTTTTTTTCTTTAGTTGACAGTCACACGAAAATATTTTCGGCGCACCCTATCTAGACCAATCAGGCACAAATTACCTTTCTCTTAGAAACATATTATATGCTAAGCAACCGAGCAACCCAAGGCACGCAACCGCTACCTAGAGAAAAGAAAATTCAGCATAAATTATTCCACCTGATTGAAGTCAAGCTCTGAACAAAAGAAAGAGTACCTTGATATTTGAAAAATTATGGTGGCGATATAATGAAGCCGTGCAAATTATGAATGATGGTTGTAGATTTTAGATATAACTATTTCTATTTAAAGTTTTATTTGTAGCTGTGCTTCGTTTTAAGATTACGGTTCTGGAAAAGTTATTATCAAATTTATTAGTGTCCTTCGAAACAATAAAGACTTTTCTTAAAGTTAATTTTTGTTATAGTTTGTTAATAGCAAAACTCAAACAATAAAAATGAGAGAAATAAATAAATAACAAAATAAGGAAAGTAAGTTTCAAAGTTTTATAAGTTTCCATTAATATGACATGCTATATAAGGCAAAATGGCATCAAAATTTAAAATATGAAATCTAGTCTTTGCAAGAGGTAATTTTATTAAGAGGCAAGCAGGGTTGGGTATTTAGCATTTTTGATTCTGTTGAAATCTTTAGGATATATGTTCCTCATGTCAAATTATTCGATACCTTTTTTCCTTTAATTATTTTTGCGTAAAAGAACTTTTTCTTGAAACATTTCTTTTCAAAATGCAGATCCTCTGAAATTTTGAGAAAAAAACATCAATTTACAAGCGCTAATATTTTTTTTTTCATTTGTAAAATGTGTGAATCACGGCACTGACCTTTATTTTATATTCTTCTGCGTTCACATTAAACTCTACTTTCAGTTAATCATTCTACCGAAGGTCAAAGGTCATTCAAAAATTTCGAAAATAGGCTATTTTCTTAGGCTTTAACCCTCGAAATCTACTAGTACCAACTGTGAACCACAAAAGTTTATATTTCTGTGAATACCTTGCAATCAGTAATCCCGAAAAAAATATGCAACTCACATGTTTACTACTCATTTGTATGTATTCACAGAAATGTATAGCTTTGTGGTTCACAGTTAGTACTAGTGGATTTTGATTGTTTTTTAAATGACCTTTAACCTCGATGCGTAGTTCCACTGATAGTATTTATGTCTTAATGGTTAGAGTTTACAAATTAAAACATTAAAATTGGTCAGTACCGAGATTCACTCGCCTTACAAAGAGTATAACTACATGTAAATCGATTATTTTTTCAATTCAGTTGTAACTACCCAAAACTTCAAAAAGAAATTTTTTTTCCACAAAAATGAAAGAAAACACATGGTTAATAGTTTTACATACAGAACATATCCGTCAAGAAAATTAAAAATTTCATGTCTCCAAACTTAATTTTACTTGTTAACCTAATTGTTCTAAGGTTAATTTTACATATTAATCTTAGAACAATTTAACTTTTACAACACTTTCACTCTAGAACAATTGTAACTGAAATACATAAAGTATTAACTTTCAAAACTTTTTAAAATTTAGTTCTTAGAAAGAAAAAAAACTAGGTAGGATAAAATAGTCACATTGTGTACGGTGATTATTTTTACACAATTATATTTGTTTTCGTTAATGTAAAAATATAAATAAATATATTTTAAATTTTGATAACAAAGCAAAAACATTTCAAACTGGCAATACAAATATAATTTAGAAATTTCTTTCTAAATTATTTTTGCTGGGAGATCCCCTCATTTATAAACTGCGCACTTTTCTAATGCAGTTAAAAAATTAAATTCAAAATTGCTAGTATCAACTAAAGTATATTTTGTTCATCTATTCATAAATGACAAATAAACAAAACAAATGTTTGAGCACAGTTTCTTGTGATTTAGTATCTATGAATATTAAAACTAAAAAACATTAAAAGTCGACTAAAAAAAATAAATTTTAATATTAAGTTGGGAAAAAGGAAAATAAGGGGGGTATGTGGTCAACAAAATGGTAATTCCTCTGAAGTGTGTTAAATATTTCAAGATTTCTTTTGTTAGGAATTTTTACTGTAACAAAAAACGCCATTCAAATGAAGGACTTTTCCATTTAAACTGAAATTCATTATGAAAGAAGAAAAAAACAAAGAATATTTGTTGAAAATTTCGAAAGACAGTATGCCTCTAGTTTGATACCGAGGACCTTTACAACTACAATTAGGTACTCTACAAACAGTGATCCTTGTTATCGTTTTCTTTTTTCTGTGACCCCTCCTATGGAACAAACATACAAATCCATACTAAATTCATTAATTAAAATATTGAAAATAAATTGACAAGAGTCTTTTAGTAAGAGACAGCAATTTGAAATCTAATATCAGGAATTCATCAGGAAAAATTGAATAGTAAAAAGCTTTACTTTTTATGTTATGCTTCTTTATGTTTAGTTTCTATGTTTCTTCTAGTTTCTATGTTCAATAAACATGCTATGTTTCTTCATGTTATGTTTCTACTGTAAAGCTATGCTTCCTTTGCTATGTTTCTTCAATAAACATATTTTCATTTGATTGCCATGAAGTATTGTTTGATAGCTAAAATAACTTATTGATATGTTAGAATTGTTTTTAAGAAATGCCATGCGAGTCGAGGATTCAGATTTAACTTTTAAGTTGATTCATATAATATACAAACATCTACCAGACTTGATGCAAATGATCAGATCATATCATCTTATCTATCAAATTAGCATCAAATTAGTTTCATTAATTTGGGTAGTAAACCCCAAATTATATTAACTAAATTATATAATAATTAATATAATATATAGACAGTGATAGATAGTTAAAATAACTTATTTACATTTTAGAATTGCAAATGCCATACAAGTCAAGGATTCAGATCTAAATTCTAAGTTGATTCATATTACATACAAACATCTACCGAGCTTGATGCAAATGATTAGATCGTATCATCTTATCTATCAAATTAACATCAAATTAGTTTCATTAATTTTGGTAGTAAACCCCAAATTATGTTAACTAAATTATATAATAGTTAATATAATATATAGACAGTAATAGATAGTTAAAATAACTTATCTATATTTTAGAATTGCTTTTATGAAATGCCATGCAAGTCAAGGGTTCAGATCTAAATTCTAAGTTGATTCACATAATATACAAACATCTACCGGACTTGATGCAAATGATCAGATCATATCATCTTATCTATCAAATTAGCTTCATTAATTTTGGTAGTAAACCTCAAATTATATTAACTAAATTATATAATAGTTAATATAATATATAGGCAGGGATAGATAGTTAAAATAACTTATCTATATTTTAGAATTGCTTTTATGAAATGCCATGCAAATCAAGGGTTCAGATCTAAACTCTAAGTTGATTCATATAACATACAAACATCTACCGGACTTGATGCAAATGATTAGATCGTATCATCTTATCGAACAAATTAACATCAAATTAGTTTCATTAATTTGTGTAATAAACCCCAAATTAAATCCCTCCAAATGATTGTACATTAAATAACTCCTATAATAACTGCAAGAAAACAAAGCGCCATTTTTTTTTCCAACTGTAGATTTCCATAAATAAAAATAACATCCTTTCTCCTGAGAGACAATAGAAACCAATTACATTGTAATTTGGAGACATCAACATGTTTAATGTTCAATAACAGCCAATCCAACGAAGCGTATCATTTTGGTCTCGTGCGTCGCCCAATCAAATTTCACGTTGAATCAACTCATTGACAATACTCTTTTCCCATTTGTGGAAACATTAGGACAATTAAAAGAAGAGTTAATGTTAGTTTTAAGGCTTCATGCCCTATGAATGTCTGATACGCTGCACTGGTATAACTTATCCATGGCGCGCTTGAATGCACTACTAAATGTTAGACTGCAGCGGTAATTTAATGACTTAAAATTGGTAATTTTTTGAGGATTAGGTACAAATGCTGGACAAATAAATAACTTTTTAAAATATATATGTTTACATTTTGAAAGTTTTTGCTCCGTTGGATGTCAAAAGTATAATCTTTGGGAAAAATATGTCGGAATTAATGACATTAACTTCTAATGTAACTGAAATTTCCTTTCCTTTGATAATGAATGATTTTAGAGCACTTGAGGTATAATAAAATAAGAAAAATATTATAATTTAATAATAATTAAATAACAATTGACAAAATGGTTATTGTAAGTAAAGAGTATTACTCGGAGAAAGAATTCAGGAAAAATTACCGTACTGCTTGATAATGGCATTTCTGGTAAAAATAACTATAATTCTGGTTAATGAAACCTAAGCAGACGGTATTTAAACCATTCATTTGGTAATGTTTTCCTTCATATGGTAATGGTTTACCGGAAATTTTGGGTTACAATATTGTAGTTCTTATTACCACACATTTAGAAAAAAAACACAAAACTGAAAAGTAAATTTAACTGAATAAATGGTTCTTATACCACGCTCTAAGGTTTAGCAAAATTATTAAATTTTATCACATATTATAAAACCATGTTTTACTGTTAATTTTACCAAAATCCTTATCAAAGCGTTTCAATAAAATAAAAAAATTCAGAGATTTTATTGTTCCCAGAGAGCTTAAAACATGACAAATTTTAAAATGTTCTGGTAATTTTGAGTGTACTTTTTTTCTCAGTGTACATATGGATAATACTTAGCTAATCCATGGAGTTATATAATCTTAGGATCGAAAAAAATTTATCGTTATTAACTGCAGTTCAGGAAACATAAAAAAAGGAGGCTTGATTTGTTGTTTCAAATGCCACTTGGCGATACCAGCAAGCCTGCTTGGTGAAACCAAGCAAATTTAAGACAGAGTTTGTGTTTCTTTTTTTACAGTGGGGCCATCTATGACCAAGAATACGACTTCTGCCACACATACAAGAGCCCATTTATAGGGTGAACCCATTTACATGGCGATTTCATACATCCCTTCAATCAGTCACAGATCGTAATTTTGGCCTGACCCAGAGACCGATCATTCTCCAATTCAGTACCCCTAGAACTTTCATTTGTTATAGCTACATGAAGGACTTTGTGATCCGACTGATTTAACGTGCACCAGTCACCATTTACTAAACGGGGAGTCTTCGGCCAGTGGGGATAAAACTCACGACCTCTTGGACATGCACCAACCCAGCCCTATCAACTTGGCTTTTCCGGCCAGACAGGAGGCTTGATTTAAAGTTACTAAAGTATTAAATGATTAGGGGAGCTTATTTTTAGTTTTCATAAGTTATTGAAGTGAAACTTCTAATGCGACTTCCAACAAGGTTGCATTAAACGTTTAACGCTACCATGGAGGGGGTATGAAAGCACTGTTGCGTTCTCGTTACCTGAAGCTGAAACATTATTAACCTTCCTTAAAGACGAATTTGGATTGGAAATGATAAATGATAGGAATGATCAAACAACCAAAGGGGGAACTACCATTGATGCAGTTTATGCCAGAAATATTGAAAAAATAGAACTCAAACATTTCGTATCTTACTTTAGTTATCATAATCCCATTGTAAATGTTATAGATTTGGATATTTCTCCACGGGAAAATGATAATTAAAAGATGCGATCAATTGTGAATTGTAAGCAATGTTAACAAAGTTTGTCTTAAAGAAACAATATGATTTCACTAAAAATCAATTTCTACCCCTTCCTATTTTCATTTCCACATTACGAAGTTTCACTTCTTCCGCGCGGAGGAACTCCACGCACTATTTTTTTTTTTGTTATTTACTATCATTGAGTTCATTGTTATTGGCGCTAAATTTGGCAATTTTAGAGCTTTGCGAATGCTAATGTACTTAATTTCATAAGTATCGTAATCTTATACATCATACTTCATAATTATCATACTTCATAATCTCATAAATTCATAGTTCATAATTTGTTTAAAGAAAATTAGAAGAAAATAAGAAACTTCATACATTCTCCATTTATTACGGAAAATTCATTTCAACATGGATTCCCAGTCAAAATAATAATTTTGAAACTTCATAAGGTAAACTAAACAGTCAATGGGGGGGGGGCTCCTACTGCCTTGACTTAAAACAAATGAGGGGGCACATAGATAACAACCTTCTTATAATACCGAAACATATTTTTACAAGACATTAAATCTAAAATGATCAATTGCAGCAATTTTATTTAGCCTAAATTTCCTTACAATTGTTAAACTGAATGTGTTTGGCCAATTCTGTTAATTCTTATTAATTCTGAAAAAGAACTTTAAAATATAAGAAATAACACATCAAATAAGTTTCTATGTTATCACAAAACTTGAAATTAAAAATAAATTTGTTTCAATTTATAAGATTCTCTTGTTTTCCAAACAATAAAAATATTAATAATTTATTTGTTTCTTTGCAGGTTTAAATATGAAATTAATCTGAGTAGTGAAGAATATGGAACTTACAAAAATGAAATATGGAATTTGAAAACGTGGAATTCATCAAATTTATAAGAAGAATTTTAAAAATTATGAAACATAATGTGGAGAGTACAGTTGTAAAAATATGTCATTTATAATATTTCCAATTTTGAGGTTAAAAATATTAAACAACTATAATAGCTAATGTCCTAGGCTTATTTGAATTAAATATCATTAAAAACTTAATTAAATGTAACATATTTTGATACACTCTCTGAACTACGGTTCAATTTTGGGGAAAACAAAATGAGGCGTAAAAATAAGCCATATTACCATTCAAATTCAAATATAGTATCGTTATTTAAGTTTAAAAAGTACGATAATACAGACAAAGACCGCCCTTGATTTACATTTTGAGATCCTTTTCAAGAATGAAGATAAAAAAGAGTATGCAGTGGAGTATAAGTATATAGTGGAGTTGCAAATTAAGCGAAGAAAAAGCATAAGAATGCAAAATCTGAAATCGTAAATGAAGGTAATATGCATGTAATATGCAACAAGACAGGTTTAATAGCCGGATGAAATGGAAATGAGTTGAAGGATTATTAATATTGTTAGATATTTGATTTATCTTAATTTAATTGGAATTAATCAGCTATGTAATATTTAAAACAAAATATTTCGAACGCGTTTTACCAATGATGATAATGAAAGGAGAGATAAATTCTGGTAAAATCACCGGACTTGTGTATTATGACATTTTTGGTGAGAGAAAAACCGTAATTCTTGCAACAGAACCAAAATATACAGTATTTGAACCATTAATTTGGTAATAATTATCGAAAACACCTTAAAGTTTCAACTTCAAATTAAACCAGGTCTAATGACATTCGCCTTCCTGCATTGCGATTTGTCGAATATCCATAGAGTTTTGGTTTTCCCGACCTCTCTCTCTCTCTCATGTGAGTTCTGTTTTGTTTTTATTTCTTATAAGGATTCTAAAAAATATTACAAAGGGTGGTTTTTACAGAGCATTCTGTGTTGCTTAACTTGGCATCATATTAAAAATGTCGAAAATCTGAAGTTAATTACACACCCCACAACTAAAGTCAGTGTAGTGAAAACACACAAACCAAAATTTTTACTAAAAACTAAATTATATTTTTAAATAATTTTTTTTTAGTTTATTAATGATGCTAAAATTTATAAAAGTTATGAAGTTATTCTTAACTATTCTATTCTATTGCTGACTTTGATTATTCCAGAATCTTAACATCAACAAACCACTTTAAAGGGATGAAAATTCTTCCCGACAAAATAGGAACTCATATTCCCTGCAAGAACTGCATCGATATCCAACTTACCCCGGATCACATTCTCGAGTGCCCAGCCCTTACCCCATATGCTTTACAACTGGGTATGGTGCCACTGGCTTCAGAACTTCGTGAGATCCTCCGCAGTAATGATGTATTGGAGCTTGCGGATGCAGTTTTGAAGGCACACGAGGCCATCATGGACACGATTAAAAAAAAAATTTAAGAAAAATTATTCTTAATTTATTTGCATGGCTTCGAATGGCCATTTTTTTAATTGTTAAATCTTAAACAGTTAATTGTTATTATTCATATTAAGTTTTATGAAACATATTGAAATTGAGGTAATAGTTTGTCAATTTACTGACGATTAAAATGTGTTGCGAATTGAATTAACAGGTTGAATGAAATCTAATAATATGCAGATCGTACTAGAGCTTAAAGCATAAATGCATAACCATAAGTGTAAGTTTTATTAATTATTGTTTTTTTTCCAATGCCCATCATGGTTGACATTTCGACAATTCAGACGTATTAAGGCAGATTTGTTGGCAACTCTTCAAGGTGCACCATATTAGGTGAGCCAACTCTGCTCCCACAGTAAGGACAGATAGTACAGAGAATGAAAGAACATCCATGTCTCGTCCGGGATTCGAACTCAGAACTTTTCTAAAGCAGGACCAGTTCCCAGACCTCAACATGGTCTGGTCAACAATTTTATTAAATATAAACCCAATATTTATACTTTGTCGTAGTTAATTAGAAATGCGTATACATTAAAATACTTTAAAATGTTCATTAGAAATTTATGATTCACTATCAATTGCAATTTTTTCTTCAATAAATGTATTAATATGAAGTAAATTTTTGAGGACGAAATTAAAAATATATTTTTTAAAAATATATTTTTTTAAAATATATTTTTTAAAAATGTAATTCAAGTAAATTAAAAAAGATAGTTAAACTCATTTTGTACACGGTAAAAACTTTTGGTGAATAGTTGCCACCATTTTTGGTGCTGGTGTAAACTAAATACATTTATAAGTATAGAACTGTATGCATCGTAAGAAAAGTTATATAAAAGTAGCAAAATAGCAATTGTTCGAAAGAATTAGAGCAAATATTTTCGAAAGAAAATTTGAAAGAATTAGTGCCAAAAACGTGAGGAATTTATTTGAACGAAATGTTTTTGCTACGAAGCTAGAAATTTATTCTAACGCTCAAGAAAATTTGTGTTGTCATTAATAAAAAAAAACAAAAAATGGATAAATAAAACAGAAACTACAACAAAATTTTAACATTGAAAATGTGACTACATGCACTGTAAAAAATTTTAGTTTACCTTAACACCAAAAAAGGTGCTAAGTATAGGATAAATATTTTTTACAGCGTATTTATGCATTTTATTTTTTTATTTCTTGTGATTTATATTTGTCTATGCATATGAAACTGATAAGGTATAAACGGTTTTTAATATCCTCGATCATATAATTTCTTTATAACTTTTAATTAGTTTATGGAACAACATACTTTCATCTTTGAATGTTAGAATTATTGTAATACTGACTCATAATCGTAATTCAAAATAATCTGAACTACAAATAGTAGTATCTTATTAAGTGCTACGTATCTACAGAATAACTATGCACCTAATTGATAGTCTGATATATTTCATATTTCAAAAATTGTAATATATTGTTCTATAGAATAGATTTTAGAATTCCGTAGAATTTATCGAAAGTCCCGGTTAATTCTTTTTAGCACTTTGTAATCAAGATAAAGTGTTAATTCTTGTGAAATATCTTCAACAATTTATAACTCGTATTAATCGAGCATTAATATATTTTAAATAACATTATATTTTTCAAATTTCAATAAATGTTTGTAAATTTCTTCTTTTAGATTTGATTTGGGTATTTAATTTCTAAATCTTTATTAATTAATGAATAAAATTACTGAATAATTAATATCAAGCTTCCGAATATAATTAATTACTTTCATTTGATTCGAACATTGTGCAGTAAAAAAGTTATCCACCTATTTGCGCTTAATCACTTTTTCTTAATAATAGGTCTTTTAAACATACCTTCTACTTAAGTTATAAGACATTTATCTAAAATTTGCCTGTATAAGAATTTGTCACGAATAAACTTCTAAAACCAAATGCTGTTTGTTTGATGCTTATTCTATCTTAATTTATGTGTGTGTAATCAATTTCGAATTATTTCAAACAAAATATTTCGAAAGAGGTTTAACAATGATAAATCATAATGCTAGGAAAAAACGAGATTGGTAAAACTTGTATTGTAATGACATTTCTAGTGGAAAAGGAACCATAATTCTGGTAATTGAACCAATATATGCAGTATTTAAACCAATCATTTGATGATGTTTCCGTTCACATAGTAACGGTTTACAGGAAATTCTAGTTTTCAAAATCATAGTTCTTATTACCGAACGTTTAGTAAAAATACAAAACTCGAAATTTAATTTAATCATGAAAATGGTTTTTGCACTATGCTCTAAAGTATCATGATAAAATTTTTAAATTTTCCCCCATTTACTATCAAACAGCAAGGTATTAAAACCATATTTTATTTTTAATTTCACCAAAATTCATTACCAAGGAAAGGTAAAAATCCCAATGTGCAAAAAATTCGATAAATTTCACCATATTCTGGTAGTTATGATCACTTTTTCTCAGTATGGGACATAATTCGTAATTTATTTTGTTCTGTTTTAAAATTTTGCTTTTTTTCATGATTACTTTTATTGTGCCCAAAAGATAGAAATTGGCATCTTCTATATTTATTTAATACAATTTATTTTTAGGATTTAAAAAAAAAAATTTTCGTTTCTAGTTAATTTGTTCTCAATGAATGATTATACTGCAAATACTTTAAAACAAGACACAATGAGTGATTAAACACAATGAATGAAAATACTTTAAAACAAGAGTAAGACGTTTTTTAAAAAATGTGTTTTAATTAATGGGTATTTGAAATTAGTCTTGCAATTGTTAACCATTTGTAAATAGAAAACAAGTATTTATTAAAGTTGAAATATTTACAAACGATTAACACTGCAACTGCTATTAATAGTTTAGTAGTTTATTAACTATTAAACACAGCATAACCATTTTTTCCCCACATTCTTAACAGCTTTCTAAAGTAAATTTGCACAAATTAAATGTAGAAGTGCTTGATAGTCATACGTTACTTTATTAAAAAATCGCTAAAGAAAACGGATGTTTCTTTCTTTTTTTTTAAAAAAAGAGTATTAATTCATTTATGTTACTCATAAAAATCAAGCAAAAAACATTCACTATGTTTCTAGCAATTTATTGAAGGAATTTACAATTTGTAACGTAAAAAATTCAATAAAAATATTTACTGACTACAAAGTTGATTTAAGCTTTAAAGCAGTTAGAATTTCATGATTGTGTAATTTTATAATGAAGTAACCATCAAGATATTTACACTCTCAAGATATTACTACCTTTCAGTGCTGAGTCATAATAACAGCAATGTAGTTGTTTCTAATGACACTTGGCCAAACCAAGCATGCTAGTCATTAGCCTTGTGAATTAAGTCTGGAAAGAGCGCCTTTCATTTGAACAAAGAGCACCACCAGGGTGAAAGTGCGACTTATTAGTTCAGAACCCCTCAGATAGATGAAAGCACCTTTGATTGGTTAGGCCACTTCAATTCAATTTTAAGTCTGAAGGGTAAAAAATTATCTTCAGATCTTGCACTGATAGTTCTACTCAGCGACTGACCTCAGGACTTTCAATTCCACAAATTTCACGAGCACGTATATCGAATGTACTCAGTGGATTTTAGAGATTTTGAGGATTGAACTCTGGATCATCTGGATTGAAATTAGACCCTCTGACCATTGAGCTCCTATGCCCGTAATAACATTACTTCGAGAAATCATATCTTGCTAATTTTAGGTGTAACTTCAAGGTGTTATTAACTTCAAGGTGTAAATTAAATAGAGCCATGCTTCCGTTGAAGTTAAACCGTGTCACTGTTGCAATCTAGCCACAGAATGAACTAATTAAGTTAACGATGATTTTAATTTGTCCGATGAAATTGTTATTAGCACCATACTTGAATAATGCTGAATGATGTTGACTGACTAAATACTTGAATAATGTGACTGACTGAATACTTGAATAATGTTGACTGAATAATGCATTTTTTTATTATAAAATACGCAATTCGATGTACCACAGCAAAAATATTTATAATGATTATTTTAAAAACAAAACAATCTTTGGCAATCTTTTGAATCTTCTTCTATAGCTTAGTTCAAACTTTGAAAAAAAAAATAATAATAATTGGAATACAAGAAGCAAACTAAAAAAAATAAAATAGGAAAAATTTGCATACATGCGAAGTCTATCTTTTATTCAATATGATGAAATTGTTAATTTATTTGCTATAATGTTTCTGAAAACAATTTTATTGATAGCAATGCTAATATCAAATGTCAAATATAAATTTTCTTTATTTAAGCCAAACTATTTTTTTCAAAAATTTGATGATTAAGGATTTGTGTTCTTCTTTAAAGGATAATGATTTAAAGAGGTGTTTAAGGACCATTTCAAAGACGCAGTTTCACTTCAATCTTCCATCCAATCAAAATAATAATTAAAAAAAAGAAACAAAAAAAATCTTTTAGACCAGTAGAGGACAAAGCCCTCAAAAACATTAACCCATAATAAAATTTAGTCAATTTTTATTTACAGTTTTAGTCAATGCTCTCTTGATTCGCATGATCAATTAGCTGAAGGGAAAAAACTTCAATAACGCCAGATGTTTTCATTCCTCTAAGTTCCTACAATCTCCATATCACTTCAATATTCATTGGACTAACAATCTGCCTACGTGCCTGTCACAGTTACCGTTGCCTCTGTCTTGCAGAGGGTGGCTCAGGAATCGAGCAGATGCAATCTGGCACTATGCCTAGTGCCATGGAAAAAACTATATCCATAGCCAAGGGGGACACTCAGGAATGACTGTAAGCAAGGCTATGACATAAATAGCTCATGCAGGTAAAAGAAAAGGGGAAATGGATTTTTGTTGGGAGGGCTTTTAAATCTGAGAAAGAAAAGGGGGCTGCATTAAAATAGGGGGGATTTAAGGCTTCGACAACAATGGTGGAGGTAGGCTTCCAATCGCTGATCACGTACGTTTTAATGACCTCGACTCCAAAGAAAATACCACCAAAACAATGATAGAAAAACGAATCGGGATAGGTTGCTTTCTGCGTGTGCCACGCCTTGGCACGTCCATCGCTAATGAAAGCACTGAAGTACATTGTCGCATGCATATCCGGAGTCGGTCGCCAATGACAGACATGCATACTGCTGCTGTTGCCTTGCGTGGATGGGGGGTTCGGGAAATGGGGGGTTGGAAGTGTTGCAGCACCCCGCCTCGCTGTGTTGTAATTACCTCCGTCACCCATTGTTAGCCCTGATGGGAATTGGACGATTATCAAGGCATTGAATGTGGAAAAAATAAATAAGTTATGCCAAAATACAACAACAAATGAAAAAGCGTAATGGAAATCTGCAGTCAGGCGTGGTATTTGTCAAAGAATGGGAAATGGTTGACAATTGTTAAATGAAATTCTATTCGAAGCGGGTCGTCAATCTACTGCTCAAATGGAGAAAAGAAACATTCTGCAACACAATGCCTTTTATGTTAATATTAATCGCTCGCTGAATTGTTCCAGTCAAAAAAAAATATTTATTCTTCAAATAGTATTTTAAAAAATGAAATACAATACATTTTGAGTCATCGTAAAGTTATTGAAGACTTATTGTTTCAGCAAAAACACTCATAAAATATTCGTATCAAATGCCTTATTACAGTTAGGTGAATTCTGTACTTTAAGCATATCACAAAATAGCTGCATGAGACAATTCCATAAATAATAATAAATAAATTCATAAAAAATATATTGTATTAGTAATTGTTAAGATTTGCGTGTACATAATGCAATAGATTATTGTTCCAGTTCAAAGACTTATAAAATATTCGTGCCGATTGTCTTCTACGCTAAATTCAGTAATTGCACAAATCACTAAATCACTGCCTGAGTCATCACCATAAGGAAAAATAAATAAACAACAAAATATTTTGTTTTTAAGATGTGTAAGTGCGTAATACAATACATTTTGACTCGCCGTAAAATTATTGAAGAATTATTGCTCCAGTTCAAACACTTATGAAATACCCGCGTCAAATGGCTCCTACTGTGAGGTAATTTTCATAATACACACAAATCCCTAAATCATCGTCTAAGTCATGTTCATAAACAAATAAATAAATAAGAATAAAAAAAATTTAAAACAGTCTTTTTAAGATATGTATATGTAATAAAATACATTTTATCTCATAGTAAAATTATTGATGAATTATTGTTTCAATGCACTCATAAAATATCTGAGCCAAATGTTTTCTATGATGAAGTAAATTATCACACACAAATCTCTAACTCACCGTCTGAATCATTTCCACCAAAAAAATATTCTTTAAATAATTTTTTGAAATAAGTATGATGAAATACAATATATTTTACCTCAGCTCAAAATTATTGAACAGTTATTATTTCAGTACAATCACTTATAAGACATTCGTGTTAAATGCAATCTACGGTAAAAAAAGAAAGAAAGTAAATAAATAAAATTAAATAAATAAATCAGAAACACTCACAACTCACTAAATCGTCCTTTTCCTCAAAAGAAAATTTTTAAAATAATATTTTTAAGATATGTATGAAATTGTGTACTAACAAAATTATCGAAGAATTTGCATTCGTGACAAATTTCTTTTACGATTGAGTAAATTGTGCAGCACACACAAATCATCAAAACGCTTTTGAGCCATTGCTATCAAAAAATATTCTGTAAATAATATTTTTGAAATATATATTTGAAAAATACAATAAATTTTGCCTAGCTGTGAAACTAGAAATGGTCAATGGTCTTCTATACAGCAATACAATGAATTTAAGTAACTCACACAAATAACTAACTTTCACTCAGTACTAAATCGCTGCGTAATTTCATTCAAAATAAAACTTTTTACATTGTATATTAAGAATATAAATATGTACGCAATATAAGAATTTTTGTCTCAAAGAAAAATAATTAATGCAATGCTATATTAGATTGAAAATGTAATGAGTGCATTATATTTTTACAGATGTAGCAAATTTAGTAATTAATACCAATTATATTCTTAAAAATATAACATTTAAGTCACCCATAACACCAAAATAAATTTACAATCCATCAGCATGCCAAACATGGTATAGAATGTGGTGGAATTGCAAAATCATATTTTTCTCGAAAAAGTTATAAGGATCTAATAAGTAAAATGTCGCATGATTTAATTTAAACAATATATCGCAATGGTCGCATATTTTCATTTGGGTAAATCTGAGGTACTAATATGCCACTCCACCTTAAAATGCCACCTTAAAAGGACATTGTCTCTGAAATCAGATATTTTCAAGCTTTTAAACTCAAAATTTACTTTAATTACGTATAATAGATACAATAGAGATCATCGATGCATTTAAAAATCTAAAATACAAATACTGAAGCAGTTAAATATATTTTGAGTCATACGTTAACTAAAACAAAATTTTCAATCGTAAACCATGATATGACTAAAGTATTATTTTTTAATTGTTTTAACTGAAATTCACTTTAACCACTTATCATTTTATTTTATAACTGGAGTTGAAAAGCTGATCCAATTCTGAGTTTACGACTACCAATGTTTAACTCCTTAGCCTTGTAATTTTTAACCCAGCCCAGAAGACAAGGGAACCCCTAGATCAAACATTGACATAAAGTAGCCGTCGTGGAGGACTTTTTGATGAAACTAACCCTCATTTGGGCTACATGGAGAGGAAAACCACGATACCTTCCATTGTCAATGTTTAATTCTAATTCGAAACTAGGTCATCTCATTGAAGAAGCAAATGCTCTATCCTCTGAACTACCGCGTCTCTAACCACTTATAATTGAAAACAACTTTTGTTATTGTTTACATTTAAATATACTAATGTGCCGTAAAATTAAATTTTCATTACAAAAAAAACTTTATATTCAATGAGATAAATTATTTATCACCTATCAATAATTTGTTTGCGAAAATTAAATATATCAAAAACTACCAAGAATTGATTAATTTAATCATCATTCATCATTTATTAATCAATCTAATGCGTCTACTGGTGATTGACACAAAACTTTTTACTAAACTTAAGTTTCCAACAACTCACGATAGCAAATTTATTCAATCCATCAATTTCAAACGCCAATCTAAATTATCGAAAATATCGATAATTTATTTTAACGTAAACCAATAAATGAACTGCAGAAGAGTAAAGTTCTTTTTGTCACGTGCAAACAACCACTCCTTAAAGTACAGAAGGCGTTCACGTCCACCAGTGACAGCACAATTTCGCGTGACACCGACGCCCAAAACGCTGTGACAGACTGTTACTCGCTGGATCTGATATGAAAAACTAAGCTTCCGTTGAGATAGATTCGATATTAGAGAAAGATGGCGGATCACGTAGAAAGTTCGAAAACATAGATCTGGTGTTGGTGTCTTTTGTTTGGTTTGGGACCGATAGAGCACAGGCGCGTGAAATAGAAGGGTAGAAGATAGCCCCGATGCGTGAGCTACGTGAGAAGTATCCAAGATGGTGTCGTTCGATTGGACAGGCTGATTTTTATTTATTTATTTACTTTTTGTGTTTTGTTTTTGTGTTGTGTCCATAACAAAGTTACGTGAGGTTATGCAGAAGTATATAACTAATCGTTGCCGCTAAAGTTTTGGACACAGCACATGCACATTAGACGACTTGCAGACTCATACGTATACTTGAAGTGATCATCAGATTAATATATGATGGATAATCACAATCAGTTATGTTAACCGTTGCTTTGTACTGTGGGGCTAAAAACTTACGTCATTAGAAAAACTTATGTCATGACTCACGTCACTGATGTCATTAGAAATATTTATGTCAGAAGACAGCCCTCTGCGCTAACTACGGAAGAAGTAGTCGAAACGGTTATGGTGTTTTTCGATCGAAGAGGCTGAGTTTTTCCGAGTCTTGATCACAGAGGCTGATTTTACGAATGACAGCGAAGACTGGGATTCGAACTTCGCACTAGCCACAGTGCTGCTTTAAAATATCCTCAGTGGTAGACAGATTACGGGTTAGAGTCCCCTTGCCATCATGCTAACCGTGGGAGATTTTCGAGGTTTTCCTTTTCATGCAACGCAAATGTGGGTTAGTTCCATCAGAAAGTCCTCAACGAAGGTATAATTGCTCCCAATACTTGATCCAGGAGTTCCCTTGTCTTCTGGACTAGGATCAAAATTAAAAGGAGTAGAAGTTTAACATTTTTTTAATGACGGGCTCTTGGGTCTATTTCTCATTGGCTTCAGATATCACAGAATTGCTACTCTCTTATCGTTACCCAGTGGGCACCCGTGGCGCTGGAGTAGCATCGCCCACGTCATACAACCACGTCACACAACAACGTTTATAGAGAGGGTTACATTCGCACAGTCACACAGAAGAAAGGATATAGAACACAGAGAGAGCAAATTACATCCATGCCAACGGTGGGAATCAAACCCACAACCACTGACCCCGTAGTCCAGTACAGTGACCACTAGACCAGTGAACAGCACAGTGTTTAACATTGGTAGCTGTTAACTCACAATGGGGTCGGCTGTTTAACAACAGTTATAAAATAAGTTACGAAGAACAATCATATGTTTTGTGATAGAGATGGCTAATATTAGACGGAATAAAAATCTCAGGTCTACTGGAAAATGCAACAGCAAAAGTCTAGATCATCTTCCTTTAAAAGTCAAAATAGTTTTGAAAGAAAACAAGCGAAATTAAATTGGGTTTATCAAAGCAATTTTTATCAATATGCATTGTAATTTATTTTTTTTTTGAAAAAATAACTGTTTCTGTTTCGCACTTATCAACAAACAAAAAAATAAAATGATTCAACAACGTCATGAAACGTTACGGACTGTCTCTTGATTTAAGATGCTTATAAGGAAATCTCTCATGTTTTATTTTAGTATTAAAAAAAGCACCTGTTATAATAGTTAAAAATTTTAAATACTGCTAGTGAGCCAACCAATAAATTGTGCAAACATAATAATAAAGCAGCAAACATATGTTGAAAAGTGATAAGTCCAATGTCTGCAATTTTTGAAATAGATGTAATGAATGCATATTTTTACAGTAATAGTAGCAGTACGTTTTGTAATGAATTACTATTAATTGAAAACAGCACCTACTATAATGTAAAAAAATTCTGGATAAAATTTCTGTAAAAAGTATTGACACCCTGAAACACCCATGAAATTCATTTTTACTGTTGAATTTCAGTCCATAATTTTTGCAGTAATATTTATTTAATTACGTTGTTTCTGTGATTTTGTTGTAAATATTACTGCAAAAAATACAGTGCATAAGAATTTTAGTTGCGTGAAATTTCACTGTAAAAAGTAACGGCACTCAGTGTGTCAATACTTTTCTCTTATCATCTAGAAAGGTAACAGGTATTTCAAAAAGTCTACATTTCCGAAAACACGAATTTTGAGCTGTACATTTTCGTAATCACAGATTTCGAGCTGTATATTTTCGTTAACACGCATTTCGAGCTACGTCATAACAGCCATTTTGAGCTATGTCCATGTTCGTAAATACGCATTTTAAACTACTTCCATTTTCATAAACACGGGTTTAGAGATTTGTCCATTTTCATAAATACGCATTTCGAGCTATGTCGTAACAGACATTTTGAGCTATGTCATAATAGCCATTTTGAGCTATGTTCATTTTCGTAAACACGCAATTCGAGCTACGTCATAACAGCCATAAGTCCATGTTCGTAAATACGCATTTTTAACTACTTCCATTTTCGTAAACACGCATTTTAAGATTTGTCCATTTTCATAAATACGCATTTTCAGCTATGTTATAACAGCCATTTTGAGTTATGTCCATGTTCGTAAACAGGCATTTTCAACAACGTTCACTTTCGTAAACACGTATTTAGAGATTTGTCCATTCTCATAACTACGCATTTCGAGTTATGTCGTACCAGACATTTCGAGGTATGTCCATTTTTGTAAACACGCATTTTGAGCAGTATTCAGATTTAAAAATTCACCGACGATATGTTATGAGATTTTTTCATTAAAACGATTGTACTTTTTAAATTATTGAGCGCTTTTATTTTAACTCTACGTACAAATTTATGATGTAAAGAAAACATTTTTAATTTGATTTCTTTGGAATGTTTATCAAAATAAAATAATTTGAAATATATTTTCTCACAATCGTAATTATTTCAGGTTATCTATATAAAACTTGTTTTCTAATTTTAATTCGGCTAAATTTTCTGATTAAGTCTGAATTTTAAAAAAAAAATAAGAAATATTTTTTTTAAATGTGTTTTTCTTTTATTTTAAGCTTAATTTTACGATAGTTACGTTAGAAAGGACACTTTATAATTTAATTCATTGAATGTTTAGTTGGATTTTCATCTCATATTAAGTTTATTAAAAGAAACGTAGGTAGTTATCAGTACTTGTATGGCTAAAATCCAGTGTTTGGCAATGCAAATACTTTTAAAATTTAGCTCCCCTGTCACCTTCCCTTTTGTTACAAAATGTTTTTGTTCCCCAAATTTATATAATTTTAATTATTTCTCATCAAACCAAATTTGAATAATTAAATAAGAAAATTATTTACATTTTCAAAAAATAAAAAATGACAACTCTAACTTTGCAAAAAAGTAATAATTTATTATATATTACTTATGTTCATAAATTGTACTATGAATATTCAGTGGGGTTATAATTACTGCTAATTTGTACCACTTCCAAAAAACCTCTCTTTTTTTCATTTTATTTATTTACTTAACCTAGGATTTTAATGGAACTAATGAAACAGAATAATCTTAAAAGGGCAATAAAAAATTTCATATTTGCCGTGAGCTTTGTGATTTTGTTCCAGACGTTTGAAATTGCAAAAACTTGAGAAATAGAATTAACTATTCTACCATTTTAAGCACTAATTACAAACTCATGTCAGAAAGAAAGGTTAGGTTAACCAAAATCATTTGATAATGTATATATAAAAAATAATAATAATAAAGTTCCAACTACACATTGATTTATTAGTCAAGGAAATAATATTTGCTCTGATCAATTCTACTTTTCAAATATAGATGGCGCTTCTATTCCTTCCTTAAATATCATAGAACTCTATTCACTTAACGCTAGTTATACGTATGAAGAAAAAGAAACGGTTATTTACGTATGGAGTTTTTACCTGATTCTAAAGGTTTCTTTTAATTAATGAAAAATTACTTTTAAATATGCAATCTATTTACACAAGCACAAAATTTAAATTTTTAAAACAAATATTTAAAAGAAACCCAAATCATTTCTTTTCTAAAGGGTAGGCATTTTTTAATATTAATTTTCTCTTAATTTTTTTTAGCAGTTTAAAAGTATTATTTGATAATTATAACATAATTTAAAAAGGAAAACATGAGCAGCAATATAATTTGTTTCAAAATAATAAAAAAAAATTATATCAAATTAATAACTATACTTTTGAATTTATTGCAACATCGTTGAAATTTAGGAACAGAAAAAAAAAGTCTGATTCAATCCTATAAATTCTCAACTTGTTTTACCTACATCATTTATATATCAAGAAACGGTATTTTGAATTCAAATTATCTGATTCTAAAGTCATTAAAATCGACTTGAATACGGAATGGGAAATCATAGGAGCCGGACACGGCTATACTGCTCCTAACTGAATATGAAACTTTTATGATAGCTCAAGTGTTCTTGTTGTAGTTAAAAAATCTATTTTCAGATAAAATTAAAATAAAATTTTTATTTACGAGCAAAAGTAAGAGAAAACGAGATGATAAGTGAACGATGCAAGAAACTATTAATACTGAGCTGTCATTGTGGAAGGACAGGGGTTCGATCCCAAGTTTGGTATGAAGTTCATCCAAATTCATATCAATGTGCAACAAAATCTCCTGGAAGTAATGGCGGTTTGTGCGTAATGCTGTCAAAATAACCATAATCAATCCCTGGGTTGCGGAATTTTGGAGCTTTATTTTCTATGGCCCACAACGGGCTGTTTGGGGGATGCTATTAGAAAAAAGGGAGAGTACGAAAACAAATAAAAAAGTTGGAAGTCACAAGAGCATGGAGGGTATCGCGGAAATTAGGAAATCGCATTTATCAGAAGAAGATAAAAAACAAGCGTGGATCATTATCTGTATTTCAATTTAAATCAGGCTCAAATTATTTTATAAACTTTTAACAATTACGAAAATCATAGTTTAAAAGTAGAACACAATGGTACATAGTTTGGCTAAAAAATACTAAATACAACATAAAATATAATACATATAAAATAGTTTTTGTATACGAAAAAACTTTTGTAAAAATCTCTTAAACTGTCCAAAACGTTTCAGTCTAATGCTAGAATTCGCAGAAGTTTCATTTATGCAATATAAAAATATTGAACCGTGATAGCTCAGAGGAAAGAGCGTTCGCCTTCCAATAAGGGGAACCGGGTTCGAATTCCAGCCTTGGCAGGTCGATACGAATTCCGCATCCGGCTTGCACTAACCATAGTGCTGACGCAAAATATCCGTAAGGGTTAGAGTCCTCTTGCCGTCAGGCTAACAGTGGGAGGTTTTCATGGTTTTCCTCTCCATGTAACGTAATTGCGGGTTAGTTCCATCAAAAAGTCCTCCATGAAGGCAAATTTCTCCCAAATACTTGATCCAGGAGTTACCTTGTCTTCTGGATTGGGTTCAAAATTACAAGGCTACGGAGTTGAACATTATCTGTCGTAATCCCAAAAATAGGATCGGCTATTCAGAGACTATTATAAAATAATTAAAAAATACAAATATATTGATCAAACTGTCAGTTATAATTTAATCTTTCACGCTTCACACTGTCCGAAACTAGGTAATGAATAATATAAAAATATATTGATAAACGTGAATGTGAACAGTGTTAAACTGGCAAAAAAACTTTCCTATTATATTTAATTCACTTAAAAACCGTAGTTTGAAAAATTTATTTATTTATTTAATTTTTTCTCTTTCGATTTCTATCTAATTACTTCACCCAGAAACTGATTGATATTTGGGTTGACGATAAATTCTTTATAGCGATAAATTGACATTATGAATTCCGCTTTTAACGGTCAGGAAAAGATTGAAAATTATGACATCACTCAACTTAAGTTTTTTATACTACGCATAAGCTGCAAGTATTACTGTTGTATTGAAATATGTTGCTTTGGCTATATTGCTACAATATTAGGAAGCACTCCTATTTGCGGATATAACCGAGTGAGCTGATGAAGAGATTATAGCTTTTTTCCTTTCGGATTTTTATAATTTTTTTTAAATAATATTCTTTTTCTCTTTTTTCATTATTCCGTAATTTTTTCCATGTTTTCTCTACTTTCTGAACTTATACAGTCAATTCGCTATAACTCGAAGTACGATGACTCGAATATTACTATAACTCGATTTTTTTATGAAGTCCCGACCCTTTTATCTTCAATTTCATGTTAATTATTGTCGATTACTCGAATTTTACTCCCTTTAACTCGATTTTTTTTGGATCTTTTAAAGCAGAAAAAAACAACAACCTTGGAGCTGATATCTTGCCCCTTCCTTTGCAATGCACACACACAATGTCTTTCGCACTCTTCATGGAGAAGCTAAAGCTGGCCCTCTTGAAGTATGTGAACAATGGTTAAATGAAACGTTACCAAATTTGCTTAAAGGATACAATTAAAAATGATGTTTTCAATATTGATGAACTGGGCTTATTTTTTAAATGTCTTCCAAATAAGACTAGGATGTTTAAGGATGAAAACTGCTCAGGGGGTAAAACGAGCAAGGAACGTTTGACTGTCCTAGTTGGAGGAAATGCGTTTGGGACAGAGAAATTGCCCTTAGTTGTTATCGGAAAATACCGAAATCTCCGATGTTTCAAGAATGCAAAAACGTATCCTTTGGATTACAAGTCTAACAAAAAGTTTTGGATAACATCAGTTTTATTTGAAGACTATATGTCAGAAAATTGGATCGGAAATTCTTCGCTAAAAAAAGAAAAGTGATACTCTTTATGGATAAATGCACAGCGCATAGTGATCTACCTAATTTGAAAGCAGTAAACTTGCAGTTTCTCCCGCCAAACACAACAGCAAAGTTGCAGCCGATGGACCAGGGTATCATAAAGTGCTTCAAACAGTCTTATCGTAAATGGCTTGTCAGAAAAATGATCTTAAATATTGTAAGTATTTGGAAGATTTGTAATTAATAAATAAGCATTAATTAAATAATTCGACAGTATTTTGAAAGTCCAAACCCGAAACTAACGGTAAGTCGAACTTCCGATAGGTCGAAGTTTTTCGTCAGTCCTATCAGATTCTAGTTATCGCGAATTCACTGTATATATTATTAGAACGACATCAGTCTAGAACGAATCTATATAATTCTCGAATATATTTAATAAGACAGCAGGTGCTACATTCAGAAACAGAAATTTCACATCGAATTCATACCAATAAATATCATCTCATTCGCAAGAATAAACATTCGAAAAGAAGAAAGTGACATAAAAAATACCATTAACTTAAAACAAATTTTTCCGCACAAATGGCACATTTGTGGAAAACGAGATCTATTGATGATGATGATCTATCGCAAAATAGATCATTACGATCGATAATTTATCAACCGATAATAAGGCAATGTTCTATACTAGTTGGGTTTTTGAACTCAGTTCATTACCGACACGTTCAATATATTAAAAGAAGTGTCACTAGATATGCCGCAGCTGTCACAGAAAAGAAAATTATAGCTTTATGTCATTTACTTCATACAGATTATCATAAAAATGTCCCGCTGACATTTATTTTTAAAGTTGAAGTTTCATATCTGTAAAAGGTTTTTGTATTTAAAGAAAGTCGCATAAAAAATTAAGACTTTAATGATAGGGTGTATAGTTTAATAAAAGATTTAATTGTAGAATACATTTGGTGAAGTCATTATTTCATGTTGAGTTGATTTATCCCCAGTAACTAGTTTAGTTTTTATGAAGTCAATAATTTATTTTGTTCTAATAAAAATATTTTTAATTTCTTCTAATCCCATAAATTGTGTTTTTTCGAAGTTTATATCTAGCTCCTTTACCCTTATACAAAAATAAATAAGAAAAATAAAAAATTTTCGAAAAGAAGTTTTCTGAAATTGCAATGCAAAAATAAATAAATATTTGCCGTCTCTTGCAAATTCAAAAAGAAAAACTTCTTACGCAATTTTATACGTCCAATGCAAAATATAGTTTCTTTGTAACTATATTATGACATATTTTTAATACAAGTGGTAAACTAAATTCGCCTTTAAATCGCAAGAACGCTTTAAAATTTTTCCAACTAACGTTTTGTTACTTTCATCTATTATAACTTAAAAAAGGCTACGCAATTCTTCATTTTAATATTTCATAAATTAGACATATTTTTGTAAATAGTATTTCAAGGACGTGATAAACTTATTTCGAGGACTTCATATTACATTATATTTGTGTTCAAGCCATAAGATCGTTTTTAAAAATTTTTTTTAGACAGTTTTCGAACAGAGCAATACATTTGGTATAAATTGCTGGAATAATTGTTGACTCATACAAAAAGAAAAATAATGCAAATGAAATTTATAAATCAAAAAAAAAAAAACTTCTTACGCAATTTTATACGTCCAAAATATAGTTTCTTTGTAACTATATTATGACATATTTTTAATACAAGTGGTAAACTAAATTCGCCTTTAAATCGCAAGAAAATGTTTCAACATTTTAGTACTTTTCATATTTAGAGAAAGAAATATTAGCCGTCTTATAAGAAAGATAATAAAAAAATAGTCACATAATTTTTAAAGTACATTACATTTAATAAATTTATGAATCTAGTTTTTTTTTAATGCCTTATTACGGCAAATTAATTGTCCTAAAAGGCTAATACTTGTGACTTAAAAGAAAACATAACTCACGTATGTAAATTATTTGCACTGAGAAATAAAAAATATGATTAAAACTACCGGAATATGGTAAAATTTACCATGTTTATTGCTCTAGGAGAACACTAAAAAACTCATTAATTTTTAGCGCAGCTCTATGGCTATGAGTTGGCTAATGAGTTTGGCTTTGGTAAAATTATCAATGAAATAAAGTTTCATAATATATTATAAAACTTGATAAATGTTGTAAAATTTGATAATTTGATCATAATTCCTGATTGCCTAAAAACCACTTTACAGTTAAATTTGATTGCCAGTTTATTTTAATACTAAATTTGGCGTAAAAACAAGAATTTCCAGTAAACAGTAAGCATATGCAAGAAAAAATTAACAAATAAATGGTTCAAATACCGTATATTTTTGTTTGTTTTTTAATTAGAAATGTCATTACAGTACGGTAATTGTACCGCAATTTTTTTTTTTTTGGTATAGCAAGAGCGCCTTTTAGTTTTTATAATGAAATTTTTCAACCTAGTATGAAAAAAAATATTTACCATAACGTGCAAGAAGAAAAAAGAATATTTCAATCAATTTCAAAAAAGAGTAGGTCCAATGCTCCCGATGATTTTGCTGTTCAAGTTTTTTAAAAAATAATAAAAACAGAGGACCTAGCAAGTTAAATGTCAAAACATCACTTTAAATATTTCCACAAATAAAATTGATGAAGATTTATAATCGTTGTTTTGACAAGAGAGTTGAAAATTATTAGTTGAATAGACATTTTGGACAAGCATAACTGATATAAGTGTTTTTGCCACCTTGATTATTTTATATACATCTATTTAAATTTTTATTTAATTTTTAGAGAACTTCCATCTTACCTCACTTATTTATTTTCCTGAGATTTAAATACTTAATTTTTAACGAGGCATTTAATAGGAAAAATAATTAATTACGGGGCAACAAAATCATAATTCCAACTTTATTTTCAGTGAAACACAGGGCGTGATTTGAAAATTTTGGAATGTACACAGATCCGGGGGAGAAGTAAGGCAAATTCATGTAATCCTGAGTCCATAGACATTTATTGGTATATAAAAATTCTTTTTATTGTTTAATATAAGAAAGTTGGGGGGTATTTTTTGGTGAGTTAAATTTTCATTTATTTATATACACTGGTATAAGATATTAAGAGAATTTGCAGACTTGGTCACGATTATCTCTAGAACTACTGGACCGTTTTTAATGAAATTTGATTTGTACACACATTGATACAATACAAAACAAATAATCATTCAACAATTGTAATGCACGGCTTGCACCGATCACAGTGCTGACGTAAAATATCTTCAGTATTAGACGGATCATGGATTAGAATCACATTGCCGTCATTCTAACCGTGGGAGAATTTTTGTAGTTTTCCTCTCCATGTAACACAAATGCTGGTTAGGTCATCAAAAAGTCATTCACGAGGGTGAATTTCTCCCAATACTTAATGCAGGACTTTCTTTGTCCTCTGGATTGGGTTCAAAGCTACGGAGTTGAACATTAGTTGTCGTAAACCCAAAAAATTGGGTTGGCTGTTCAACGACGGTTATATAATAAAAAAACTTTAAAAAAAAACTCTTTCCTCTGTAATTCTAGTCAATGATATTTACGCATCATCAAACTCATAATTTTGATTTCCCTGAATTATTTACTTTATTTCAAACTTGTGTATTTAAGGAAGAATCGTTTCACCTAATTCCTCGGTTAGATTAAGGCGTTACTACCACTACAATTATTAAACATCAATTCACTCGTATATAAGACATGCTAATTCAATTCAATCTTGAGGTACCTATGATAGATGACGGTTGACAGAGTCGAAAGCGCATTCCCCACAAGAACAATGAGATCTGGTTTTTTTCTCAATATAAAAAAGGCCATAGGTGGATCCTAAAATATCCCACCTCATGGCGATTTTTTTCAAATCTCGCCATCACGTTTTTGAAATCTCGCCAAACTAGGTTTTTGGAAGATATTTCTGGAAGACTATTTTGAACGTCCGATCACACCACCAAAACTCTAAAACCTGATTGGTTATTTGACGCATATATACCTACGCGAAAGTTGGATTTCGCTAGAAAAGAGGTAAAAGGGTTTATTTTATCGCCATTTATGCTTCTGATCTCTTGCTGTAAGAATCATCGTTATTATTTCATTTTTGATATTTTTGTTGTTGTGCGGTACCGGTTGAAAATGTTTTTCTTTTCAATGATCAAAAAGAAATGTTGACCCCAGTAATGATTGCCGACTTGGCGAGATTTCAAAAAGTCGCCAAGAGGTGGGCCATTGTAAGACTTTACCGAAGGCCATAACTCTTAGCATTATGTAATAAAAATTTCTTAAAAGACTTACATTTCGAAATTATAAATAAAATTAAAAAAAAATTATGAGACATAATATTTAATTAACTGTTTATTTAAACTTATGTATCAGTTATTACAATAGAAAATCGAAACATTATTTTAATCATCGTTCGCTTTTTTTTACATAATTATCAAAAATTCTCTTCATCAATTGTTTTCTGCAGCTTGAGTCAAATGTATAATTTTGAGTCTTTTTCGAACTTTTTAGCTGCGTATCAACTAGTGCATCATTTGTTTGAGCGTATTAAATGCATCCAGCTCATCAAATGTCGCCTTTTAAGAATTTTCACCATTGTATCAGCCAGAGCATCATTTGCTCCAGAGTTTCAATGGTGTCCAGCTCATCAAATGCCCCTTGTATAACAGCATTTTTGCGCTCCCTCTTTTTGGTAGGGGTCGTTTTCTCAAGAGTTTTACTCTGATGATCTTTCTCAGAAACTCTTACTTCAGCCACCATTTGTTCTTTGAGAACTTCACACCAATCTCGCAACTCAAACTTGGCGTTGGTGGCCATATCAAACTCGCCAAGAGTTGCCTCATCATCATCAGTCTTCTCAGACTGTTGATCTTTGTCACATTCAAGGACATTTTCATGAGCCTTCTTAGACTCTTCAATCATTTGTTCTTTCAGAACATCACCCCAATCTCTTATTTCAAAATAATTTTCATCCGCACCTTCCCCCTTCTTAAACACCTTTGCGCTAAAAATAAATAAATAAATCAGCATATATATATCGATCGCTGGTTCAAAGTTAAAATGACACTTCTGCACTCACTTCTCATGTTATTTGAATGAGAAGTGAGTGCAGAAGTGTAGAAGTGTCGTTTTAACTTTGAACCAGCGATATATATTCTATATTACAAAACGAAGAACACTTTGAAAATTTTCCACAAAATTTTGCGAGTGAAAAATCATCGGAAACTTGCTTTTTATTAAAAAGTGAGTGCCAATTTTTCAGAAAATACCCATTACGTCAAGAATTATTTGCAGAAAAGTTTCAGAAAAAGCTTTTTACCTCGAAGCATATGATAATTTTAGAGCTCGCGTATCAGTTATATAAGAAGGGATATTTTGAGAATTTTTCATAATATTTTGCAAGGGGGAATCGCTTGAAACTTTATACTAGTGCGTGTCAGGTGTTAGAAAAACTCCTATAGATGTTGAGAAATATTTGTAGAACATTAAAAAAAAA
>NC_092209.1:76376641-76386140 GCF_043381705.1 Parasteatoda tepidariorum
AGTGATTGGTTACCCGATGGCTGAATATATATATATATATATATATATATATTTGTCGTAACAACAGTATCATATGATAAATCCGCCATTGCGACAAATTTCTTAGTTATCATTCCTCACAAAGCAAAGACAAAACATATAAAATGTTTCATTAGTGTCATCAAAATACAAAAAAAATTGAAAAACAGAATTTGAAAGAAAAAAAAATCAGATAGATTAACTAAAATTTTCACAAGAACCTGTCTTGGTTTATATTCCAAAAGATTTTTATTTTTCGTAAATCTAATAGTGTATGAAGCGCAAAATAAAGAATTGTAAACAATTTACAAAATAAACAATGACAAATGTGAAAGATATATAGACAGCGCATGCTTCGAGTTATTTTGTTTGTGGCCGTTCCATTTTATGTGGCTCTTAAATTAATTACACTCATCTAAATTTGTTAAAATGTTTCTTTTCTCTCAGCATTGTCTTCTGACAGCTTTATAAATCGCTTTGTTCCAGAACCAAGTTTCAGAACTCACAGGGGCAATCCAGAGAACAAAACAAAAACAAAAAAATCTCTGAAGACCCAACAGTAGCAGCTAGGAAAAATCAAATAACAATTATAAACCCTGACATAGTCATCACTCCAAACGATTTTACGCAACCCTTGGGGTGTACGGAGTGACATTACTGGATGGATAGAAAACCTCTTCCACTTAAGTATTCAGAAGATGTTACATGATGCCACTGTAGCCAACGTAATCCAGGTGTTTATGGTCTTTTGAAAGAGCACGTGCTCATAGACTACCAAAGTAAGTGAAAATGTCCAGTTCGTGGGGAGAATGTAGATTGTCCATCAAGTTGGCGATGACTTTTTTGGGATTTTGTTTGTTCTTCTTGGCGAAGTGATCACGTCTGCTTGGAAGCCATGACATATGGACACCTGAATGCAAATACAGTGACGGCTTTCTCTGCGACAGCCCGCCCAACGACCGGGAAGTAATTGCATTAATTGGAATGACTCCTGTATTAATTAATTGCACTTTTTCTCCTGGTTTGTATGCGCGTCGGTGATTGGCTGTTTGCTTTTTGGTGACAAATTTGTTGCTCGATATTAGGGTTGCTCGGATGATTAAAATCGTTCCAAAACGTGATTAAAAGGAAGACGTCATTAATTCGATTGTTTACATGCTTAAAACGAAGTGGAAGAATACTTCATCTAATATCGAAAAACAGAATTTAAAATAATATATTTTCGAATTTTTAGATAAATTTTGATTACAATATTTAAAATGTAAAATTTGAATGCGAATTCTTTTTTCTTAGAGTGAAATTAATTATTTTGTTTCCTTTTCAGGCTTGTATCTTTAAACTGATTTTAAAAACAGTTACGATTCCTGGTGGTAATAAAACTAAGAAATTAAAACTAAAGATAGAACAAGGATAGAAAATCCTGGGAGCAGGAACACTCCAGTACAGTGAGGGGGGCTGAAGATTTTCACAACATCTGCAGATTATGTTTCCTCTCAGATTTAAAAAAAAAAATAGACAATGTTAAGAACAAAATTTGAATCTGAAAAATGGTTTTTAACCGTTCGACGCTGGAGGGGCACCGGTGCCTCTTTTATATATATTTTTTTCTAATTCTCTAACTACCAGCAAAAATATGCTTTGGTATTTTTTAATTACTAAAAACAGTCTAATAGAAACTAGTCTAATATAGTGTAAGAAAACAGTCTAAAAAATCTGTTACTATATTTCCACTAAAATACAAAATCCAAAAAACCAAAACAAAGAGACATTTCAAATTTTTTTTTCATTCATATTGAAACATTTACAATATTTTATTTTATGAATTCAAGATATTTCAGAGTTGAATAACTGTTTTTATTAGATCTGAAAAACTGTAAACAAGTGCGAATTTGAAAAATTATTGTTTGGACGTGAGCCGTCTTTGAAAGATTTTGCCTTCAATGCAAATAAAGACAATAGTGTTGCAGGCTGTATTTCATAATCATGAATTATTAAAATACTAAATATAATATTTTCACTTATTCTGCCCTAAATTCATATAGAATAAGAAAAAGGTAAGAAAAAAATATGTAAGTAACTTGTCTAAAAAAATTTCCCTTGAATCCTAGTTAAATCTATGATTTTCTCAAACACAATTTCAGATCCTATACTTACTCAAGTACAATTTGTGTCTGTTTCTAGATATAATTTTTCGCAAAGATGCATTATACAAGGCAAAGAAGATTGATGATGAATTAAAAGAAAACGTGCAGAAATGAAAATACAGAAATGGATCTATGAGTATACGGTATCGGATCTATAATACAAGAACCTTCTTCCACGCCTAAGCACTAAATGAAAGTTTAGAAATAAGGTGACAAACATGTGAAAACAAAGTAGTTAAATCAATAAGAACAAAAGAATAAGTTTGAACAAGATAATCAAATAAAGGAGATATAAAACAGGTATGAGGGGGTTTGGTGGGAATTCCAGGGTACAAAAGATTAAATTAGATTAGATATCCAAATACTTTAATGTCGTGAGATATAAGAAAGATCATTAACTAAATTACTAGAATTTTTACAAACAAGGAATGGAGCCGTGAGGGCTTACGGGACAGAGCGTTCGACTTCCAATTCGTATCGAATCCCAGCGATGGCTGTTCGATACGAATTCCGCATCCGGCATGCACCGACCACGGTGCTGACGTAAAATATCCTCAGTGGTAGACGGATCCATAGGTTAGGGTTCCTTTGCCGTCAGACTAACTGTGGGAGATTTTCGTGGTTCTCCTCACCATGTAACGCAAATACGTGTTAGTTCCATCAAAAACAGAACGAACGGATTAGTTCCTCCACGAAGGTAAATTTCTCCCAATACTTGATCCAGGAGTTCCCTTGTCTTCTGCATTGGATTCAAAATTACAAGGCTACGGAGTTGAACAATAGTAGTCGACCCAATTTTTGTGCAACCAACAACGATGCAACGAACCCACATTTGCGTTGCATGGAGAGGAAGACCACGAGAACCTCTCCCGGTTTCCCTGGGGCAAGGGAACTCTTATCCATGATCCGTCTATCACTGACAATATTTCATGCCAGCACTGTGATCGGTGCAAGCCGTATGCGGAATGCGTTTTCGACCAGCCATCGCTGTGATTCGAACCCGGGTCATCTCATTGGACGGCGAATGCTTTATCCCCTGAGTAATCGAGGCTCAAGGCAGATTTCTTGGCCACTCTCTTAGAGGCACCATATTAGGCGAGCCAGCTTTACTGCCACAGTAATGACAGATATAGTAAATAAGCGAGCATTCGTGCCTTGTCCGGGATTCAAACCCAAAACCTTTCTGATGTGAAGTCAGATCCCTGACCACTAGAGAGTCCTGTCGGCTTGTATTGCTTGTTTACTTTTATTTTTGCTACCGGATATAAAACTATAAATTTGCTTGTGACTCCTGAAAATGCATATTTTTTGTTTGATGCTTTAACACTAACTTACCAATTTTTCTAGCAATAAAATTTTTTTCTTTCGAACTTGCAAAAAGAAGGTCTACCATTTATACGGTGCATTAACCGAAAAAAAATTGGGATAGCTGAATTAAGTAATTAAAATGTTTTTAAATTAAAATTCAGATTTTTGTCAAGATAAAATAGTTTTATAATAATCGATCTAATTAATTTTTCGTACGACTGGGTTTACATTATTAAGCAATTTCATCATTTATCTGATTTTGAATATGCTTGTCAAAGATGTCAAAAATTTCCCCTTCGTTGTCACAACAGTAAATATCCATCATCATGATGTTGGTATCAATCAACTTATTTCGAATGATAAGTCATGCAGAATCAGTTAAGGTTTTAATCATTCTGTCATAACATTCAGGGTAAGCAAAACTGAGAAAAATAGATTTTCGTAAACCAATAAGAAACTTAATTAAATATTAATTAGTTTTTTATTAAGTATTAATCATAGTTAAATGTATAAATTAGTTTTTACGAACTATTTTGTTTTTAAGTTTGGTTCTTTTGAAAGAAATCACAACGTCCTAATTAATATTATCTCTACTTAAATACTCAAAATATTAAACTGATTTATTTGAGAAAAATACAATTGTAATTTATTGAGCTTACTTTTTTCCCTACAGTTATTTTTGTTTTTAACGAATTTTTACCGAAATACTCTTTTAAAAATTAAAATGAAACATATTTTTTAAGCATTCACTCATCTAAATTTTTTTAAATATCAGACCTTATCGAACATTAGGATTATAATGGATTTTATTGTCATTTTACTATCAAGTCTTAGTTAAAAATTGTTTTTGCTGCGTCAAAAAGATAAGTGTCAAATTTAATGCGCATTAATTATATTTTTTATTGGCAAATAATTTGACGGAAAGCAATTAAAGATTTCTGACAATATAAAAAGTCCATTGTTATTTTCGAAAGTGAGATTTTTACATTACGCTGTTAATTAGTGTTATTTCCAAGCAAGTGCTCAACATTTTAGAAAGTTCTAGGTATCAGCGTATTGCATAGAAACATTTTAGTATCTGCATAGAAATTGTTATTTTGTTCTTTTTTGGACCGAAAATTGTTGCTTATTTTGAGAATGTGTTGGAAATTTATTTTTACTTATAACCAAGGAATTTGCGAATTTGAATATTTACTTGCACAGAAATTCAAGTTTCAGGTCAATTCTTTTCATTTAATGAATTTTTGAAAATCCCACCTACCATCCCACCAAAAAAAAATGTACTTAAAAATCAAATTAACTTTAGGCAGTAAGCTTAATGGATTGCTTTCATAAATCAAGTGCAATCCAAAAATATTTGGCACTTTTAGGTAAGGCAGGCGCCAGGAAACCAATAGCTTTTTTATTTCATTAATTATTTTAATTTTAACTTCTACATGTTCAAAATATTTAGGGCCTGGTGGCTCAGAAGATAGACAGTCGTCTCCCAACAAGATGACTCGGGTTTCAATCCCAGCAATGGCTAGTCGATACGAATCCGTACTTGACTCACACTGACCACAGTACTGATTTAAAATATCCTCAGTGGTAGACGGATCATAAGTTAGAGTCCCCTTCAGGCTTACCGAGTGAGGTTTTTATGGTTTTCCACCCCATGTACCGCAAATGCGGATCAGTTCAATCAAAATGTCCTTCTCGAACGCAAATTTCTCCCGATACTTGAGTCAGGAGCTCCCTTGTCTTCTGAGTTGGGTTTAAAATTACAAGGCTACGGAGTTGAATAGTGGTAGTCGTAAAGTCAAAATTGGGTCGGCTGTGCAACGGTGGTTATAAAATAAAATAAATAACATGTTTTCGGTGATTTTTCGCTTGAGCCTGGCTAATCGGAAGAAAAAAAATCAACATAACATTTCCAAAAATTAGTGGCCTTATAAAAAAGTTAAACAAAATGTTTCCTTTTCGTGTTAATTTTTCTGTTAGGTTCGTAACATTTAATGTTATTGCACAAAATGCTACTGAAAATTTAAGACAACCATTAATGGGATGGCTTGATCTAATTGACCTGTTTTAAACTTTTCAAAACTACTCATCAAATTGTAAGAAAAAATATTATTACGTTTCGCCTTTTAAATTTGAATTTACGACATTATTTTTTGCTTAAGTTTAGCTTAAGCAATACCCATTTAAATTATAACATAAATTTTACTAACAACAAGAAAAATTAAATGTATTTGTAATACCTAATTTCGCTAAAATTTTTCAAACTAATCTTCAAATATCAGGGAAAACTATATGTTTTATTTTAGATAAAAATTTACCACAGATTTATTACTTGATTTTACTTGAATTATTTTATTTTGTAACTGAACAGCCGACCCAATTTTGAGTTTACGACTACTAATGTTCAACTCCGTAGCCTTGTAATTTCTAACCAATCCAAAAGACAGGGAAACTCCTGGACTAGTATCCCCAGAGGTATGATTGGTTATGGGAACATGGAGGATATTGTGACGCGACAGATTTTAAATGCATCAGTCTACATTTACTACTCGGGGAGTCTTCGGCTGGAGGGTTCGAACCCACGCCCTCTTGGATATATGGGCTAAGTGCCCAACGAACCAGNACTAATTCATTGTGCAATTTATATAAATGCTTGTAATAAACAGGAGAAAATTATATTTTTATTTATTTGAAAGCGTCGGGTTAGTTTCAACGGAGGACGGGTGCATTGTTGGACTAGCCGTCCTCGGGAACGGGTAAAATTTCTGAGTTTTTTCGAGCCCTGATTTAATGAATTTTTGAAAATCCCACCTACCTTCCGACCAAAACAAAAAATGTACTTAAAAATCAAATTAACTTTAGGCAGTAAGCTTAATGGGTTGCTTTCATAAATCAAGTGCAATCCAAAAATATTTGGCACTTTTAGGTAAGCCAGGTGCCAGGAAACCAATAGCTTTTTTATTTCATTAATTATTTTTATTTTAATTTCTACATGTTCAAAATATTTTGGGCCTGGTGGCTCAGAAGATAGACAGTCGTCTCCCAACAAGATGACTCGGGTTTCAATCCCAGCAATGGCTAGTCGATACGAATCTGTACTTGTCGATACGAAAACTATATACCCGCTAGTCGATACGAAACTAATCTTCAAATATTAGGGAAAACTATATGTTTCATTTTAGATAAAAATTTACCACAGATTTATTACTTGATTTTACTTGAATTATTTTATTTTGTAACTGAACAGCCGACCCAATTTTGAGTTTACGACTACTAATGTTCAACTCCGTAGCCTTGTAATTTCTAACCAATCCAAAAGACAGGGAAACTCCTGGACTAGTATCCCCAGAGGTATGATTGGTTATGGGAACATGGAGGACATTGTGACGCGACATATTTAAAATGCATCAGTCTACATTTACTACTCGGGGAGTCTTCGGCTGGAGGGTTCGAACCCACGCCCTCTTGGATATATGGGCTAAGTGCCCAACGAACCAGGCTATCACGGCCCTTGAAGTATTTCTAAAAAATTTAATTAATTACAACATAATAGAAAGCGTTTTCAACATAAACAAGAAATTGATGTAAATGCTTTCTAGCTTAGTCAACTAATTATAACTTTAAAAAACGTTATTTCTAATATTAACTCAACATAGAAATAAAACCTGAAGCCGAAATCAAACGTTTTTAATATTTGCATCAATGTATAATTTCCTTTAGTTTTTAATATACTTAACAACTTAATAACATACACCAGCACAAATATAACTAAATGACATTAACTTTAATAACGCAAGAACTTAAAAACAAAGCGACTTCCTCAATAAAAATTTAAACACTTGGCGATTTTTCTCGTCGAAACAATAATAACATGCCTTCCGTCGCTGTAAAGATGCGTTATAAAGATTACAAAACATTAATTCAATTACATAGCATCGAACGAGAGCGTGCCGAAAATTTTATTATAGATGATATTGACCGAAACTAAAATAAAACGTTAGCATGTGCTTCGTTTAGAGAAAAACCAATAATTAAAGGATATAGAAAGTAATCCAGGTTTTATAGCTCTATATTGAAAGCCAACGTAAGCACTAACGCACGCAATGTAGATTATCACGTACGGGGTCTATATATTGCGACGACAGTGCAATTGTACGAAACATTTGCGTGAATAAGATACTAAGTGATTATTGATATTTCCCTTTTTTTTTAAATGTTTTATTTTGAGAAAAATTAGTTTTCATTCACTATATCTGGGTACTAGACAAAAAAATAAATCCCTGCGCTATATATAGTCGTCACGTTTTTAAACTATAGTAGAACCTAAATTACAATTCTAATTCGCGTTATTTAAATATTTGAATTATAGTGGAAATATAGTTTGCTTTTCCTATCTATTTTCACACATAAAGTCCTAAAATTGCGATTACTTTTTAATAATAATGACATATAGAATTTAAAGTTTAAATATTAATATTTGTATAGTATAAAGTTAAATATATAATATTATATAGTATAAAGCTAAATATATAATATTATATAGTATAAAGTTAAATATATAATATTTTATAAAGTTAAATATGTAATATTATATAAGGTTAAATATATAATATTATATGGTTTAAATATTTCATGAAGATAGTTTTGCCAAATGGGCAATTAATATTTTATTCTAAACTTCACTTGCGCTTTTGTTACAGTAGTATTTATTCCCTTTTTTTTAAATAAACCATTAGTGCGAAGCCTTATCTAATTTAGAATCATGTAAAATTATTTTGAAAATTAATATTTATTGGTTTATATTCTTATGTAAGGATTTTTTCCCCGATTCTATTCATAAAAAGATATTACATTTTCCATAATACTTTGAGCAAAAATGGAAGCCATAATAGTCAAACTTAACTACACTAATGAAAAATCAGAAGAAATAACAAAAGTTACGAACTAAGCAGAAGTGGAAACCATAATGGAAGCTAAACAATTTTAGCTGAAGTGGAAGCCATAATGATCTGACCAAACTACACCAGTAATAATTGAAATTCGGATGAAGAAACGAAAATTATAACTTGAGCAGAAGTGGAAGCCATAATGTAAATAATGGAAGCCAAGCAAATTTAGCAGAAGTGGAATTCGTAATAGTTAAATCTAACTGTACTAATTAAAATATAATGAAAAACAGATGAAACAATGAAAATTTCAACTTTAGTTAAGGCGGGAGCTATTATGGTTTAAACAAACTATATTAGTAATAATAAAAAATCAGATGTAATAACGAAAATTACAACCTGAGAAAAAGTGGAATCCATAATGAAAGCCAAACATTTTTAGCAGAAGTGAAAGTCTTAATGGTCTAACCAAACTACACAAGTAATAAAGAAAAATTCGATGAAACAGCGAAAATTACAACTTAGCGGAAGTGGGAACCACAATTGTTTACATAGAAGCCTTAACGAAAACCAAACCCTTTTAGCGAAAGTGGAAACCGAAATGGTCAAACCAAACTACACAAGTAATAATGAAAAATCAAATGAAACAACGGAAATTACAACTTGAACAAAAGTGGAAGCCATAATAAAAGCCGAACATTTTTAGCAAAAGTGGAAGCCATAATAGTCAAAGCAAACTACACTAGTAATATTTAAAAAAACAGGTAAAACTATGAAAATTACAACTTAAATATCCTTGGGGAAAAACCTAGAGTTCCTATATATGACGAAGTTAAACTGTTATGACAAACATACTACTTTTTCTTATTGGTTTAAAACTAACATTTATCAAAAAGAAACATTTTCTCGTAGACTAAACATGTCATCGACAAGGTATTTTTATCCGGCAAAATCTCAAAACTATAGGTAAGGTCTTAATTTTGTTTCCTTTTAAAGTTATCAAAGTATCTAGTACTGGCAAAATTATTGTTGAATAGCTATAAAATTTGTGTAATAATTAGATTTCAATATTCGTTAAAATTATGAAAGCTCTACTTAACACTTTTATCATGTTATAAATGCCTATATTATAATGGGTTGCTT
>NC_092209.1:76386314-76433337 GCF_043381705.1 Parasteatoda tepidariorum
CTATTAGAAATGTGCTATAGTATAAAATCTTAAAGCGTAACAGCACGACTGAGACTCATTTTTCAATGAATAACTAATAACAATAATAAAACAAATAAATTCGCGATATAAATCAATAATCGTCAAATAAATTCGTGAAAAAAAAGCACTTTCGACAAAATACTAAAATAGAGATCTATCGACAAAGACTACTCACTTCTGCCTAGGTTAATAGTATGAGATTGCCGCAGCTGAATTGTTATTACAGTTTCCGTTTTCAAAAGCGCTATATGTTGAGCCACCTCAGCTAGATTTGGCATGTGACATTTTTAGCGGCAATCATTGGTCGATTTTCTAGCGTTGCCATTCGGGGAGTTGTAATGAGATTTTTTTGTCGCCGTGTAAGAGAAATATATATGGATAATATATAGTTAAATATATAACATAGTTTAAATATTTGATGATGATATATATAGTTTTGCCAAAAGGGCAATAAATATTTTATTCTAAACTTCACTTGCGCTTTTGTTACAGTAGTATTTATTCACTTTTTTTTAAAAAAACCATTAGTGCGAAGCCTTATCTAATTTAGAATCACGTAAAATGATTTTGAAAATTAATATTTATTGGTTTATATTATTATGTGAAGATTTTTCCAGATTCAATTCATAAAAAGATATTACATTTTTCATAATATCCTTAATTTGAGCAAAAAAGGAAGCCATAATGGTCAAACTAAACTACATTAATGAAACATCAGAAGAAACAACAAAAGTTACAAACTGATCAGAAGTGGAAACCATAATGTAAGCTAAACACTGAAGTGGAAGCCATAATGGTCGCCAAACTACACCAGTACTAAACGAAACTACACCAGTACTAAACGGATGAAACAACGAAAATTTCAACTTGAGCAGAAGTGGAAGCCAAAATGGAAGCCAAGCAAATTTAGCAGAAGTGGAAATCGTAATAGTCAAACCTAACTGTACTAGTAATAATGTAATGAAAAACAGATGAAACAATGAAAATTTCAACTTTAGTTAAAGCGGAAGCTGTAATGGTCTAACCAAACTCTATTAGTAATAATCAAAAATCAGATAAACAACGCAAATTACATCCTGATCAGAAGTGGTAGCCATAATGAAAGTCAAACCCATTTAGCAAAAGCAGAAGCTCAAATATTCAAACCAAACTACACTAGTCATAATGAAAAGTTCGATGAAACAACGAAAATTACAACTTAACAGAAGTGGGAACCGTAATTGTTTATATGACAGCCATAACGGAAGCTAAACCCTTTTAGCAAAAGTGTAAACCGAAATGGTCAAATCAAACTACACTAAAAATAATGGAAAATCAAATGAAACAATGGAAATTACAACTTAAACAAAAGTGGAAGCCATAATAAAAGCCAAACATTTTTAGCAGAAGTGGACGCCATAATGGTCAAAACAAACTACACACTAGTAATCTTTAAAAGAACAGAAAAAACTACGAAAATTACAACTTAAATATCCTTGGGGAAAAACCTAGAGTTCCTCTATCTGACGAAGTTAGACAGTTATGGCATGCATATTACTTTCGCTTATTGGTTTAAAACCAACATTTATCGAAAAGAAACAAAACAAACATTTTCTCGTAGACTAAACATGTCATCGACAAGGTATTTTTATCCGGCAGAATCTCAAAATTATAAGTAAGATATTAATTTTGTTTCCTTTTAAAGTTATCAAAGTATCTAGTACTGGCAAAATTACTGTTGAATAGCTATAAAATTTGTGAAATAATTGGATTTCAATATTCTTCAAAATTATGAAAGCTCTATATAACACTTTTATCATGTTATGAATGCCTACATATACTAACTAGTTGTTTCTTGATAAAACGTTAATTTTCTTGCTAGTATGTTATTTATAGTAGAAAAATCGAATATTTATAAAACTAAAATTGTACAAACTATATTTTATTATTTTAAGGAACTGAACCAATTCATCAATAATTTATGCATCTTTGACACAATTTTGTGTCTTTTGGCAAGACACAAAAACGAAACCTAACTCAGCTGAGCATAGCGACAAAGAAACTCCTTCGAAATTTATCCACTTTTTAATTTTGTTTGATTATGCCGATTTTGGTATTGATAAGTACCCCAAATTAGTTAAATAAAAATAAGACTAAATATATATTAACAACAAAATTAAAATAAAAAAATGCAGCAAAAGTAGAGGCATAGAAAGAACATTGTGATTGCTGCAATCACTAGTCATCCGTTGGTCAAAAAAATTTTTCCTGGATACAATTTAATAAACGCTCAAATATTTCTCGTCATGGGTCGAAAAAACTGCATCAATTATTATAACCGTCACTGAACAGCTGACCAGTTTTGGGTTTACGACTACCAATGTTCAACTCCGTAGCCTTGAAGTTTTGAACCCAATCCAGAAGACAAGGGAACTCCTCGATCTAGTATTGGGAAAAATTCACATTCGTGGAGGATTTTTTGATGGAATTAACCTGCATTTGCGTTACATGGAGAAGAAAACCACGAAAACCTCCCACGGTTAATCTCACTGCAAGAGGAGTCTAACCCATGATCCGTCACTATCACTGTGGATATTTCACGTGGTCGATGCGAGCCGGATGCAGAATTCGTATCGACTTGCCAAGACTGGGATTCGAATCCGGTTAATCACATTGCTCCATTCCCTGAGCCACCACGATTCAATATTTTTATATTGCATAAATGAAACTTCTGCGAATTCTAGCGTTGGACTGAAGCGCTTTGGACAGTTCAAGAGATTTCTTTACAAAAAAGTTTTCTATTTTACATCAGCACTTCCATCGGTGCGAGCGGAGTGCGGAATTCGAATCGACAAACTATCGCTGGGATTCGAACCCGGTTCAGCTCATTAGATGGCGAACTTCTATTCCGTGAGCCACCACTGTTCAACTGCATTAATTGATATTTGTCTTCTTGTCATCCAATGGGCTGAATTAATTCTCAATTCTAGCCAATATATGTTTCTTAAGAGGCCGCAAAATCACCATTAAGACGGTAATTTATGAATAAGTTAATTATTATAGAAGAATATAAAACTACTTTCATTTATTATAATGTAAAAGCATTAAAAATGCACGCATGTTGCAAAAATAAAAAGTAAAAACTCAGTTTGGAAAACAACAAACTTTGAGAAGTTCCAAAATAATCGTCTGCCTTTTTTTAATTTGATCTTTTGCTTTGCTGCTTTTTTATTAATGCTTATGTTAGCCTCCTCTTTTATATTTCTTACATCTCTATTTGTTTATGTAGCTAGAATAAAAATTAAAACAGCTATGGAATCATTAGGGTGTGAACTGTATTATAAATAAAAAAATAAAACAAACACTATAGGGAATTTTTAGGGGTATCCCAATTTCATGGTTTCACAATAAATTATCGCCATCATGCACATGTCGCACAAACAAAGCGAAAAATAAAAGAAGACAATAGAATGACAAATGAGAAAATGATAGCCTTTGCACCTTTTCCCTTAAGGGGTGGTGCAAACAGAGTTCGAAGGTGAAAAGGGGGGAAGGGGAGATAGAACCAAAAAAACAAGCAAAAGGAGAGAAAACAGAAGTTGAAAAAAATATCGCATTCTGAAAAAAGCAGCAATGTTATAGACATTTTTTTTATTCCATTATCGTTTTAATAACGTATATTATGAAAACAATTGGCACTGACACTTAAAAAGTATAATTTTTCGAAGTATATGAATAAGTATTTTAGAATTTATAAGAATAGGTATTTGCAATAAATAAGACTAGTAAATTTTAAACTGAAACATTTTGTTTTTGACTTAATCAATTTTATTTACTTTGATTTTGACAACAACTATGAATAAACAATTTAAGCCAACATAAGATACGATAAGAACATAAGACATGAATTTTTAAGAACTGGAAAAATTAAATAAATTTACTTTGTAACTTCGAAGAAGCTATATCTAACTTATTGTCCATCATTGTACGTAGAAGTTTATCTATATAATTTTTTTGAAAGGAATTGTCGAAAATTTTAAAATAGAAAAATAGGTTAAATATTTAAAAAAAAAAATTTAAAAAATCACCTATTTGGTGAGATTAAAGGAAAATCAATAAAATCAATGAATAATTCTCAATTTTTGGACATCTACATGAGCCCAAACAATGCATCGTTGCCGTAAATTTTCAAATATTAAACATTTAGAACACTTTTTCTTTTCTTGCTTCTTGTTGCTTTTAGCTTTCTTCAAGCTTTTAGCTTTTCGTCATATTAGCATTTTGTGCCAACTTTATACTAAAGATAACATGGACTACTCTGTTAAAAGAAACTCGATAAATCTTCAACCAGTATTTGGTGCAAAGTTTCTCATTATTTCAAAGTTTAGTTAAATGAAAGATCATCTTATTTTATTTAAACCATAAATTGTGAAGTATGATAGGGAAATACTTCGTGGTGCAACTAACTTCACCAAAATTTGGTAAAATTTGTTTACGACGCCATGCTTCCCTTGCAACTCGGTCTCGGTGTATCGGAACAACTGCATGTTGTTTCAAGTATTAACTTATTTAAGTTGATAAATGTTTTATTTGGATTACTTAGCCTTCATTTCTTTTATGTCGCCATTTTAGATTTGGTTAGCGGTATAAAATAGTTAGAGGTATGTAATAACCTACTTACAGTAAATAGTTTTGTTACGGTAACTAGCAACCTTGACCAGTATTTGAGTGCTTTAAAAAATATCTAATAATGGTGCAACCTTCCTCCCCTTTTACAAAAGAAGAAAAAGAATGAAAATAAAGAACATTCAAACCCCGCTATAGTGAACCTTCAAGGGAATGAAATTTCAATTCACTATAACCGGGAGTTCGCTATATCCGTACTGCAAGCAATTTTAACTAATTTTTCCGAACTGCTCCTTTTTATTACACAATATTTAAATAAATGACCAATAAAAAGAAATACAAAAATGATTAAAAAACAATATGTAGTAACAGAAAATGTGTTAACTTTTATTTTTTATAACTCTTCGTCTTGCGTACAAAAAAATTTAGGGATGGAAAACTGAGATAGAAGAAGAAAATAAGAAAAAAATGCTTATGACTACATTCCACGTAATAGGTAGTTTTGAAAATCGGTATATATATTTTACGCAGAAATTTCAAAATTACTTAAAAATGGAAGAAAAAACATCAGTCGAAGACAGAAAAAAGTTAATAATATCCGATTTCTGTACTTATTTTGGTTCACTATATCCACAAAAAATAATATTATGTGTGTATAGCAAGGCACGGGAACGAACATTTTGTTCACTATATCCGGGAGTTCACTACAAACTATGCTCACTATAACGGGGTTTGAAAGTATTTTGTTTCTTCAAAGCACCTATACTTTTGGTGCAATATTCTACTGATATTTGGAGCTAGTCAGAATACCAAAATATGGTAAAATTGAGCTCCATTTCATGTAGTCAGCAATTGAATACCAATTTTTGGTTCAACGTGGCTTTTAATTTTTAACAATGTAGCTAAATCCCAACAGTCATAAATAACTGTTAAAAACTGGTAGCAATTTAGGAAAACAGCCTAATTCACTAAAAAGTTAAATTTTATATGAACCTTCCTAGAACTGCATCAAAAAACAAGCTTACTACTACATTTACTACTGATAAGTCAAATTAATCATTATAATTAACCTCACAATGAGGTACTATATATTTTGAGTATATCAGTATCACTTTTAAAGCAAACAAAATTGTAAACAAAGGACAAAGTTAGATAAATTTATGAAAAGGGCGAATGGAGGTCTCATTTTCCAGAACACAATAAACTTGCCATACTTTTCCATTCAATGTCCATTGTTTATTTTTGAATGAAAATTTATGACCAAAAGATGGCGTGTAAAATTCTACCGCTAATCCTTGAAGAATAGTGTTCTCTTTGTTAATTAGACCCATTGAAACTTTTTAATTAGTCGGTAAAGATTATCGCTGATTTGTGACACTTTCCAAAGAGAAGAACGTATCTGAATTAGATAAGCTTAATAAATTGAAATAACATAAGTAATTAACCTTAATTAGATGCATTCGCTAATTAAAAAATTAAGAACTTGAATTCGAATTAATATTGTAGTTAATGTTTGCTAACAAAATAAAGTCAACAAGGATTGGCAAAATGAAATTAAAGTTTATGAAGTGCCTCTTTTACCCGAAGAGCGCCGGATTATTTTCCTGCTAAAACTATATTTGTAGAAATGTGTTTAAATTATCCATATATAAAATATAATTAATTAACCCTAATTAGAAGTATTCATTAATTAAGAAATTAAAAACTTGAATTTAAATTAATATTGCAGTTAATGTTTGCTAATTTATTGAAATCAACAAGAATTAACAAAATAAAATTTAAGTTTATAAAGTGCCTCTTTTACCCGAAGAGTGCCGGGTCATTTTCTTATTAAAAATATATTTGTCGAAATGTGCTTAAGTTATCCGTATATTGTTTACTTAAAGAGGAAGGTATTAAATATTATATGAATTTCTAATAAGTAATAGCATAGTGCCATTTGGATAACTGTGAGAGGTTTTGATTTTCATGCTATACAAATAAGTATAATTTAAACTGTTCCAAGAGTTCAATTTAGGAGTACCGCTATTGTGCTTCAAATTTTCCAAGTCTTCTAAGCTGCGTTAGAAATGCAGCTTCAAAAATGATGTTAAAATAAGAATTCAAGGAACTGCGTTTTTAAGTAGGATTCAAAAGAAACAATTTTACTTTTTTCGCAGCAAAAACAAAATCTTGAAGGTGCAACACTTTTGATAGACGTGTGGGGGGGGGGGGTTAAGTAGTAATAGTAAATAATTGCGTAATTGGTGAGTTCTACGACTTTCGTTGCTATAGTCAGACAAAAATGTGGTTTTTTATCTTTTTTGTCAATATATTAGTTCTTAAAATTTTTATTTTATCTTATAATTTTATTTTATTTATAGTTTTGTGTCTGATTTTGTTTATGCTAAAAGTGGTTAAGCTTTCGATCGACGATAAAATTTTACTTGTGCTATTTATAGTTGTAAATTGTGTTCACATTAGACGCAGATATCCAGTTGAAGTTTGAGCTCCCAGAAGGTAATCTAAATTTTAAGCCTTATATAGATACTGTGATTAATTATAAGATTTTTTACTGCCATCGCAAGGGAATAGAACCATTTAAATATCTTGATCAGCAGTCTCAAAGGGCAAAATGTCAAAAAAATTAATAGTTTTCAGTTAAATATTAACGTGTCTCATTTAATAAACAAACTTGCCTGTAACAGAACGACTTTAACAAAGAATAGTAGTAAAATGACAAGAATTGTAGTAAAAGAACAGTCTACGTAAAATAAAAGCTGGCGTAAACAAGATCGAAACTACTTTTAGCTTTTATAAAACAGAGAAATGCGTTTGTCTTCGTCTTTTAAACGATATATTTCATATGTATTCCAATTGATTTCGGAATAAAATTACAGAAAGAGTTTACCAATGTCCGAATTTTTGAATGACAAAAGTCCATTTAACTCGAAAAAATGCATGTTTTCTATTTATTCTTTTTTTTCCAGTTTTTCCATGAGAATTTCTGATCACGATAATTAGTACACAACAATTTCTATATCAGTAAATCTTGTAAAATGCAAACAAGTTTAATCTAACTTATTTTTTTGCCAAATATTTATATTTGCAATAAAAAATTACAAACTGGTGACATTTTGAAGTGAATTTAATACTAAAATATAACGAATAACAGAAGCTTAAGAAAAAATCACTCATTTATTAGCCTCATAATAATAACATGGCATTTCAAATGTTTCTAATACTGCACAATAAACCAACATCTTAACTTTTCCAAAGCATTCTCTTGACCCAACATCTTTACAAACGGAAACAGTCCTCTTAATAATCATCTGGCTTATCTTTCAAAGTCTTTGCAAGCGTCTCACTCATATCAATACTAAAATTTCCAATACCAAACTTTCTGAATGTTTCAAGCATATTCCTTTCTTAAAAACCATCATTCTCTATCCATATATTCTTTCATCATTAACCAACATCTTAACTTTTCCAAAGCATTCTCTTGACCCAACATCTTTACAAACGGAAACAGTCCTCTTAAAAATCACCCGGCTTATCTTTCAAAGTCTTTGCTAGTGACTCACTCATATCAATACTATAATTTCCCATACCAAACTTTCTGAATGTTTCAAGCATATCCCTTTCTTGAAAACCATCATTCTCTATCCATCTATTCTTTCATCATTAACCAACATCTAAACTTTTCCGAAGCATTCTCTTGACCCAACATCTTTACAAACGGGAACAGTCATCTTAAAAATCATCCGGCTTATCATTCATAAAATCAATACTATCATTTTGAAATCCAAATTTTTTAAATGTTCCAAGCATTTTATTTTCATTCCATATAAGTTTCCAAGTGTAATCCATCTTAAAGTGGAAAACACGTAATTTTGATTTTCAAGAGCTCCAAAATAACTACTAACAAGTTGAAGAGAATATAAAACACAATTCATTACACAAAAATCAAAGTTTTTGAATTGAACACATACAATTTTGAATTCTCTAGAGTTCCAAAAAATCTCCAAATTGCGGGGGAATGCAAAATGGTTACTTCTTTCTCGTGCCGCAGCAAGCCAATCTTCTGAAGAAGCTGATGGTTGCTTTTTTAATCCTTCGTCCAGTTCTCCGGACTGATGATCCCCTACGATTCAAAATTCTACTTTTCTTTTTTGCCTCCTTCTCATGGCAGGAATCCTCTGTGATTCCAGAATCTCTGATGGTTGAATTCTCTCTGCTCAGAAATTCGCGTACCATCCTGTTTGAAACAATATCGAAGTACTTATCTTCGATGTTTCGTAAGTTTTCCGGATCGTCAGGGGATAAGTCCGATTTGCAAGAACTTGCCAAGTCGTTTGATTGGTAGACATAACGTTGCAAGCAGTTTTCGCAGATTGATCTAGGAACCGGATCTTCGTCTGCCCGGACTTTTTCGTTGTTGATTGATTCATTTTCAATCTCTTGGCTAACTTCAGGTTGTGATTCGATTTTCTGCCAAGTATGTATGGTGCAGCTTGTATCTCCTTGGCTGACATCAGCGAAATTAGATCCATTCTTGGATTTGTTTGCTGCAAGGAGTTCGGAGTTGGTGCTTGAAGCAACACTATCGTTTAAATTTTTCCTGAGATCAAATTTCTCAGCTGCTTGCAAAATCAACGATGTCGTTGAAGCCATAAAAAAGGCGAAAAGATAGCAAAAATAGAGACTCCAATAATTTGAAATTAGAGCCAACACAATAAGCATTGGTGCAACTACTCGGCTGCATAAATAGTAGACGAAAACTCTGTCCATCTTGAAAAATACTTGCTCAAAGCAAAATGCGCGTATTTATTCTCAATAGCGATCAAATACTAAATGTTTTGCGCTTAGTTATAAAACAAATTACATTGTTAGAAAGTCTAAAACTCAATCTAATTGTTTAAGAAGAACATTTCTTGCATTGTTGAGCTCTTGTAGTTGAAACACAAGTTTTATTTGCATATCAAAAATTTAATTGTTTAAAGTACTTAACAAACACAATGTTAGTTATTGTTGCAGTTTTAAATTTAAAATCTCTCGTCTAAGAAAGTGTAAAATTTCCATTAGCTTATGCATTTGAAAAACCATTGACTTTAAAGAAATTACCCTAAAATATTAATTGTATTAATATTAACTGTATTAATATAAGCAATTAAATTTACTTATAAAAATGAATTTTAATAATCAATATAGTTATCGATTTTTAAGCATTTACTTAGAATTTGGGATTTTTCTTTTGTAGGGAGTAGATAAAAGAAAGTTATTCTACATTTGTAAACTTAATTATTCATCTAGATGCGTTATACTGGCTACGTTATGGTACCAGTTGCAAAAATGCTGTATGGAATTCAGCTACAGACATACATTATTTTGATAATTTTCGGTCAGTCGAGTAAAAGTTAGTAATCACCAAGAAATGCAGACTCAGCCGCAAATTTTTTCTCACTTGACTTAATTTTTTAAACACTGCACAAAATTGACGTTCACAAAAAATTAAAAAAATAATTTCATCTTCTTACACCCTCCTAACCACAAAATCACATTTTTTTAATGAATAGCATTTATTATGCCTAACATTACAATTAATGAATCTTGATTTCATAAATAAATACGAAATTATAAAAAGGGAGAACAGCGAACGGCCGAATCAATAGAAAATTCAAAATTGAGATTTTTGTACAGTTGGCATTTTTGCATGATAAATTCAATTTTTTTTTCAGAAATATATTTTGTTTCATTAGGTTTATGAAATTATTTAAAGCCACTTTTTTCCGAAATTCATCGTGAAGAACTTACGTTGTTTATTTAATTCCTAGTGAGCAAAAAAGATAACATATTAAATGAATTTAAAAAAGAAAACAGCTGCTAATGCAGAACTTTTAGCAATTAAATAGTTCCGAAAATCTGAATCAATGTTCATACAGTTTTCCCATTGTTTCAGTGAATATAGTGGCAATGTAAATTCTCATTGTAATTGAACTTAATTTCCATGAGGGGGGGGGGGATATTCCTTGTTTCAAATATTTCTTTTGTCAATCGAAATTACTGTATGTACTCTTTATTACATTAAAAAACGAGCTTTTTTCAGTAATGTAGAGGATTCCAGACTTTGTAGATTTTCTTGTAAAGAACCCCTTTTTTTATGCCACCTAAAAGAATGTCAACTGTTGTATGAATTTCGACTTAATGTTAAATGATAGAAACAAAAAAAAGGACTAATAAATTAAAGAAATAAAAAGACATTTCATAAATTTTATTAATTAACTTTGTCTTCTTTTAGAAACTTTAGGCGAATTGGAGCATAAATATTGAAAATAAGGTGGAAGAGTTATATTTTTTGGTTAAATCTTCGAGCTATAATTTTATAGTGTTTACTTTTTATAATTCATGTGTTAATTAGAATATAACTAATATTTGTAATAAAGCAGCAGTAATTTTTAAACGTAATTTCTGTGATGAGAATTACTTCCCTATTTTAAATTTCACTCTTCAAAAATTAGTAGGAAAGTGAAATTAGTGGGAGTTCTGTTCCGATAAAAGAAAGATCCAGTGACTTTAAAAAACCTTTATTAAAAATTTCGATTAAAATTCTGAAAAAGTGTAACTGGCACGCATATGAAAGTCGTCATTCACTCCAAACAAAATACACCTACTAAGCGGAAAAAAAGGTGACATTTTAAACCACTGACATACATTTGAATTCATAAAACTTAGAACAGACCTCCTGGGTTTATATGTCAGCGGGAGAGATCTTAGGTAATAACCAGCAGTCAAGAAATGGAGTACTTCAAGCACCACAAACAGCGTGAAGCAGTTCTTTTTTTTATAAAGTGAAAGTGTTTAACCCACGCTGATCACAGAGCTCTTAAAGAAAGGTAATTAAACAGCAGCAAAATGCTCAGTTTGTATGAAAATAAAGCAACGCTCCGAGAAACTTTTGAAGTCATAGAGATTATGTCGTGCTGTGAAGGCAATATTGAGATCAAGTGCTGTTATAATAAAAAAAAAACAGTGTTTTGAGAAGAAGTTACTTGTGTATTAAAGTCAATGTAGGAAATGCCATGCCAGCAGTCCATAGAAAGCGTGGTGTTTTTGACGAAATATGAATTATGAGAATTTTTATATATTTTGCGTATATGCAAAAGACGTTTGCATATGCGTTTTGCGTTTTAGAGAATACCTGTGTGTTTTGCCTTACTTATTCTATAGAATTCCTTCAGAAATGCGTGATATTAATCATTCCATACTTTTCCGGTTCCTCATTAGCCACTCTATAGAATGCCTAGGCAAACTGTAAAATATTAATCATTACGCACATTGCTAGTAGAGTTTTGGCATTGCATACAACGACTAGCTATTCTAGATAATTCTGTATTACATACATTGAGAGCAACATGTACAATATAGTAAATACGTATATATTGGGTGTACATATACACTGCATAAACATATATAGTGAAATTCTAATACAAAATGTAGCACACTGTAAGAAATGTAGGAAATTTTGCTTGCAAATATTTCAGTAAAATGTAGTTCCTATGTTATTATTCATTTTTTACGGTAAACTAATTGGAAGTCATTATGGAGGAGTCTTCAGAGGAAGGCATTGGCCCACATTGGGCTGTCTGGCCAACTGTGATGATGATGATACATTGTAGAAGCTGTAGTGCACTACCTATCCAAAATTTGATGTTGAAAAACTCCAAAAATTGTATATTATTTCAAGTTAAACGATTTTGCACACTTTAAAGGGTGTAGTTGAAACTAAACTCCAATAAATGAGAAAGAATACACCAAGATCAGATGCCTTTAGTCCATTTATAAACTACATTCGCCAACTTTGGCGTACGCTTGGAAACCGTAATACGCTGTTTGAGCACGAGAAAGTGGAACTTCGTTCTTGCTTCACACGATGCTCAGCTCTTATATAAGGCATGTGTGTTTTTAGTTATGTAATAAAAATAATTATATTCTCATAAGATTTACATAAATATGCCAATTGCGTTAAATAATTTTACAATATCCCATATTTATTCTCTTCTGTTTTGTTAAACCCAATTTGAATCCATAATATTCTTTCTGTGCTTTGCGTATGCTTGATTAACAAACTAATTTTATTTTAATAAGTATTATATGTATCCTAAATTGTATCCTAAATCCATTGCTTTGTATTATATCTTAAAAATATCTTTTTAACTCTTATGAGTATCATATTTTACTGTAATTAAAAATAGGAGTGTTGCTAAATTAAAAAAAAAATGGTGGAAGTTACTTTTTACTAAGTAGTGTGAGAAAACATCCTTGTTCTTTGTAGTAGTGAAATATTTAGGTTCCAGAGAGTTATGTATGGCGTCTCACTACACTTAGGCGTAAAGTAATTGACACCTGAAACTTTTTACAATAAAATTTCTAACAATGTATAGAAAAAAAATCTTTGAACCATTGTCAATCAAGAGCTATGGTATCTTTCCTCTCATCCACTATAACATTAGAAAGTTTTCTAATACATTTTTTCTGATTTTAAAATTCCCACATTGTATGACGGCATGATATAGAACAAATCTAGGGCATAATAGGGGTTAATGCATTGACTTGTTCAATAGGTTCTCCGGATCTTGAACATTGGGGATGATTAAGTATTTTTACAATCATGTTTCTTTTTCAATCTAAATTATAGATTTGCTATAAAAAGTAACGGCAACTTCAGTGTCAACATTTCTTATAATAGATTTTCAAAAAAATTTTCACAGCGTAAGTGGAAATTAAACCTGTAATATGATTGAACTCATAGGGAAACGCTCAACGAAGTTCTTAGAAATCTTAGAAAAACTTAAGAGAATAATATTTTAATTAACAACCGAGGGGGAATGAATAAAATAATTTTTTCAAACACTTCTCAGCTCAGGTGGCTAGTAACAGAGAGAAGTTCAATGTTTTATCCGGAAATAGGGATTCTTTGGAAGACTTTTCCCGAAACACTGCAGAGCATTCCCTTGGCAGTATATGCACTATACTCCAGACTATCCAGTGATATTAAATGAGTAAGTTGAAGAAACTATTAAACTACAAATTCGTCAAAAACAACAAAACAAACAACATGAAAAACATTAAAACAACAACAATTCTGAATGTAATCTTGCAATCTTTTTCGAAGACTTCATCTACATCTATTAAACAACAACTTAAATGTCTGAAAAAGTGTTTAAATCCTAATTTTCCATCAACATTTCCGAAAGCTTTGAATTTTTGAAATTTTAAAAATTATTAAATTAAAATTATAAAAAATTAATAAAGGACTTCAAATTTTAAAAAAATTATCAGTTCGTCTATCAGCTATCAGTTTTGTTGGAATACTTTCGCTTCTAGCTATTTTATTCATTTATGCACTATAAGCATTTTTATTGCAAACACGATGTTTTTCTTGAATTGCAGAAGAAAAACAAAGTCTAAAACTTATTAATTTAGACACAATAAGCATTTTTATTGCAAACACGAAATATTTTTCTTGAATTGCAGGAGAAAAAAAAGTCTAAAACTTCAAAATTATATATTTATATTCTGTTATAGAAAGCTTATTACGAACACTACTATTAAGAAACTATTTTTAATTTTATAAAATCGAGCAAAAAAAATTTGCATTTAAATTACGGAACCATAAACCATTGCTCTCTTTTCGTCATAGTTTTTAAATTTAAGCTTGTTTTTTCAGTTTTTAAAGCATCAGATTTAAAACGAATCATTCATTTATTTAGTCAATGCTTTTTGAATATCTTCTCTTTACATACTTATTATGTAACATGAATAAAATCCAAAAGAATCCAAAGATTTTTTTTTTCAAATGTGACCCTTTGAGGAATTAAAATATGTATATCCTGTGGACCAATCATCACTAAATTACATCTTTGTATCACCATCATTGTATACTGTATCACCAAATTACACATAATTGAAAGCAATTATCCTACCCGCATCTATTCAGTCAATTTACTTTGATCCCTTCCTTCAAGAAGACTGTAATTCTTGTGACATTTTATCAAGAATAAAAACTTCGACCAAATAAATTGCAAAATTGATGCCAGACGAAAAAAAGACGCTCTAACTACTAAGTACACTACCCTACAATAATGGAAAAGACACTTTCAGGTTTTGAGATTTTTTTTTTTAATTTCTCACGAAATACTTAAAGGATTATTTTGTAACTTAAGATATGTTTAGTTCATGCAATTTTTCATACTTAACACTAAAATTTAAAGCTTTCAGAGGTTTGAGCAACCTACAATAAACTACAAAAGAAAGCAAGTATTTCAGAACACTCTATACCAGAAAATTTAACAATAAGCTTGTAGCTCGAGTTGATTACTTAAGTTGTTATTTTTAATAACTGCATAAAGTTTCGTAAACCTGGAGTAAATATTTATGGAGATATGGACATTTTTATAAAATCGGACAGTTTTATGGACATTTTTATAAATATGGACATTTTTTCGTCTTTTTTTTCGTTATAGCATTTTAGATATTCAATGGAATTAAAAATTTTTGGAGCAATATAAAATTAATTGCAAAATTTTGGATTTAAAAGATTTAAAAAAGTCGTTAAAGCTGGGCAAGTTATGAGTATTTAAGTTAATTCTTTTGCATGGTACATGCATTGAGAAAATTCAAAAAAGTTTTTTTATAATTTTGTAATGAATCGTATAATTTGATTTCATTATCTTAAAAATTTAAAAAGTTTCAATCAATTTTCTAAGTAGCCTTTGTACTTTTTAAAAGAAGGCTTAAAACGATAAGGGGTTTTTTCCCAAACTTTATTGTGTGTCGTAAGACAAAATCTAATAACAAAAGATAAAACTTTACAATAATTGTACGGAAATTAAATTTTGATGGTATAGAAAAAGAAAACATGCGTTTATGGGGGGGGGAGTAATCCCCCACAATGTCGATTTTATTTTTAATGAATCTTGTTTAATAGTACAAGACGAAATTTGTGGATAACTCCTTATCGTTTTCAGATTTCTTTTAAAAAGCACAAAAACTACTTAGAAAATTGCTTGAAACTTTTTAAAGTAAGACATCCAAATAAAACTTTTATCATTAGTTGCCAAATACGATTCTCTACAAAATTATAAAACTTTTTTTTTAATTTTTCTTTGCTCGCGCAATATAAAAAAACTAGCTTAAATACTCGTATCTTGTGCAGTTCTTAATGAATTTTTTTTAAATTTTAGATCAACAATTTTGTAATTAATTTTAAATTCCTCCAAAAATTTTATTTAATTCCATTGAATATTTATGAAGTAATAGCAAAAAAACATAAGGCGAAAAAAATTTCTTTTTTCATAAAACAGTCAATATATCATTAAATATTTACTTTAGATTTACAAAATTGTATGCAGTTATTAAAAATAACATCTAAAGTTATCGATACAAGTTACAAGTGTTTTTGCTTAATTTTCTAGCATAGGATGTTCAAAAATACTTGTTTTCTTTCGTTATTTATTGTATGTCTTCTAAACCTCTGAAAGCTTAAAATCTTACTGCTAATTATGAAAAATCGCATGAACTAAACATCCCTAAGTTAGAAAATGATCTTTTCAGTATTTCTTAAGAAATCGATCCTGATTGGTTGTTATAACCTTACATTAGTTTACATTAGAAACTGTTCTTATCATTCTATTAGGAATAAGCCAAGCCCGTCAAGTATCAATTCTCTTAAGTGACACATTCTATAATCTTTCACAAAGATTCTTTACGAAGAATTTTTAACAAAGATTTCAATTACTTTATTACATATTTCTTACCTAACACAAAGACAGGCACGAAGTCACGTAGAACATAAACGAACTAAATGTGCATCGAAGTTGCTAGTAGTACAAATATATATATCATGGTTACAATAAGATACATAAACAAATAATAAATCTAAGTTAAATAAAAGACGTAGACGTTAAGGAATTATACTTTAACTATTTCGATGTCCGATACGGCGTTGTATTTAATTAACTTTACGTTAGTTAGCATTAAAATTTATGGGGAGAAACTTAGGTAGACTTTAAGATGCCATCTTGTTCATAAACTATCAGCTGGCGTTGAAGTCATAGGTCATGTGTCTGTGTATCAGTGGTCGTCTTCTTCTCGATTTGCAATGAAACACTAAAGATGAAATTATCAAACTTTATAATATTTAGAAATGTCTAAGTAATTTTCGAGGAAACAAAAAATGATGTAGGAAGCTGGTTAACGTACGAAATGGATAATTTACTTTCTCACTGTTATATCTTCTTTTTATTTTTTTCTTTTATTTTTTTGTTCATTTATTGACTGCGCATATGTTCATGCGCATTAGAATCAATTTAATGGCTTCATTGGAAAAATATTTCGTTTAAAAACACATTATTATAATATATTCGCACTATTTTTTTTTTCAATAAAATTTCATTCTGTCAATTTTGTATTATTTTTCGCAAACCTACAATTCTGCACTTAAAAATGTATTTAGTTCATTCCACAAAATTCCAACCTGAAAAAGTGAAAATTCGAGAAAATAATAAGAAGAACGGAAAAAATTCTGTCGCAATTAATCTCACCATAACAAACTACATTCAACATAGTAAAGATTAAATAGTAAACAGAAGAGTAGAAAAAATTATGCCGTAATTAATCTCTTCATAACGTACTACATTCAAGATAGTAAAGATTAAATAGTAAACAGAAGAGTAGAAAAAATCATGTCGTAATTAATCTCTTCATAACATACTACATTCAAGATAGTAAAGATTAAATAGTAAACAGAAGAGTAGAAAAAATTTTCTCGCAATTAATCTCTTCATAACATACTACATTCAAGATAGTAAAGATTAAATAGTAAACAGAAGAGTAGAAAAAATTTTCTCGCAATTAATCTCTTCATAACATACTACATTCAAGATAGTAAAGATTAAATAGTAAACAGAAGAGTAGAAAAAATTTTCTCGCAATTAATCTCTTCATAACATACTACATTCAAGATAGTAAAGATTAAATAGTAAACAGAAGAGTAGAAAAAATTTTCTCGCAATTAATCTCTTCATAACATACTACATTCAAGATAGTAAAGATTAAATAGTAAACAGAAGAGTAGAAAAAATTTTCTCGCAATTAATCTCTTCATAACATACTACATTCAAGATAGTAAAGATTAAATAGTAAACAGCAAAGTAGAAAAAATTATGTAATTAATCTCTTAATAACATACTACATTCAAGATAGTAAAGATTAAATAATAAACAGAAGAGTAGAAAAAAATTTCTCGCAATAAATCTCTTCATAACATACTACATTCAAGATAGTAAAAATTAAATAATAAACAGCAAAGTAGAAAAAATTACGTAATTAATCTCTTCATAACATAATACATTCAAGATAGTAAAAATTAAATAATAAACAGAAGAGTAGAAAAAATTATGTCGTAATTAATCCCTTCATAACATACTACATTCAAGATAGTAAAGATTAAATAGTAAACAGAAGAGTAGAAAAAATTTTCTCGCAATTAATCTCTTCATAACATACTACATTCAAGATAGTAAAGATTAAATAGTAAACAGCAAAGTAGAAAAAATTATGTAGTTAATCTCTTCATAACATGCTACATTCAAGATAGTAAATATTAAATAATAAACAGAAGAGTAGAAATAGTTATCTCGTAATTAATCTATGAACATAATAGTATATTTAAACATAAAATAATAAAAATAACGAGAAGAATGGAAAAAAAAAATTGTGACGTGTCACAAAATCCATTTTTTATTGTCAACATGTCACAAAGTTGCCCCATTAGGGTGCTATTTTTATATTTCTCTATCATGCAATTCTAGAAGAAGACGTGAAAAAAGAAAACGCCACCTGCTCATTTAATCAAGAAAGATTTCTTTTCTTTTTAAACTTAAAATCCTTAGGACTCCACGCGTATGCATACAACTACAAGAGGTACCAACCTAAAACTGAAACCTGTCACCTACTTGGCTTGTCATTAATCAACTACCTGGGGTCACCTGCTCAAGGGGGCCCCCTTCTTCACCAGGTATGTTTCGTTTTTTTCTCGTTCGTATCAGTGGGTGGCGGTCGTGCGGTGTTTTAAACCCCTAACGAGCTATTGACGTAAGGGGAGTGATGAATTGAGCTTCACTTTTTAGCTTGTGGGAGTGACCGCCCACTTCATAAGTTTTCGTTTTCAAGTTATTGTGTTGATTTGTGAGTTATTAAAATGGAGAGTATATTAGTTTTTTTTTTAGAGTGTGTAAAGTAATGAACTCTCCATTAAGGAGTAATTTATAGTATGAAATTTATTTTTAACTCTGAAATAAGCAGTCATTAATTACTTTTCTTATAATAATTTAATAGAAAAATCACTTTGCACAAAATTATAATTAAAAATTAACGCAAATCTTCTACTAGTAATGAAATTAATAATAATCTATAAATATATTTATCTTATGGGGCATCATAAACTGGGGTATTTCCTTACCTGTTGGCAACACTAGAGTTAGTCATTTTGTTACATTGCCTTAAGTAATAATTACAGTAGTGTTCAATAGTTATACATTAGGTATTTATTTAGAATAATTTTGTATTTTAATAGACCTAAAGATTTCTTTACAAGTATATTCAGAGGTCAGACAAAATAATGGAAGCATTTCTATATTGATAAAAAAAAATTCGTATTTCTCAAAAAATACTGAAAAAAACAATTTTATAATTTCAAAATTGTTTAGATCATGCAATTTCTCATACTTATCAATGAAATTTAAAGCTCTTAGAGGTTTGAGGGACTAGCAATAAATTGCAAGCAGGACATAATTTTGACCAACCTATGCCAATAAATGTAGCAATAAGGTTGTAACTTGTACCAATTGTTTTGGTTACTATATGCAATAATTATACAAAATTTCGTAAGCCAAGTTTGAATACCTATGCAGATATGGGCATATTTATTAAAAATTAATTCTTTTGTCTTACGTTTTTTTCCTATAATTTTAAAGACACATGACATTTAAAACAAAAACGATACTATAGTAATAAAACAAAAAAACATTGATATATATATTCTACATGGTCTTTAGCAGGAACAAAACAGTCTTTATTGCCTTTAAACTGCAATCTTTTGTTCTTCAAATTATCGATTAACTTATTTTTAAACGTTTAAATTTATCAATTGAATTGTTATTAGTATATTTCAAGATCTGTCAAAAAGCTTTTAAGCATGCCTTTGACAACTATTCAAAATTGAAGTATTATTAATGGCTTAGGCAGTTGGATTTGTCATCAACTGATTTCTGAATCAATTCTTGGTTGATATTCCAAGATCTGCAGATTTCAGAATATCAGCTCTTTAAATAAAAGTCAAAGATTATCATTTAATTAAGCGCTATATAGCCGCAGACTATCAGTTCAAGAAATGCTAGTCCTAGACTATCGATTCCTGAAACAATAGACCTAGACTAAAAGTTCCTAAAATAATAATCTTAGATCCTTCCACTTGTTGAATAATGAGAAAAAGAAATTCCAAGAAAAAATTTCAGTTCGAAAATAATTTTTACTTTTCTTCCTTTAAAGTGAGTTTAAAAAACTCAATTACTTAAAAAGAAGTACAAATAATTTTTTTAATAAAGTTTTAGAAAGGAAATTTCGAAGGTATTATTTTTTTATTGGTAAATTTTTATTTGCGAGGAAAAATTTAAATTCATCATTTGCTATACAATCATTGCTATACTCAAAAGTGCTTTCCTTTTCGACAGCTACATCAAGATACAAAATCCTCAGAGGGAAATGCGACACACCAATAAAAAATTAGAAAAAGGAATTATTTTGATTTCATCAACTACAAAACACAGCTCATATCTAGTCAATCTGCAGGGCTGCGTTTCGTAACTTTAGATCGAGCGAAATTAAACAATGAGCAATAAGGTTGAATTTAATCTATTTATTTATTTATTTCTTATGACGTCACGGTTTGCTATGATATAACTTCTGGTTCACTTCCTGGCAATGTACTCATATTCTGGAATATCAGTTTTTAAAATGCTAATTCCTGACTATCAGTTCGCTTTTAATTGTTAGTCTAGACTAGCAGTTCTTGAATATGCTGTATATCAATTCTTTAAACGCTAATCTAGACCACCAGTTCTTAAAAATACCAGACCAAAATAGTTCCTAAAGTGCTAGTCTTAGATCAGCTCCTAAAATGCTATTTCTAGATCACCTCCTGAAATGTTAGTCCTAGATCACCTCCTAAAATGCTAGTCCTAGATCAGCTCCTAAAATGCTAGTCCTAGATCAGCTCCTAAAATGCTAGTCCTAGATCAGCTCCTAAAATGCTAGTCCCAGATCAGCTTCTAATATGCTAGCCCTAGATCAACTCCTAAAATGCTATTCCTAGATCATCTCGTAAAATACTAGTTCAAAAGTATTGATCCCCGAAAATTCGAAGTTCATTTCCCCGAATTAATTCTATTTTCAAAAAGACGTTATCTGCAAATTAAAAAAAAATAAATTTAAAAAACTCACATATAAATTTTTCTAATTTAGTTTTATCTCAGATGTATAAGAGTTAGTGCTTTTTTAGAAGATAAACTTTTACTGAATGGGGGAAAAAGTGGGAAAATACGGACACACCAATAAAAAATTAGAAAAGGAAATAATTTCGATTTTATCAAATAAAAACCACAGCTCATTTTCAAGCCGAACCACTTGAATGTAGTTTGCATCTAACATCGAACGAAATCAAATTTACGACCTCCACCTAAAAGCCAAACTCGAAAAACGAAAGATAAGAGACCACGCAGATTTGATCTTAAAGCGAGCTAGGTGTCTTCGTCTCTAGAACGTCAGAATCAGGTCTTTAATTGGACTTTATCTTCGTCCTAGCAACGAAATCGCGAGAAAAATCCGACAAACAATCGGTGACAAAGAAATAAGCCAACTCAAAATTTATTTTATTGCAAAACCACATTATTGATAAGAGGAAGCCAAAGGAGGGATACTTTTTTTCTCTTGTCTTTTTTTTCTTATTTTATCTGTATGAAATAAATTCGTAGATAGCCGGAAGCGGTTTACTGAATTGTCAAGGTGTGGTGATAGCAGCAGTTGACAAGGGGACAGATGGATTCAGAATTTTTTTTTTTTCTTTTTAAGAACTGTTAGAAAGCAACATACGCTGCATAACGTTTTTCAGGATACGCTTGATTACAAATATTGAATACGACAATAATGATTTGCTTCTTTTGTATGAACATTTTGAAAACTTAATTAAAAGGTGAAAAGATGGAAGGTTTCATAAAAACGTTAACGAATATCCAAAATATGATTTATTCACCTTTGTTACAGTAATTTATTCAAATTATATATTACTAAAATTTTCATACGTTACAATTATTGTTTCTTGAATTATTAAAATATGTATATCAAGCTTGACTTCATTAGTAGTTATAAAATAATCCCTCCGTCCCTGCGTTAAAATAATTATTTTAACGCAAGTTATGTCATCTGTTATTATACAAAATTTAATTTTACTGTAATCTAGTTGCTTTGAACCACTAAAGGTTTTTGAAATATGATGTATAAGGACCTCGAACAAAATCATGATTTAAATAATACACTGTAAAAAAAAATGTGTTAAATTTACGAAAAAAAAGCTGCCAGCTAGTATACCAGTAAAACCATTTATTTCACAGAAAAATACTGTTATTTGAAAACGGACATTTTTTAATGAGATAAGTTTGAAAATTTAAGTATTTTTTTATTTTAGATATATATAAAATTTACTTTTCCGACATCTTATTTTATTTCATAACCGTAGTTGAACAGTCTACCCAATTTGTTGGGTTTATGACTACTTATATTTAACTCCGTAGCCTTGTAATTTTTAACCCAATCCAGATGACAAGGGAACTTCTGGATCAAGTATTGGGAGAAATTTGCACTCGTGAAGGACTTTTTGCTTCGTGGAGGACTTTTTGATGGAACTAACCAGCATTTACGTTACATGGAGAGGAAGACCACGAGAACCTCTCACGTTTAGCCTGTCTGCAAGGGGACTCCAACACATGACCCGTCTACCACTGAGGATATTTTACGTCAGCACTGTGGTCAATGCGAGTCGAGGCTGAATTCGTATCGACCAGCCATCACTGGGATTCGAGCCAGGTTCACCTCATTGAAAGGCAAACGCTCTGTCCCCTGAGCCACCATGACTCAGTGCAATTCTTTTAACAAACAAATAAAAAAGGAACTCTGTAAAATAAATATGTTAGGATTATGGTCGTGGCGAGCCTGACCAGTCAACACTGGGATTCGAAACCGGATTGCTTCAATGGGAAACGCACGCTCTGCTCCTTTGTTTGGTTAGGAACTGTGTCTTTATCGTAAAAGTTTTACTTATTGAAATCATATTAAGTGTGAAAATGTTTAAAACTATATTGCCCCACACTTATAAAAATGTCCGGCAATTGAACTTACTGAAAAATTATATCTGAAGACAGATTATAATGAAGTACACTATCAATTCAATAATTAAATCGAAGCGCAATATACGATGCGCAAGATATACGACGTTGAAAATCATGATATTTCTGAAAAGTAAGAGAAAATTATAGTCCGTGTCGTATTTCTATAAAGAAAATTATCGTCAAATGAAATGCAAAATTTTTTTTTATCTTACTGAAAGCTATACATGGCAAAACTTGAATTTTAATTGACGGTTTTAACCAATTTATTTGTGATTAGGATAAATAGCAGGAAAATTTTTATGAAAAAGAGCTTTAAACTGTCCAATATACGGAAAAAGTCAGTAAAATAAATTATTCGGAATTTTTTGCAGTGCGTGAGTATCGATTAATAACACATAAAAAAAAATCTGTATTTGCCTTTAAACAATTTTTTTTCTGCAAAAAATGTTTTTTTTTCTTTTTTTGTAGAATTTACAGTTATTTTCTTACAGTGTAGAATACAATTTACTACTCAATCAGAAGTGAAATTCTAATTAGTATGAATTTATTAGTAGTTATTTTAAATTTAACTTATGTTACCATAAGTTGTATCGTCAAGCCATTTTTATTATCATAAGTCAGTTTTAGTTTTTAAAATATGATTTAAAGCACCTGAGAAAAATCCTATTGGAATAATTACATACGACAGGTCTCTTAATCAAGAATAAGAATCTGAATATTGTCACAATCTTTTATGTAAAACAACGAAGTCACGGTGGATCAGAACATAGAGCGCTCCCCTCCCAATTGAGGAGACCAGTTCGAATCATAATCCATTATTTGCGTTATATGGCTGGTTGATACGACCGAATCATTTCGAATTATAATCCATTGTCTGCGTTACATTCCTGGTTGATACGAACTCAGCTCACACCGACCACAGAGCTGACATAAAATATCATCCATGGTAGATGAATCATTGGTTAGAATACCCTTGCCGTCAAGCTAACCATGAAAGATTTTCGTAGTATTCCTCTCCATGTAACACAAATGCTGGTTAGCTCCATTAAAAAGTCCTTAACGAAGACAAATTTCCCCTAATACTTGATTCAGGAGCTCCCTTGTCTTCTGGGTTGTATTCAAAATTACAAGGCTACGGAGCTGTACATTGATACTTGTAAACGCAGATTTGGATCGGCAGTTTAATGCTGGTTATAAAATTAGATATCGAATAATGAATCTCAATTATTGTGGCTTTGCAACATTAATTTTTAAGTACACAAAATATGATACATCATTTTTATGAATTTCATTACAACAAAAATAATTAAAATAAAAAAGGAGAAAAAAATATTATTGATATTACCTGTTTTCGTCAACACAAGGATATGAGTTCAAATTTATATTCAATTCATAAAAATCATTCAAGTTTAACGCTTGGAAATATATTATGTTTCTAATTATGATAGATCAATTTGGTTGATAAAGCGTAATGATAAAAAAAAAAGCAATATAATCGCTTAATAACCGGATAGTAATCAATTATATGCCAATAAAAAAAGAAATCACATTCGGCATTACAAATAAACATTTCGAATGCCAAGAATTGTATAAATCATTTGTTATTGCACGAATGTTTTTATGCGATATTATTCTTAGCTTAGCAATAGTCGAGGTCAGAACTTAATTGCAACATTATTCATTAATGTTTACTTTACTTCAAAATATTTATTTATTTATTTGTTCTTTTTTTCACATTACGTATCCGTTTCATACTTCGCCTTGCTTAAACTTGATAACATTCATAGTTGTTATTTCTTATAAATGTTAATGCAAAAGTATGAAAAAAAAGCTAGCTTTCTTAATTTTTTTGTAAATTATGAGGTTAGTGAATTATAACAGTTGTCAACTTTTCTGAAACTTAAGTACTGTGCTAGGCTATGCCATATTAATGTACAGTGCGAAAAAAATGGACTATTCTGAATAACTTTTGATTTAATGATCGGATCTTCACGTTCTAAGACTCATTCTTAATAGCTCGAGGGGGTTACTTCAAATATGCCAATTAATTAGTGCAAATGATATTTTAAATTACGAAATTAGACACAAAAACGTACTTTCTCTGAATACACATATCTGAATCCATTGAAAAGAAGGTTTCTGACCTGTAAATATAGGGGGTATTCTCAATCTGGGAAATATGTTCCCCATAGTTTCGTCAGAATAGCGATCCAAAGTTTGGATCTCTTATTGCTAATTTTACTTTTTGCGTATTTCGCCATATTTGGAGAACTTTTAAAGCGAATTGAAAAAAAATTTCACACAATTATAAGATTAGTTTGTTCAACGATAATTGTAGGCAAAAAATGACTTTTATGAAATATTTGCTATTTTTTATTATTTGAATTAATTACACTCGAAAAATTTTAAATTGTAATGTAGGCAAAATTTTTTTACATCATTTTAAAATATGTAAATTTTCATGAGAAAATTCAAAATTTGAGTAAAATCGCTCGAATGATTTCTGAGAAACTGAATTTTAAAAAAGTCGTATATTCAAATTTTGATTTCTCAGGAACTACTCTACCGATTTCGCTCAAAGTTCGTATCTTCAATGAAGTAATTTTGTTTTTTAAATAAAATAATAAAAAATAATAAATATTTACTAAAACATATTTTTTGCATAGAATTAATTTTGGATAAACATATTTTATAATTGTGTGCGAACCTCTTTCAATTCGTTAAAAAAGTCAACGAGATATGGCGAAATACGCAAAAAGTAAAGTTAGCAATAAGGGATCTAAACTTTTGATGGCTATTCTGATCAAACTATGGGGACTGTATTTCCCAGATTAAGACTATCCCCTATATTTTAGGGGTCGGAAATCTGAATCCGTCGAAAAAAGGCATGTTTATTCGAAGAAAGTAAGTCTTTGTTTCTGATTTCGTAACTTAAAATATCAACTCCACAAAATAATTAGCTTATTTGAAGTCACTACCGCGAACCATTAAGATTGAGCCTTAGTACGTGAAGATTCGTGCATTAGATCAAAAGTTATTCAGGGTAGTTCATTCTTCTTTTTTTTTCTTTCTTTCTTTTAGTGAACTGTACACCTCGAAAAATTAAAAACGGAACAGCTGAATACTTTTGATATAATGAACTAATTTTCCAGTTCTAAAATGCAATCTTAATAGTTGGTTAAATTAATCTGAAATACGGTAATTAACTGATAAATACTAAATTTTAAGTTAAGAAGGACACAAAAACGTACTTGCATAAGAAATAACAGCAAGTGTGGAAATTAAGATCCTAATAGTTTAGTCAGGTGATTAGTCAGGTGATTTAGTCAGGTGATTAGTCATAAGCCTCTTAAAGCAGTCAAACCTCAATGTTATGAATTCAAAGGGAAATATTAAAAATTTCGTGATATCGAAAATTCGCGATATCATAAATCGAATATTTTAATGAAGTATTAAATATTTTTTTACATTTTTTTAGTAAAAAATAACTATACTGACTTTAAAAGTAGTAATATAACATGTATTTATTCTATTGTATGTATTTATTATGTGTAGTATATAATATGTATTTCTTTCAAATTACCTTCATTTGAAACAATATCATTTCCCTTATTTTTTTCTTCTTTTAAATGTATGTTTTGTTGAAGTTGAACTCAGTAAATTAAGACTCACTAAATTAGCAAATTTGTTTCCTATTTTATGAGCAGATATCCTTATCTATACACACATCTCACATGGTTACTACATTATAAATGGATAGTTCAGGCAATATCTTTTCAAACACGTTAATCTCTTTTTCACAAAGGTTTCGAGAAATTATTGGTAAAATTATCCAAGAAAGAAGTTTTTCAAAATTGGATTTCAAAAAACATTTTAAATTCTTCACTTATCATTTAGTAATCTAATAATTATTTTTTTTATTAATCAAAACTATTTAATGAAATGTATTTGGGTAAAAGAGGTTTGTTTCGATTGAGTAGCATATCTGACACGTAGTGAAATCAGATTTTTTTGTGTTATAGAAAAATGGGTGCTCCAATGTTGCATTACCTGGGCACATAAAAATTTGTAAAAACTGATCATAAGGGCAGTGATTTTGATCATTTTCATCTAGATTGAAAGATATAGCCAAATTGGCGATTTTTAAAATAGTTCTAAAGCCCAAATAAATCCTCATGGAATATATACATAGTTAAAAAAATAATCCGAAAAAAATTTTTTTTTTAACTTTCTAAGCTTTATAGTTTCTTCTAAACACAGACATATTTTATTTCGTTATATGATAATTTGAATACTAAATTAGGTTTAATCATTTCATTCGGAGCTGTAGAAAATACATTTCTGGTCGTAAAACAACATCCATTAATAGAATGCTCAAAATTGAACAGTAATATTAAGACAGTTATCCGAAGACAAGCTTAAAATCATTCTTTTTTTTTTACATTTCAAGAATAAAAAATCTCGAAATAGTTTAATTTTTATATAATTGGTATTTGTACGTAAAAAATTTTTCAGGGACTAAAAAGAAATTCTTGCGTCATCTTAATATGATAAGAATTTTAGGGGACAAGAATCCAAACACATTTAAGTTGATGAGAGCTCCAACAGATCACTTTAAACCTCTAATCACAGAGAAAAATCTGTAAATCATTCTTAAGCCCTATCTCAACCATCTAGCATTTCTAGTCGAGTCCAAATGGCAATTTACTTTTAAAAACACTACGGTTGATCGTCCATTAATTATTTTCATTTGGCCATTAGTGCTGGCGTTTATTACCCTTTTCTTACCGATGGATATTAGAAAGGAAAAAAAATGGTGCAACGCATTTTTTCTTATTCATTTTCGGTCATTTAAACTCTACCTTCTAGCACTGGATCTTGATGAACTGCTTTAAGCATAGAAAAAAAAGTAAAACATTCGCACACTTAGGTTATTTTCTGCCGTTGGTTTTGGAGAAAAAATAATAATCAAAAAAAAAAAAACATTTATGCTTCTATTTATTTACTTTTTTTTCTTTCTGGAATCTCATTAAGGAATCTATCTTAAAGCAACTTAAGTATAAATATTCAAACTCGTTTAGAATTTTGGGATCTTGATTGCCGTAATTATCGGCAATTTTTCACTCGTACTTGGTAAAATTAGTTCGAGGTATTTAGTAAAGATAGTTGAAGAGTTTCACCAAAACTTTCTCCCAAAAATATGAACACTTCATACTATAGGGAAATTTTCCTTTTTTTTTAGGTAAACACTTACTCTATAATCGATTTGTTGAACTTTTCTTTTTATGTTTTATCGCTTCTTTCCTTTTCATATTTGAGGGGATTTACTTATCGACTATATCAACCTTCATCTATGAAAATGTACCTCAAGATGAATTCAAATTGGTTCAGATGGTCTTATATACTAGTGATTTGGTATTTAACATTTCTAGTGGTAGTTACGCCACATTACTCCTCTTCCAGAATTCTATCTGCGGTAGAATTCGATGAATGAATACCACTAATTGATTCATGCTGCTAATTTATTTAAATCACTTTTTCTTGCTCATTATATTTTCTTCATTTTTTTTTCCTTTCATTTTTTTTTGTTGTTTTTTTTTTTATTTTGTTTAGATGGACCTCAAGATGGATTCAAGTTGGTTCAGATGGTCTTATATACTAGTGATTTGGTATTTAACATTTCTAGTGGTAGTTACGCCACATTACTCCCCTTCCAGAATTTTATCTGCGATAGAATTCGATGAATGAATACCAATAATTGATTCATGCTGTTTATTTATATAAATTTTTTTTCTCATTATATTTGCCTCATATTTTTTTTCTTTTTTTTTTTTTTTTTTTTTTTTTTTTTTTTTTTTTTTTTTTTGTTTATAGCATTTTGCTTATTTTTTTCCTTCTTAATTTTTGTTTATTGACCGGAAGACTTCATTTACTGCACCGGATTTTTTTTACTTTGAGTATTATAGTATTTTTAAGCAAATCAACTGTTTAATGTGTAACATCCATCGATGTTGGCAAGCTCATATCACGTCCGGGTCACCATTGAGGGGATTTACATATCGACTATATCAACCTTCATCTATCAAAATGGATTCAAGTTAACATGTTTTTTATACTAGCGATTTGGTATTTAATATTTGTAGTGGTAGTTATACACCGCATATTTATAGGTATGTATTTTCTTATAGCACGTTTATTATTTTTTGCGTACTTTATGTTAGTTTTTTTTTTTGCGAAAGCCTAATATCGTGATTTATTTAGCAATGAATAAATAAAAAAAAAAAAAACTGAAAGCAATAATAGTTTTGTTTTTAATTAATGAATCTTTTTGAATCAAGAATATTGCAACCAGGAACCTGAAAATCCGATGCATAGATTCTATAGGATGTTTAGACAGATTAGAAATTAGACAGATTTCTATAGGATGCTTCCTTCTCTTGATTTTACTTATAGTATTGAGAATTCACGCAAATAAGTTTTTTTTAACATATTACATAATATTGCCTTTTCAGGTATATTAAACCCTATTATTTATGTAGCATAACATATTAAAATATCTTTAATTATTAATAAGGCACATCAAATTATATCTGCACATTGCCGCCATTTTAGTTTCCATAAAAATTAAATTTAAGGTGAAATTAATTCAAAAGAGTCACTTCGTTTTCTAACCAAAAAATCATGAATTTTAATTTTTTTTTTAATAATTTTTGTAACTTAATAGCTTTTTTCAACATCGTCTCACATCGTTACTTTAAGTATGCAAATTTTTTTCACATCGTTCTACATCTTTACTTTATGCACTTTTTTTTTTTGAAGTATGTAAATGCTTTTTTTTCTCTTTATTGCGAAATTAAATATTGTGATTTATTTAGTAAATTGATGTTTTTATTTAATAAATATTTTTGATTCAAGAACATTGCAACGCGCACCTGAAAAATCCGCTCTTTAGACAGATTTATAAGGGACGTTTTTCTCCCTTTATTTACTTACACGTTCTGAGAATTCCCATAAATAAATAAAAATCTTCGTATTCTTCCGATATTGCAAAATATTGCCAGTTTACAAGTATATTAAATCATACTGTTAATACATCATATCATATTAATATGCCATACATTATTAATACATCATATATTATCGATGCATTATATCAAATAATATCCGCTAATCGTCGCCATTTTAGTTTCCATAAAAATTAAATTTATGGCTCAAGTTTTCTAAGCAGAAAAATCATAAATTTTAATTTTTTTTATAATAAAGCTCATTATAAGTTAAAAATATTTCAGAAATATGTAAGTAAATATTTTCTGAAAAAAATATTTTACTCAAATCATTTGATAAGTTTTTATTAAAACAATGAGAGGAGAAAAATTTTATTGCTGGAAAAATAAAAATGACAGATAAAACATTACGATTTTATTTCTTCCCAACTTAGTTTTTCTATTCATTCCATTGATTCACCTTATTTAATTATTTATTTTTCTTCTGGAATTTTTAAATGCTTTTTTTTTTTAAAAAAAATTACAAATGAAAGAACATTAAAAATAAAATATTTACAGCTGAAACATTTTTTTTTAAATAACACCTGTATCATTTTTTTTTCTCAAACTAAAATCATATTTATAAATAAATTTTGCTGTATGCAATTTTAATTTCGTTTCATCCTACTTCTGACAGAAAATTCTTTATTTTTCTTTTCTTATAAAAACGAAACAAAATGGCATTCAAACCGTAAGAACTATCATCAACTTTTTCTATCAGGTTAAATTATTCTCCATTTTAAAATTCTAATTTAATCTAATATAAATCATATTTTAAAGAATTCTAAGAAACGCCTGTCAGATTTCACAATAATACATCCTAATCTTGTTTGCATCTAAAACGCAAGTATACATCGTGCATTTACACGACGTTTAATGCATTTATTTGCATACATCGAGAAGAGATTCAACTTTAAATAATAAATTCCAGGGTCCCGAAGACATGTCGCCAAAGAAATTTCTAGATTATGTTTTGATAACTGCCCTACATTTTCAACAAATTTGATGACAGTCAAATATTTAAATCAGAAAAAGAAGTGCCATTGACGTCATCACAGGAGAAATGGATTTGTTTATTATGTTTAAGATGTACTAAGGACGAAGTAATGTAGATGACAGGTAAATCAATTTACGATGGAACGGGCTGTCTAGGTATTTAGGATGATTTCTTCATAGTCTTTTCTTTTGTTTTCTCCTTATTCTTTTAAGGAGGAGGACTTGACACATTCCAACACGTCAAGGTATATGCCATCGAAAGAAAATATCAATAATTAATGTTGCTTTTTAAAAGCTCTTTCGTCACTTAAAATAACACTTTTTAGTAAATAATTTAGCCGTAGTGAGCTTAAAACAGTTATTTATGACTGTTAGGTTAAGTTCAGTCTATCTTTAAGCAGCGCTCTCCATGCTAAATACTAAAATGGTGCAAAATGTCAAAAGATTGAAAAAGTCACTTGTAAAAGTTATTCGTGACTGTTAAGTTCAGCCTATCTTTAAGCCGGCGACTTCTATGCTAAAAACTAAAATGGTTCAAAATGTGAAAAGATTGAAAAAGTCATTTGTAACAGTTATTAGTGACTGTTAGGTTAAGTTTGGTCTATCTTTAAGTCAACGCTCACTATGTTGAAGGTTGCCCTTTGAGCATCCGAAACAGCTGTCTATATTTTATAAATATTTTTGTGCTCTTTAACGTTGTTTGCCTTAGTTTTGCAACGCTAAATACTAAAATGGTGCAAAGTGTGAAAATATTGAAAAAGTCATTTGTAACAGTTATTGGTGACTGTTAAGCTAAGTTCAGCCTATCTTTAATTAGTGCCTTCTATGCTAAATTCCAAAATGGTACAAAATGTCAAAAGATTGAAAAGCCATTTGTGACAGTTATTAGTGACTGTTAGGTTAAGTTCGATCTAACTTTAAACCAGCGCTCTCTTGCTCTCTATGCTAAATACTAAAATGGTGCAAAATGTCAAAAGATTGAAAAAACCATTTGTATAAGTTATTCGTGACTGTTAGGTTAAGTTCAGCCTATCTTTAAGCCGGCGCCTTCTATGCTAATTATTAAAATGGTGCAAAAAGTCAAAAGATTGAAAAAGTCACTTGTGACAGTTATTAGTGACTGTTAGGTTAAGTTCGGTCTATCTTTAGGCCAGAGACCTCTATGCTAATTATTAAAATTGTGCAAAATGTGAAAAGATTAAAAAAACCATTTGTAACAGTTATTAGTGACTGTTAGGTTAAGTTCGGCTTATCTTTAAGCCAACGCCCTCTATGCTATTTACTAAAATGGTGCAAAACGTTAAAAGATGAAAAATGCAGTAATGAAAATAAAAAGAATTTGTGATCGAAATTTTCAATTTTTTAAAAGATACTACTACTTTGTATTTTGTGACCTCATAAAATTTCGGAAAAAAAATGAGAATTGCTCACTGATGTAAAGAATTTTCAATGTGGAAAAATATCACCAAATCAGAAATTTTTTTAAAAATAAGTTTTAATTTTTTTAAAATATGTAAGCTATTTGTCCGCCTAGTTACAACATCATAACTTAAAATTATGACTTCGCTTAATACTTTTACTTGTAATTCGTTAATTTTAAAAGCCAGCTCATTAGCTAGTAATTCATTACGTTTAACCAGTTAGCCCTTTTAAATTTCGCTCATTTCAAAAGTTAATACTTTTACTCAATTGCTTTTCAAAGTTAGCACTTTTACTTGTATTTCAACACTTTGATATATTAATATTTTTTTATAATTTAAGAAATCAATACTTTCATTTTATTACTTCCAAAAGTTAAGTTTTTTTTTTCTTTTGTAAAAATCGATTTTTGCTTCTGTTAAGGTAGTACTTTATAGTCCGTTACTTTCAAAAGCTAGCATTTCTTGTACTTGTTACTTATAAAAGCTTTTACTTTTACTCACATTCTGTAACGTAAAGCTACTATTTTTCACGACCAGATTTTTGTACCTTCAAGTAATTTTAACCTTTTCCCATTATTTAATCATGTTTTAAAAGTGATTGTAAAAAGTTTTAAGTCTCTATTTTATAAGTCATTATGACTTTCAGGATAAGGCTCTTTCATCTCAGCAAAGTGACTATGATCGAAACTCGGTGATGATTGACTAATTCGCAAACTGTTCCTGGCTAGTACCGACCACATTGTTGACATGAGACATCCCCAATGGCAGATAATATGTGGAAAAGAATCCCCTTTCTGTCGGGCTAACCGGAGAAGGTTTTTACGGGTTTTATCTTCGTGCTACGCAAATACGAGCTAATTTCTCTCAAGTCCTCCACAAAAGCGAGTATATAAAATAATATGGGTTATTTCATGGTTAACTAGTACGTTATTCTTCTGGGTTGGGTTCAAAATCTCAAGGGAACGGAGTTGTAAATTGTGACGTGGAGCCGTAAATGATAGCTGTAAATTCAACATGGATCGAATGCGGTGATTAAATAAAATGACTCTTTTTAATTTAGTCACCAAAGATAGAGTTAGGACTATTAGTTTTGGTTATTATATGCCCTGCATAATGACCAGGTTGACTATCACGTATTTAAATAATCCTAAATAATTATTTATAAATTGCAAATGCTGTAACATTTTTTTCTCATTTCTGAAATCTTTTGCAATTTTCTGACGCATACTATTATTAGTCGCAATCAAATATTCATTTATTTTACTGAAGTTTAAATAAAACAGAAGAAAAAAAAAGTTATTCGTTTTGTCTATACCCCCGAAATGGCAATCATTTCCACTTTTCTTTTTCGTTCTCATAACAGATCACTCCAGATATTATTTCTCCCCGAATTCTTCGTTTTTATTATTACAGTTCTTTTTTTTACCTTCATAACTTCATTCGCGTTAATAAAAGTTATTCTGTCATTGATTAAACGCTTTCTAACTTAAACACCCATTCTCGTTTTGAACTGGTTCGTTCGTAAAAGGGATTAGCGGCGTACATTTTCCCATTAATAACAATCCTCAGTAATAACCGTAACGCTAACAAAGAAGTGTTATTTTTCTTTTCTCTGGCGGGTTCTTTGGGAAAGGGCAACAATTCTTACATCACTCGCGAAAGATAGATTCGTTCTAATTTAGGAATAGGGAAATTTATAGCTTTCCCCTAATAAAGGGTTTTGTTAAAATGAAACATCTCAAGTTTTGATAGCTTCATTACTTATAAATCAGGATCACGAAGTGTGGTTTAGTTTGAGAACTCTTAATTCGTTGGAACGTGTGAAAGAAAATAAAAAATTGCGGTTTGAATTGTACAGTCGAACTCGCTTACAGTGAATCCTGATTTAACAAGAACCCGGATTTAACGAAGAAATTGGAAACACTTGGTTGACACAATGCTCAATTTCTCGCTTTTAACTCTTTTTATGCAGATGGGACACCAGTTCCCATTTTATGTAATTTTTTTCCAACACTTTAATTATAAGTAACTACAGATTTTAGCATTTTTTAAACGTGGTCAGGTACCTTAATTTAAGTCCCACTAGGGTTGCACAATTTTATTTTATTTTATAACCGTCGTTGAACAGCCGATCTAATTTTTAGAGTTTACGACTACAGAGTTCAACTTCGTAGCCTTGTAATTTTGAACTCCATTCAGAAGACAATGGAACTCCTGGATCAAGTATTGGAAGAAATGTGTCTTCCTGGATGATTTTTTGATGGAACTAACCCCCATTTGTGTTATATTTAGAGAAAAACACGAAAACCTCCAATGGTTAGCCTAACGGCAAGGGGACTCTAACCCATGGCCGTCTACTTCTGAGGATATTTTACGCCAGCACTGTGGTCGGTGCAAGCCTGATGTGGAATTCGTATCGACCAGCCATTGCTGGGATTCGATTCACTAGTTTCACAATTGGCGACAGTCTGGGAAACATCCTTGTGTATAATCCGAAGATAGGCCATCACAATTCTGATCCCCTGTTGATGGGAAGGCTCCTCCGATTTTATAGCCCGACGATCTGCACGCGAAGTTGAGCACTTTACGGTAGAACAGTTTAACGAGGACCGATACCACGCATACCAACACCTCCTAGAAAAGAGCAGACCTCAGCACGGGTTACCATAAATATCCTTTAGTAGTCCAAACATAATGACATCTTTCTTATTTTTCATCTACTCCGCAGCTAACTTCGTCACATCGGACTACTAAATTGATCCGTGCTGAGGCCTTCCTTATTCTAGGAGGTGCTGCGCATACTCGGTTCCTACGCAGGCTGATCTAAGAGGTAACCCATCCGCTTACTGACAGTAAGCAGATGGGTTACCAACCGAATGGTATGGGTTACCAACCGAATTATATGGGTTACCAACCGAATTATATGGGTTACCAACCGAATTATATGGGTTACCACCGAAGTCCAGAGTTAATGACGCTGGACTTCGGTGTGTGTTTTTCGTGTTGAAACCGAGTCCTTACGATCAGTCCACTGCGGGACAGTTTTTTTCTTATAATATATAAAAGGAACACCATTGTTCCCCCTATATGTATTTTTTCCGATTCTCTAATTACAAGCAAAAAATATATTTTTGTATTTTTTAATTATGAAAAACAGTATTTTTTAATTATAAAAGCTATAAATATATTTAATAAATTCTGCGTCAGAGGGTATGAACTCCCTCGCTGTGTTATTATAAGTGCCATTGAACTTTAAATTTTAGTATTTTTAATTTCGATCAATTAAAAATTGATTAAATAATAAAAGTTGCATTTCTGCAAGATTTTGAAAATGTTTTGTCCAGAACTTAAAGTCGTTTAAATTATTGTAATAAAAAAAAACATTAGTTATAAACTGCAAATCTACGTTTAAAGATTTTTATTGTTCATTATTTTAATTAACTCTGAAAAATTCAGGATCAAGTTACGTTAAAAAGTACCAAGACTCAGGGTGCCGGTATCTTTTTTATATAAAATTTTACGAAACTAAAAATTTGATTTACAAAAAATCTGACAATTTTTATAGTTTATTATAAGCACGTATTTACAACAAAATCACTGAATCACTGCAACTAAATAAATATTACTGTAAAAATTACAATAATATTTACCGCAAAATCTTATTTATATCCTATTTTCTTTTACATTTTATTTTATTTTATTTTATATTTTATTTTATTTTATTTTATATTTTATTTTATATTTTATTTTATTTTATTTTATATTTTATTTTATTTTATTTTNTTGTCTCTGACAATCTTAAAATAAGAAGGAAGTGTTTAAATTGTCGTTGACAATTTTAAAAAATGTTGAAATAAGTAGGAAATTTAATGATCATTAAAATTATTAATTATCAAAGGAAAGCAAAGCTAAATATTAACTTTCAAACTTAAATAAAGGCTAATCATTAAAGTAAGCTATGCAATTAAAAGTTATAAAAAAAAACTAACAAAAAATAAGCTAACAATTAATAATCAGCAAAAACACTAGTTGACAAGAATTAATAATCAGCAAAAAAACTAGCTATAGAAAACAAGCGAACAATTAATAACTAGCAAAAAACATAAATAACTGTTATTAACTAATAAAAAATTAGTCTAAAGAAATAATCAATCCCTTAATAAATGTGCTTTTGTAATACTTTATTTCACATTCAAAATTATTATCACAAACTATTTAACACAGTGTATTATAGTTAAGTAAATAACTTTTAAACTAATTTTTTTTCATTGTGTGCCGTCAAATTTCGAAATCGTTAAAAGTGTGCCGTCACAAAAAAAAGGTTGAGAATCACTGGACTAGGCTATCAACAATGTCCACCGTCATCTGTCAAAAGGTACTTCAAGATAGAATAGAGTCAACAAGTCTTATATACTAGTGAATTGGAATTTAATAGTTGCTACTCTACATTTTGAAACAGAATCTGAAACGAGTCAATTCATTTTCTTACTTTTGAAAATTAAAGAAATGTTTCTCAATTGATCGGAAACATGATATTACATGAAGTTCTTTTGAGATTTTCAGAAATTTTTTTGTCGAGTCAATATTAGTTTCTGAAATTTTTTTACTGTGTAGTGGTTTGGAATTTACTTATCAAATTTTGCAGGAGAACATTTTCGACAATTTGAAAAAACGATTTGACTCAGAAATACAGTTTTGCTAAAGGAGCAATTCTTATGAAAAACACGAAAATCCTTGAAGCTACAAAACTCATGCAAAATTCGTTCAGTTATAATTTTGTTAAGGTGGAGTTAAATATTTTAACTATTTACTTTAAAACAATAATTACATTAGCGATATAGGTAAAGTTAAAATATTACGTAAAATCCTTTAGCGGTTAAGAATTCGGGACTTACAATCTCCTATAAAAACAATTTTGGCAATTAAAAAAAAATAAATAAATAAAATTTTTAAAAAAACAGAGCCTCTGTTGTTTAGGGAATGGAGGGTTCCCCTCCCACTGAGGTGTCCCAGGTTCGATTCGAGGTTTTGCCCTCCACGTAACACAAATGCGGGATAATTTCATCAAAAAAGTCCTCCATGAAGGCTAGTTTGACCTAATACTTGATCTAATAGTTTACTAGTCTTTTGGGTTACGTTCAAAATTACAAGGCTAGGCAGTTGATTCTTGAAAATCGTAAACTCAGAATTGGGTCTGCTATTCAATGATGATTATAATATATAAAATTTAAAAAAAAAAAGCAATTTCGTCTATAAAACCACTTTTTCTAGAGGAGTACTTCTCAAGAAAGACACTAAATTCCTTTAAGTTACAAAACGCCTTGGTAAATTCAATTTTGTGTATAATTTTGTGAAGGGAGTTTGTACGCAAATAAGGGATCGGCGTTTTGTATGGTCTTATTGCCAAAGGCTAAAACTGCTTAAAATCATTCATAAACATTTTTGCAATCTTTTAAATAAATGAGAAAATTCAACTAAGCAATTTATAATTAGTGGAATAAATTAGAAATTATTTTACGTTTACCAAGCAATAAAAAAAATGCACAATCTAAAATTAACGTGAATTTATTTACATTTCTTGTACTATATTAAAAATCGCTTCAAAACCAGAAGCTTGGCGAAATTGGAATAGAACTGAAAAACCAAATTGGAGTTGCGTTGTGTTTGGCGATGCGTGTCGCTCCGCCTTTCGCTTCAACCTTAACAATTGATATGACAACAATGAGAATGAAAAGTCACCCTCTTATAGCTAGAGGGCGCATGCGCGACACCCAAGGGACAGAAGGGTTGAATTCTCCATTTCAACAACCACGCCTTAATGCTTCTAATTGGTTCGAATTTCAGACACGCGCCTCCTTATGACATTTTAAGGCGCATTGATTTGAGATATTAAGACTTATTTTTTGCAAATATGACAGAATAAAAGAAAAACAAGTTATAAACTGCCAATTGGAACAAATTGACTTGGAATGATTTTGATTTTAAATTATGATTATAATTTACGACTTGTGCTATTGACTGTGATTTTAAAATTTCTGTTATTTAAAATTAAAATATTTTCCTAGAATTTGAATGTTTAATTTTTAATTATAATTTTTATTTAGCTTAATTATGAAAATTAATATTTCAAGCTATACAAAGTATTCATACTTAACTGCATATAACTTAATTGCAGGATAAAATATGTACAGAAATATTAATAATAAATAATTTAGTTATAATTCTAACTAAATAAATATAATAACTAGAAAATATGAATTTTGGTGGAGATAAAATTTTGAACATAAAAATTTCAACGTTATGTTTAAATATTTTGCTCTAATTAAATGTTTTGTTTAATTACACAAAAACTGCATTTTCTTTTTTAAAAAAAATAGATATGATAATGATTATTTGATTATTTAATGCCATGAAATAATGGTACTAGGAACTACGAGTAACGCAAATAAATAAATAAAATAAATTTTTAAAAAAAGAACGAGAATATGAGCAAAACAAGGTGAAAAAATTATTAGTGCTCCTTGGGGCTGCGAAATCTGTATTTATTTAGGTAAGATACACTCACAAGGGTTTTTATGACAAAAAATCAAAAGTTATCATTAAGATTAATCAAATCGCAACTTACCCTAAAATGAAACCTTCGAAAATAAACTAATTTGGAGCTTTTAAAGAATCTTTTATGCATTGAATTTATTACTCGAGAAACGAATGTTATTTATCTCGTCTACATTAAATGCCACTTCACCAAAAAAGCATTAAAATACTCGTTAAGTATTGTTCACCAAGCTGCTTATTTCATATGCATTTGTACTAATATTGATCACAACACAGAAAATTTGATTTCTAGAGAAAGAACAACATTTTTGTTCACTAAATACTGTTTATCTTGACGATTTATTTTCACTATTAATATAAATCGGCTTATATTCTAGCTAGTCGTCGGTTAATTTTTAAATTGGATACAGCTTGAAATGCTTGTTTACGTTCATTATGTCTATGTTCATTAGTTTATTCTTCAAACAAAAATAAATAAAATAAATAAAAGTAAGTAAAAATGAATGAAAGAGTTAACAATACATTTAAAATAAATTTAAAGAAAGAAATCAAATGCTATGTGCATTTTCATAAATAGCAATGTCCATGTTCATATACACGCATTTGGAGTTGTGTCCATTTTCTTAAACACGCATTTAAAACTGTAACACACGTTTCGAGCTTTGTCCATTTTCGTATTTCGAACTATGTCCATTTTCATATGCAAGCATTTGGAGCTTTGTCCATTTTCGTAAACACGCATTCAAAACTGTATAGATTTTCGCAAACACACATTTCTCGCTATGTCCATTTTCATAAACATGCATTTCGAGCTATGTCCATTTTCGTAAACACTCATTTCCAACTGCCTAAACATTTAAAAACTCACCGACGTAATACTTAATTAGTACCACCTGTGATGCTAATTAAGTATCAAAGTCTGCAAATTGACACAAATTCCACCAGCTACAAACTGATTCGAATTTTGGCTTTCAAAAAATAATGAAAAGTTGGTTTTAAACCTTGGTATTGCAGTTTTTTTTTCTTTTAATTTATTGTCATTTTTAGTGTTTTATATGCAAGCAATCTACAAAAGAGTCTATTATTCATTTTAACCTATTAGAAATTTGCGAAATTTCGTCTATTTAGGAGTTATTTGGGAACTCCTATAATTTAGAAATTATTTAACCTACTTGGCAGCCACTATGAATTATTATTAACATAAATTTACATACAACAAAATTCAAAATTGTTTGGTTTTTCTAGAAAAAAACTGGAATGAATTATGACTTTGAATTATGATCCCTAAAACAAAGTTTATCCTATACTCTGATTGAAATTTTGCCCCAAAACTCAAGGACAGCATTTCAAAAGCAGATTTTATTGAGTACTAAACCTGCTGGCTGGCTGAACCATGATATCATTCGAGTTATCTGCAACTTAAATAAGATGTCAAGTCGAACCAGAAAATATTTTTTACTGAGTGGTGAACAAGCCACATTTATAAAAGCTATTGAGAACAACTTTGGGCTAAATAGTATGAAGCTCCCATTTTTCCGATCCCATGCTTCTTAGAATGTCTTCTGTTAAAAACAAAGAAAACTGGATAGGAAAGTATTTTTTGCATTTTCGAATATATCAGCATGCATGCGAACTATAATATCGTTCGAATCAGTGCCAACTTTAAGAAGTCAAGTAAAACCTGATAAACGAATTAGGATTCCTTTCAATATTGTGCATGTTGGTCATGTGGTTGAATTTAGAGCCTCAATTGGCGCAGAAAATTTGTTTTATCGACTCTAATAAGGGTCAAAACAAACCAGAAATCGAACAAGTTAAGCCTCTCTAAATTTAATTATATGATAGTAAAGTTCAAATTAGAACTTTATAAAATTATTAAAAAAAAAATTGCATTACAATAAGGAGAATTTAATGCATGCTGTAAGCAGTGAAATCTCTAGTCAAAAAATTTTAACTTCCTCCAATTATTTTAAACTCATAAAAATTAAATAAAATTTTAAAAAATATTAAAATAAAAAAATAATTGCATTTTCTTGCCCCCGGCTCACCGAAATGGCACTTGGTTAAAAATTATCAAAAAAATTTGACACGTGCCCAATGTCCTAAAGATACTTTAATGTTTCTAACTGAAGAGTCACCAAGTAAGGCAGTCTTTTATTGATAAAAGTACATCAATGCAGAAAGACTCTGGCAAACAGAATTTTCATTAAAATATCCAATGTTTCCATTTAAAATTTTGATCTTTTAGAATCCCTCAACTTGTGGGGAAAAAATTCGTGTAGAGAGATATTTCTTTAACAATTCACATATTTCAAAGTTGTAATATGTTGCCATGAATGACCAAAATTAAGCGAATGTCGACTTTCACCGGTAGCAATCACATAGTCGCTTTGGTGAATGTCCGAAATATTAGTTATATACGATTTTATATTAATTTATTCTTTGATATTATATTTATTCAATATTTTGATATCTACTAAGGATAGATTAGGAGAAACATCAGTCTTCGTAGTACTGGACAAATGTATACCGGGCAATGGCACAGAAACTTAAGATAAACATCAGTGTTGAATATACCGGGAAAATGTATGCCGGGCAGGGACACTTAATTAGACCCAGTATATATTTCGGATATTTACCAAAGTGATTGTCAACCTTTACAGGTGGAATTCAACAACCACCAATTTCGATCATTCACAGTTACATATACATTAAATGTATTTTGCCACCCCAATTATTTAAAAAAAAGTTCCATAAAGTTTGTATGTTTAACTAAATTTTGTCTCATATTTATATATTGAGTTAACCTTTTATAGCCGTAGATTATTTCCAATGTGAATTTAATGTGAACATATAATTTAATCCTCCAAGCAAAAAAGAAAGAAAAAAAATTGCAAAATGTGGCTATTAAATAAAAAGGACCTATCTATATCGGTTACCGACTCATTAGATTTTAGAAAAGAAAAGTTACTATACTAAATTATAAGAGTCTAGAGGCGTCTGGCCACTTACTTCAAATTTAAATTTTCAGGACTACATTTTTGCTGATTTTAATTGGCAATGAATTCTACTGCTAAACATATATCATAGCAGAGGTAAATACGGAACTGGCACTAATATTTGAAGTTATAGTTTCCATAAACTATTCCAGTTGGAGTTGTGGTGGTTCAAGGGAAAGAGATCTGACCTTCCACCAATGAGGTGAACCGGGTTCGAATCCCAGAAATGGCTGGTAAATACAAATTCCGCACCCGGCTTGCACCGACCACAGTGGTGACGTAAAATATCCTCAGTGGTAGACGGATCATAGGTTAGAGTCCCCTGACCGTCAAGCTAACCGTCGAAGGCTTTCGTGGTTCTCTTCTCCATGTAACGGAAAGGCAGTTAGTTCCATCAAAAAGTCCCCCCCCCGAAAGCAAATTTTTCCCAATAATTGATCCAGGAGTTCCATTGTCTTCTGGATTGGGTTCAAAATTACAAGGCTACGAAATTGAACATTAATAATCGCGAACCCAAAAAATTGGATATACTGTTCAATGACGATTATAAACCATTGGGTTTATAATAGTTGGCTATTTTTAAAAAAAAATTAATTAAATTATCACTTATCTTAACAAAATTAATTAAAAATTTATTCTAAAACAACGAAAGGAATACCTCCCCTCCCGAAAAAAAAAAACTTGAGAGAAACAAAAGTTTATTTGTGATTCTCCCCCAATGCATCATAACAAGAAAGAAACAAATCCTCTTAATTTCCATGAAACACACAGTTACCACCTTTGTGAGTAGTAACAAACTTCAAGAGCCAGACCCAAAACTCCCTGGGAAAAAAGTCTAAATAAATATGTTTATATCACATTACACAACCCATCCAGTCTAAATGCACCATTACACGCGACAATTACGTCTAAATACCCCGTGAACGTCGTCATTCCAAGTCAATATCTTCTACCTCTGAATTGCATCAACGAGGATTTAAAAACCTTCCTCAATATTACCATTTCAATGAAAGAGAAGATCTGAAAAATACCTTACCCTCCTGGGGGCATAAAAACAGAACAACTTGATACAGTTCTTCCACCTCACTCTCCCCCTCAAGTTCCGACAATTATTACAACTAGTGGGTTGATTTTACCCTCCCTAGTTGCGTTCCATTTTATTTATTATCGTCCACCGATTTGGCTTAGATGATTATGCGCCGTACGCTGCATATATATTTTTTTTATTCATCGTTATATATTGACGATTATAATGACCGGTATATAATTGACACTCTCTTGTAGACTGTGGGTTAAATGTATACTGGTCCGGGTAAGACGGATAGATGTAATTTAATTGCTTTGATTAATGGTAATTTTTTTTTTTTATATTTATACTTGATTTTGGATGATTTTTTCCTCCGAGAGTAATGACGCTAGATTAAGAAATGCCTTGCAGTGTTGGCAATGGGGTAAAGATGCTCTGCGGTTCGCGTGTAAAAATGAATTTGTTATTAGTTGGATTTGATATTTAATAGCGATATGCAAAACGATTAGACTATATTTTGCTGAATTTGGTGCTTGATAACGATTGACCGTCTGTTGGATTTTATTTTTTCATAGCAAAATGAAAAATGACTGGACCAATACTTGGCTAAGAATTTATCGGATTTCGCTTTTTATAAATCACGCAAATTGACTGGATTATCACTTTACAAAGAATTTTTAATCTTCGATAACGGTACACAAAATGGCTGATGGACAATCACTTAGCAAAGAATTTTTAGGATTTAATCTTTAATAACGATATGCAAAATGGCTGATGGACTATCACTTTGCAAAGAATTTTTAGGATTTAATCTTTGATAACGATATGCAAAATGGCTGATGGACCATCACTTAGCAAAGAATTTTTAATAACGATATGCAAAATGGCTCATGGACCATCGCTTAGCAAAGAATTTTTAGGATTTAATCTTTGATAACGATATGCAAAATATCTGATGGACCATCACTTAGAATCTGATGGACCATCGCAAAGAATTTGTAGGATTTGATCTTTGATAACAATATTCAAAATGACAAAACCATCAATTTTCAAAAATAAATAATTGTACAAAAAAAAATGTCTGTTTACGAAATCAAACCATTGACGCCTGAATTATTTTATAAGCTGTGATATAAAAAAAAATTATTAAAAAAAGAGGTTATTAGTTATATTTAAATGAATAATTTCTTTTGTTAGTTTCTAATTTATTTTTGAAAAGAATAAAGGACATTTGCTTGATGTGAAAACGGTCTTGCTTCAGATAAGAATTCAGTCTATAATTCCGGTTATTCGCGTGAAGTACATGCCATGCCAGACCTAAATTTTTTAAATATATTGTCATTCCCAGGAAAATTGATAGAAAATGAATAACATTAACTTCCTGCCCGAATTCTAAATAGTTGAAAAATATACATTGCCTTTTCTGTATCTTAAGTCTTATGAAGTTTGTATTTTAAAAATTTTAAAAAAATACGACAAAGTCTTAAAAATTTGAGGTTGGCCATAAACCATATTGAAAAAGCATGTTGACAGAACTCTCTGTCCAATAATAATATAGTCTAAGTTGTTTCATAATGTTCTGCAATTGATATTTTCTTTTTTATAAGATCCTCATTGCTAGCATTAAAAGAAGTAAATAATCTACTGCCCGAGTCCTCAATGTTCTACTAATAAAAAAAGTATGAAAAATTCTTAAAAATATATTTAAATAAGAAAAAAAAGAAAAGAAAGGTATGCAACACAGTAATAAAATGTAAAATTAATGGTCATGACCTAACTTTAAGTTTGCTTTTAGAAATAAACTTTCATTTGGGCAGCTCAAAGTTGAATATTTCTGTCGTCATTAAATTTTAAAAATATATCAATCTGAATTATCAAAGAAAGGATTTTTTTTTCAATAGATCAGATTAAATGTAATCAACAAAGCTAATTCTTTGGGCAGGAACTTAAAAAAAAAATTAACATACAGTGGGTTTAGTACTAGAACTAATTAACTCAAAAGCACCTGCCTTGAAAAATAACCATTTAAAATATTTTTGGTCTTATTTTAATGCTTGTATAGTTTTGGCACCTGCATACCGTAAAAAAATCCCTGATTAAATTACGGTAAGCCCTGAGTGCTGGTACTTTTTGCCATAAAATCCATTTTTTCTGGAAAAAATCTGAAATACTGTGAATTTTACAATAATAATTACCGTAAAATCTCAAAAACACTGATTGATTAAAGATTATTGTAAAAATTACGATATTTGACTGTAAAAATAGATTTCATGGTAAAATGGAATTTACGCGTTTACACCCAAAGTGCCTGTACTTTATACCGTAATTCGATCCGAAATTTTTTACAGTGCAGAACTTCATAAACCTAATAGTAAAAATGTATTTAAGGCTCGAATTCAAAAAGATACTCAGTTAGCTAGATGCTTAATACAATATTTAATAACTGTAGTGAGTAAGATAATAAAAGTTCTTTCTAAGAAACTAAAACAAAGGCAGAGGAAATATTATTAAAAGGAGAAAAAAAAACATTTGTTTTTAACAATAGAAATAAATTAACTATTCAAGTCATAAAAATATAATCTGCAATTTATCAAATTAATGATGTAAAATAAAATTAAAGTTATATGAAAAAGACCTTTAACTTCTACTATTCTTTTAAAAAAAAGGCCTACCTGAAACAAAAATTAATTAATTCTGAAACAAACTAAAAATAATATACTGAAGTTGTGTTCTCTGTAGTTCTTTCACTTTATAGTATAAGTTTTCAGGGTGATCTTTTCTGTCAAGGTTAAAGGTCATCCAGTCTTTCAACAGTTCTCATTAATCAGAAACATTCATTAAGCTTAATGCCGTTAATTAAGACTGATATATAAATTTTAGCCTTTCTGAAAAATTATGCTACATCGTTAAAAAAAGAAAAGAATTATTTATAATGCCATATTTAGTCACGATTTGTTATTATATTGTAAGCCAACAAGAGTTGAATTTAATGTGTCGTCTGGTTTGTTTATTAATGATTATTAATTTTTATATTAATAATCAAATATTTTATTCACGTTTTGGATTTTGTTCTTCGTTCTTTTTTTTAAAGTATTACTGAACTTCTAAAATTTGCTAGCTTTTGCTGCTAAAATTATGATAAAAACTATTTGTCATTTTATTGTAGATTAACAAAGTTGAGTTAGATTTGTATTTGATAGTCATTAATTTTTACTTTTCAATTATTTATAAAATATTTCATCCAAAGTTTGGCTTTTGATATTCTTTCCTTTTTACATTAATACTAAACTTCTAAAAGAACTTTAGCTTTAATTCTGAAAATACTAATAATTGCTAATAATTGCTTTACTAATAATTGCTTTAAATTATAATAAATATTTTCATTCACGATTAGTTATTCAAATGTAAATTCACAAAACTGAATTGGATTTGTGTCGCCTGGTTTGTATTTATAATTGTGATAAATTTTCATTTCTTTTATTGATTTATAAAATATTTGATGAAAGTTTTGGGTTTTGAAATTCGCCATGTCAAGCTAATATCGAATCTCTATAAGATCTTGTAACTTTTATTAATAAAAGAAACTTTTTCGCTTAAAATAACGATATAGAAAGAAAAAAACATTTTTCAAGCATGATTTTTATTATATTGTGACAATACATATACATATATACATACATATATACATACATACAGGGTGTCTCAGTTAAGCGTTTCAGAACTTCTAAGAGGGGTAGGGGGCATCCTGACGAGTCGAAATCATATAGCAATGTGGGGTCGGAAATGCTTTCCTGAAGCGGTGACGTACACAGAAGCACCATAAAGAAAAGAGACCGTAAGTGAAAAATCGCTATAATAATGCAATCATGATTTAAAT
>NC_092209.1:76433810-76451871 GCF_043381705.1 Parasteatoda tepidariorum
TATATACATATATACATATATACATACATATATACATACATATATACATACATATATATATATATACATATATATATACATACATATATACATACATATATACATATATATATACATACATATATACATACATATATACATATATATATATACATACATATATACATATATACATATATATATATACATACATATATACATACATATATACATACATATATACATATATACATTATTAGGCACAATTATTAATTACAATTATTAGCACAATTACAATTATTAGGCGCACTATAAGATTCTTTGTAAAATCTTAATTATCAGGTGATACTATATGCAGCTCTGTTTTTGCGCGGCTGAAACGGGTTTGCACTTGTTTACGTTTGTGTAACAATTGGTTAACATTTGTAATAAAATACGTTAAAAATAAATACAAATAGGAAGTATGTATATAAAAAATCTCCGGAATAAAAACCCATAACATGTATGTTTGAATATAAAAGTATTGCAAATAAACTCGGACAAAACATGTAATTATTAAAAAAAATGACATTGAGTCTAATAATTTGGTCTAATTATTATAATATACTAATATAATACCTGATATAATCAATATTGTATATTTATATAATAGATCGTCTAATTTATCCTATCGTCGAATTCATATTATATATCGTCTAATTTAACCAATACGATACACGAAAGTAAACAAGTGCAAACCGGTTTCAGGCACGTAAAAACAATAAAGCTGTATAGTATCACCTAATAATTTAAATATATATATATACAGTACTCTTCCAAATTATTAGGGACACTTAAAATTCCTAAAAAATTGTCATTTTTCAAAGTGTCATAACTTTTTCAAAAATGAATCAATTTTCATAAAAATTTCAGGATATCATGCTCAGGTCTTCTACTTTCACCAAAAAATTATTATTTTAGTTTATCTTATTTTTTTTCAAAAATTTGCGCATTTGAACAAAGCATTTTTTTTTAAAAAAAGAAATGTCAAGTCTGACAAGTTGCTACTTTGTAACAAATTTTTTTGCATTAAAATTATTATTTGCACATTAAAGTACAAGTCATTAACTTTAAAACGCGCTAAAGTAAATGGCTTTACGATTCTTTGTGACTGAGATATGAGATTTTGAAAATTTTTTGTCATTTATAATCAAAACGAAATTATTGTGAAGTCGAAAATTTAGTATTATTTCTTATTCGGATTAATTAAGTTTTTTTATTTAAAACATTATTACAAACAAGAACATTATTTGTAAATTTGCAATAAAATTTTAAAAAACGACTCAAAAAATTTAACTAATAAAAATCACTTTTATACTTCAACTTTTTTACAAAAACAAATATAATAAAAAAAATCTTTATTTTGTAACATGTCCTTTTGCTTGTATAACTGCGTTTATTCTTCGCGGCATACTTTCAATACAAGCTCTTGCTTTTGAAATAATATCTGGGCTATTCCTGCTCTCTTTCACCAAAAATACTGCCACAACTCACTTTTCACTGTAAATGACAAAAAATTTTCAAAATCTCATATCTAGGTCCAAAAAAAATCGTAAGTCATTTACTTTGCCGCGTTTTAAAGTTAATGACTTGTACTTTAATGTGTAAATAATAATTTTAATGCAAAAAATGTTGTTACAAAGTAGCAACTTGTCAGACTTGACATTTTTTAACAAAAAAATTGGTTTGTTCAAATGTGCAAATTTTTGCAAAAAATTGAGATAAATTAATTTAATAATTATTAGGTGAAAGTNAAGTTTTAATTCAGCAATTAAAATTCAGAGTATAATCACTTTTCGAGGTTTTCATAAATGAGCAGACACACACAAACAGCAAAGTTTATCTCATAGTCTAGACATGTGGAAATGCTTAAAATCCATTATGCATACATCAAGATTTCGAATGAGACAAGATATATATCAAAGGCTTCACATGAAACTTTGATATGCTTTCAGAATTGGCAGCAAATATATTTTAAAAACGTTTTGTTAATCAAGACCTCACAAGATGATACTCCGATTTCTTCCGAATTTCGAACGTCTTATAGCACGATCAGCTGGAAGGTAGAAATCTCAACCACGAAATCCAGAAGAACAAAAACTTTGAAGCCTTTTGTTTTCCATCTTTCTTTTATAATTTTTTGCTTTTTTTCCTTACAAAAATTGACTGACCAATTAAGCATTTCCTTTCAATGACCGTTCAGAATGCTTGACAGCTTTCAATTTAGCTGTCAGAGCTATTTGGATTCTGGTTCAATGGGAAAAGTTGTAATTAGTCCCATGGATTTTGGTTCTGAAACTCCAGACAACTCAACATGCAATCTGCTATGCTTAATTATTAGTTGTCGTTTTGTTCGGGTATTACGATAGTAGCCATTTACCTGTCCATTGCTTATTGGAGGCTATATGTGAAACTTAATTGCTATATCATTGTATGGATCGATTGTAATTGTTACGACTAACTTTCAATTGCTTGTCTTAGATATAATGAGCTTCCGTTCAGAGATTCAGTTGTTTTATGATTATTTAAAGCAACATGTGCAGTGCATGGTGGGAAAATTTGCGATTAATTTATTATGAAAATAGATGCTTGTTGAAAAAATTAACGAGGAATCATTCATGCAGTGTAAAAACTGTGTGTTTACCCGAAAACTCGAAAAAGTATGTAAAAGAATCCCTTTTTCAGGATTAACACAAAATGGAGCGTTCATGTACGATTCAAAAGATTTAATTTTATTTTATACCCGCCGTTGAGCAGCAGACCCAATTTTCGGCTTACGATTGCTTATGCTCAACTTCTTGTCTTATAATTTTGAACTCTAACCAGAAGACAAGGAAACTCTTGGGTCAAGTATTTGGAGAAATTTGTCTTCTTGGGGAACTCTTCAATGGAACTAACCGGCATTTGCTTCCCATGGAGAGGGAAAACCACGAAAGCCTCCCACTGTTAGCCTAACAACAAGGGGACTCTAACTCATGAACCTTCTACAACTGAATATATTTTACGTCAGAACAAAGGTATAATTTATATTTAAACACCTATAATAGAAAATGCTTGCACCAAATTTTCCCTCATTCAAACACGCCGTGGATTATTTTTCCTTCTGAAAACGCCGATTTTTGGCGTGCTTTTTTATCACGCGAAATTACGTTAGCAAGTTGTTGTTGTTTGTGAATAGGTGCGATTTGACTGAATGATTTGACCATACTCTATAAAATTTTTAAGTGAGTCGGGGAAAATTGTGGCAATTGCCTACCAAACCATCATTCTTCATAGTTAATAATACAAAACCTAAAGAAAAAATTTTAAAATTGTGAAATTTTTACTACGTAAGTTGTATAAATTTCAGCTGTTTTGTAGAATTGTAGAACGTAAATTAACAAAAAATAAAATGCAACAAAGTTGTACTGTTGGACATTTTCGTTTAGATGACAAATGAAAAAACTTTATTTAATTTCTGCTATTTTGCAGAAAAATTTTAGAAATTTAAAGAGGCGAAAAATAAAAGACAACTAAGTTGTACTAGGGATCGTTTCTATTTTGATGACACATGAGAAAACGTTACACAAATTTCAGTCGTTTTGTAGGAGAACTGTTGAACCCTAAAAGTGGCAGGAAACAAAATGCAGGAAAAACTGTCGAACCCTAAAAGTGGCGAGAAACAAAATGCAACAAAATTGTAACATTTGTCAATTTTGTACGTTATATAACTTTCTGCTATTTTATAGAAAAGTTGCAGAAGTTTGAAGCGACGAAAAACAAAAGGCATCTAAATTGTACCAGGGGTCGTTTCAGATTTGCGACAAATGAGAAAACTTTACACAAATTTATCTAAAACTGTCTAACCCTAAAAAAAATATGATAAAAAATGCAATAAAATTGCACCATTTGTCATTTTTGTCAATTTTGTGCGTTATATAAATTTTTGCTATTTTGTAAGGAAATTTGTAGAAGTCAAAAGCGACCAAAACCAAACGGCAACTAAATTGTACCAAGAGTCGTTTCCGTTTTGACGACATATGAAAAAACGTAACACAAATTTCAGTCGTTTTTTAAGAAAACTGTCGAACCCTAAAAGTGACAAAAATCGGAATGCAACAAAATTGCACCATTTGTCGCTTTTGCTTTAGCAACTACTAAATAAACGCAAAACAAACCTCGGAAGTTTTGTAGGAAACTGTAGAATCTGCAAGTAATTACGAATGAAATGTTGCGAAATTGTTCTATACGTCGTTACCATAGCAACGGCAAATCTTTGGCAATCCTTTGGCGACAATCCTTTTCTATTCTAAGTGGAGTTTTCAGTTGAATTCTACAACTTTTCTCTTAGATATTAGTTCATAAGTTCAGAGCACTGTAGACAAATGAGAAAACGTTACACAAATTTCCGTCGTTTTGTAATAAAATTGTCGAACCCTAAAAGTGACAAAAAACAAAATGCAGCAAAATTGTACCATGTGTCGTTTTTGTTTTAGCAACTACTAAATAAACGCGAAACAAACCTCTGAAGTTTTGTAGAAAACTGTAGAAACTACAAGTAATGACAAATGAAATGGTGCGAAATTGTTCTATACGTCGTTACCAGAGCAACGGCAAATCCTTGACAATCCTTTGGCGACAATCCTTTTCTATTCTAAGTGGAGCTTTCAGTTGAATTCTGCAACTTTTCTCTTAGATATTAGTTCATAAGTTCAGAGCACTGTAGATATCTCGATAAGAGTTAAAATGCATTTCCGCGAGAGATCTCTTGGAATTCAAAATTGTCATTCACTCCAAGTTTTAATTCAGCAATTAAAATTCAGAGTATAATCACTTTTCGAGGTTTTCATAAATGAGCAGACACACACAAACATCAAAGTTTATCTCATAGTCTAGACATGTGGAAATGCTTAAAATCCATTATGCATACATCAAGATTTCGAATGAGACAAGATACAAGTAAATATGTCTACATAAACTGTTCTCCTGCACAATAATTCAAACTCGAAACGACCAATCCGGAAACGCGCTTATCTTTCGGTGGCGTATTTTATGGCGGTTTGTCGCAAAACAGCAGAAATAGCTTTGTTTGTCGCATGGAATGAGTTTTAATGTAAGTCGAACAGGTGCAGAAATTGCAATTTTGGAAAAAGAGTTAGGTGCGCAAAAAAAAAAATAAACGGTCCACTCTAAATAACTTGACGAAATCATTGATCTTCAAGCTCTCTATCTTAACCCTTTAATGGGCCCTTTATTTCTAGTAAAGGTAAATTAAAGTATTTTGAAATTGTTTTAAGAACAGTAATTGATATATAAAAAAAAAAAAACTCATTTAGTTCGTAAAAATGCCATTTCTTTGGTGGTGCCATTTCTTTGGTTTCCATTTAACATGACCTATTAGGAACTTACTGACTTTTATTTTTTTTTATTTATAAAATAAATTCCTTAAATGCTACAAACTTCAAAAGGCATTATGTATTTTATAACTTTTATACGTTTTTTAAAAGTGACAAATGGTTACCAATTTTACTCAAACTCACTTCAAGAAAGCTGAAGTTACTGAAAAATTGAAACCTAAATTAAAAGTGGTAAAACGTGGTGGTAAGTATACTTACCACGGCCTTCAAAAGGGTTAATGGTTCGATGGGGGATTTCAACTATGTTAATTAATTTGTGCAGACAATATTTTAAGTTACGAAATCAGACACAAAAACGTGATCTCTAAATGAACAGATCTTTTCCCAGATGGATTCTGATTTTTGACCCCCGAAATGTAAGGTAGAGCCTCAATGTGGCCACGATTACTTTTCAATCTAATTGAGAAAATTTTGCACACAATTAAAAAATTTAATCATCCAAAAATAATTTCATAAAAATTATAAATTTTTAAAATATTTGTTATTTTACTTAATTACAGTAGATAAAATTCTGAATTGTAAGGTATAGAATTTTTGACATTTTAATTGATCAAATAGTTCCTGAAGTATCAAATTTTGAAAAAGTCGTATTTTTATATTTTCATTTAAATATTCGAACGATTTCGCTCAAATTATGTATTTTATCATATAAAATTAAATTCATTAAAACTACTTTAAGATTTGTATACCTTATAGCTCAATTTTTTTTAACTATTACTACTAAATAAAATAATAAAGATTACATTAAATTTTTTTTCATGAAATTAACTTTTGATAATCGGATTTTATAATTGTCTTTAAAAATTATTCAATTTACTTTAAAATTTTTCGAGATATGGTGAAATACGCAAAAAGTATTATTAACATTAGGTAGTTCAAACTTTGGATCGTTCTCCTGGCCAAACTAATGTGACCATCTTTTTCAGATTGCTGTTACCCTCTATATTTTGAGTGTCAGAAATCCAAATTCATCACAGAAAAAAAAAGGTATGTTGATTCAGAGAAAGTACGTTTTTATGTCTAATTTTGTAGCTTAAAATATCGTCTGCACTAATTTATTTAGTACATTTGAAATCACCTTCTCAAACCATTAAGATTGAATCCTAGAAAGTGAAGATCCGATCATTAAATCAGAAGTTATTTAATATGACCCGTTTATTTATTTATTGTGATTTTTACATTTACATTTCCATTCTATTATACTCCATGCAGCTCAATTCATCCGAAATTTGTTCGCATGATCCATTAGACATCGCGGATTAAGTGTCAACGTCTATAAAACGTTCTCCTAAGGCTTATTTATGGATAATCTACAATTGCTTAAGTACAGACGTCTAATAGATAACTATGGTAAACGTAATGTCAATAAGACACGCGGTGGACCTTAGACGTCTACGAAATAAACTATTAAAAAAAGGCTCTTAGAAAATTTCTTGTAGCCGAAAATTGGACGCAAGTTTGAAGCGAAATGAGTAGCTTGATGAATAAACACATTTAATAAATACTCTTTACATTTACTTGCAATTTATACACAATGCGTTTCAGTTAAATTTGGCATCAAATATTTACGAAGAGTAAAGCAAAAAAACAAAATAAAAAGAACAACAAGAAAAGATATTTTAAAATTAGAATAAATATTGAAATTGCGATGATTTTCGTCTAGGTTCGCAAAAGCAATATTTACTTCTGCGTAGGCCGGGATAGCCTGCACGGTTGGGGGCTGGGCCCATGTCCGAGAGTTAGTGGGATCGAACCCCGCCGACCGAAGACTCCCCGTGTAGTAAAGTGACTGATGCACGTTAAATCTGTCGAGTCGCAAAAGTCCTCCATGTTCCCATGACAAATCAACACCTCTGGGGGTACTGGATTGATTGTTCTCTGATTCAGGTGAAAATTACGATCTGTGGATGAATGAATGGATGTATGAATTAAAGAGGTGTGACGTATGGTGTGGCAGAAGTCGAATTCTTGGCCATAGATGGCGCCACTGAAAAACAAGAAGAGCACATTCTGCCTTAAATTTGCTTGGTTTCACCAAGCAGGCTTGCCCGTGTGGCAAATGGCATTAAAAACAACAACAACACTTCTGCGTAAGTGTAAATGACTCGCTTACTTTTCGTTCCCATAGCAACGATTTTTTTGGTGTTCTAAAAGCTTCAGTGTTGAGAGTAGATTAGTATACCACTAAATCCAAGTATTTTTCGAGTTTGATGTGATAAATTAGTATTATCCTATTATTTATTTGCGAAGAATCATTTCAGCTAATATACCATTTCATTGAGTTATTTTCACGAAATTACATTTATTAATTTATTGTCTCTTCGTCATTGTTCGTTTGTAGTCTAAGCTCGAACACAATATCGAAGATTATTCTCGAAAGCTTGCGATGATTTTGATAAAGAAAAGTTTATTTCATTCATATGTTATCTACTAGCAGACGACTTTTGAACTTCGATTGGATCTCCACTGGATCAAATATGGATGTCTTGTGGACGTCCACCGGATGACCGCATGGACCTTCGTGGACGTTTGCGATGATGTTTAGTGGATATCCACTGGATGATTTTGTGTAATATGAGCTCGTAGAACATTTCTTCTAGAGTTCAATATGAAAGCATTCTAGATAATTATTTTTTTAATTCTGTAAAGGAGAAACCTAATTAACGCGTGCTTTTATTAAACACTGAATCCGAACACCGAAAATGGTGGTAACTACTTTACAGCAAATTGATGTTCCACTACACCAAAACTCAAGGATAGCTTCTTGTGTTGTGTAACACCTAAAATGTTCTTTTACACTGCTTGGTCTAAAGTAGCCACCGCCAACCATCACGTTTGCAATTTAGTAACGCAAAAAATTTATATTTACAGTAACATATGCTCATAGAAATCAGAATCGAACATGTGCTTAGTAGAGAGAATATTAAGACGAATTCAAAGTAGGCTTAACAGAACAGGAGCGGATAAAAATTATATATTCTAAAATTTTGTAATACTGATTACAGAGACTTTAAAATTAAAATATATATTTCCTTATTACACAACTAAAAACATACTTGTATATTTTTAATGGCAACTTTTAGTTTTTGCAAATGGAAAGCAGCATTGAGAACAGCCGCAAACGCTGACCAATTAGTTATCGATTGCAAACAATTAAAAACAAAATCAAAACTTGCCAACATTGGAGTATTTAACATATGGTGTAAAGGCGAGTGATGTTAGGGTAAACCGTTTGCATTTTCGGGGTTTATAGCTTTATTTCATCCTTTAAATTGTGTACAAGAAAGCTCAATTTGGTGCTAACTTGCAAAAAAAATGTTCTTTAACATTGCCTTTCGTGTTAGTCAATATGAAATTCGGAGAAATATTACACCACAGTTTTTACATTGTAGTTTTTAATCACATTTTCTCATAACCTCGTGAGAACAACCGCAGTAGGTTTTGTCTATGGGCTACTTAAATAACAAAATTCGCCATAGATTTGGAAATAGCGAATTTATATTTTATGCCCGGATGTAAGACCAAAAAAACTTTTTTTTTCTTCTTGAAATCAGTTTTAATATTCAGAGCATGATACGCCATATACAAAAAGCAAATTTATCATGGTATACGTCCATTTGTCATATAAGAGAAAAAATAGTTCCGTTTGTTGCAGGAATCAGTTTTAATATAGAAACCATAGTAGATCATCTATGTAATTAGCAAATTTTTCATGTTTTACGCCAGTTTGTCATGTAAAGAAAAAAATACCGCCGTGCAATTGAAAAAACAACTTAAGCGCTTCTCGATTAATTCCAAGAAAACTAGCTTGACAACTATTTTCCTTTGATTGGTAATGCTAAGAACGCTAAAATAGAATGTCAAAAAACTGAGAAAACGAAATTTATGGATTTATTTAACTAATTAATTTATTTATTTTGCTATATGTACTTTACCATACAAAAATGCAAATACATAAAAATCTCATTTTTGAATTATTTTTTTTATCGCTTACGTTTTTTTAAAATTTATTTATTTATTTATTTTTTTAATGCTATGGTACATTAAATGCTAAAGATAAATTTGTAAATTTTGTGCTATATTGTTAAAATAAATAAAGAAAAGCTTCAAAGTAGTTTCGTAACAAAACTATAATATCCCATATGCAAATAGATTTCTTATGTTTTATGCTATAGTTTTTATAGTTGGTGGCGAAAGTGGGGAAATAGCTCAATTTGATACCCTGAATTAGTTAACATACCTATGGACCACCAAATGCAAGATTGTCATATTTTGTGGCATTCTTTAGAGAAAGAATAACTTTTTGTAAAATGAAGGTAGTTTTAGTTCGCAAACTATAGCACACCATAGGCAAATAACAATTTTGGTCACATTTCATTCTAGATTGTTCTTTGGGAGCCAAAATACTTCAGTTGCAGGGAAAAACACAAACCTTTGAAAATTAGTATACGACATCGATGCCTCGATTCCATTTAAGTAATTTCATGTTTTTTTCTTTAAAATTTGACTTGGTTGTCTTCCCTAATGGAAGTCAAAACTTTTGATCCGTATATTTAACCTTTCTGAGGTTACAACATGGTATTGTAATGAATATGAAATTCAAAGACTTAGCCGGGTGCTTTTATGCAGGAAAAAACTAATTAAAGTCGACGATTTTTGCTTGAAAGTATATACAGGCGTTGAAGCTTGTTAAATTGTGAAACTTATTTATTTTATAGATTACTGTTCAAAATGAGGAGAAATTTCAGATTCTCGATTCTCATCAGAATCATTGAAACGATGTAGAGTTAATTTAGTTTTAAGATATATTAGTATAATACAAACAAATTAACAATTCAAGAGTTATAATGATACATACGCAAGTTCATACCTTATGGCTCTGATGGGTATTGCGCACTATCACGAGGGACAGATTTTTTTTATTTTTTAAACTTAACTGTTTCAGAGTTAATTTGCAAGTATTATATTGACCTATTTTTAAACAAAACTTCATTCAACAGTTTTTTTTCTGCTGAAGAAAAAGCTTTGGTTTGAAAACCTTTATTTAGAGGTAAAGCTATGATTTTAATATACCAGCTTGTCGTAAACAATTATGTATGTTTTTGAAAAGAAAAATGGCTTAAATATTTGCAAAACTGCTAAGCAATTTGCCAATTTGGCAAGATTTTTCCTAGGTGAAAATCATTATAATTAATGGATAAATCTTAATGTTTGCAAATTTTCATGAACACAGTTAATACAACGTTGGAACAACTTCATGAATATTAGCAAATTAAGATCACGAACGCTTTACATTTTCACAAACAGAGGCTTTTAATCATTACAGAAATTTTGTTCCATTCTCTTAACTATCATTAAGGGCAATCGTATAAAAATTATCATTTAGCGAGAGGACAGAAACTTGAGGACAGAAACTTGAGGACAGAAACTTGAGGATAGAAACTTCAGAAAAACAGCTACTTCAGAATGTCATCAACGAAATCAAAATTCCCTTAGTTTATAAAAACCGGAGTATATTTGGTACAAGATTGAAAAAAATGGAATGAAAATAAGAAATTGAAACTAGGTGCATTTAGTTTTCGAATTTTACACTTCCTTTCAAGGAGCTACCTCTCGAATTTTCACACTCTCAATTTTCACAGTTTCCATTTCCTTCATGTCTCTAATCAAAAAAAAAAAAAAAAAAAAAAAAAAAAAAAAAAAAAAAAAAAAAAAAAAANAAAAAAAAAAAAAAAAAAAAAATCACTTTCCTAAACTCAGTTTAAAAAAATCTTATCTCACGTGACAATAGCAATCTCCTAAGAAAACTTAGTGGTTTATCCGACTATATTCGTCACTGAGACTAGAAAGACGCCAAACGAGCCAATCTGCGAGCCGATATTAACTTTTTTATTCTTCAAAAAAACAAACAGATCTTCGCAGTTGGAAACTGTCTTCTTTTTATTGATGGCAAAAGCGGCGAAAGAGACAGACTCTTCTGATACGGGAACAGGTTTAGTTTAGGGTCAAGCTTGTATTTGCGACGACCCTTATACGACCTTGGCGACTTTTTAAATTTCTTTTTTTTTTTGGTCTCTATACCTGGTCGTGTTTCATTCAACACGACACCGACAGCGTTGACACTAGCTGTAATGAGTGCCACATGCATATTATGGTTGTAAAAAAAAATCAATAGTCTTTATTTTCAGTGTATTTCCTCAGGGTGTTAGGGTAAGTGTTTGATAAATATGAGGAACAGTAAAGTTTCCATTAGACAGCTAATTTTGCGGTCATTTGATCTCTATATTGTTGTTGAAAATGATTTTCGATTCAAATAATATTATACCTATAGGTATAATTAGTAAAAATTAATAGATCTAACATGTAAAGAATGAAATGAAAATAAAAAAAGAACAAAATTACGTAATTACTTGTATAGTAAGATTGGAAAAAAAAATGGAGAAAAGGATATTAAATGAAACTATCGTAAGAACTATACATTAGTTATTTTTTTATCTATATTTATTTCTCTTATGTGGCACCAAAAACGAAGGGATTCCTCTACTTAAATTGGCAACACTATAATAATTAATTTTGTTAGTAGTAGTAATATTAAATAATTACTTATGTTATTATAGTAACTAACCTGTTTAGCGTAGTTAATAAGAAGCGTTACATGATTAGTCATACGTAAAGTATTTCTTTAGATTCATTTTGTTAAGTTGTCTTAAGCAACAATTTAAGTAGCGTTAAGTAATTAGTTATAGGTTAAGTATTTGCTAGGATCTATTTTGTTAAGTTGTCTTAAGTAACAATTTAAGTAACGTTAAATAATTTGTCATACGTTAATTATTTATTTATATTGATTTTGTTGGGTTGCCTTAAGTAACAATTTAAGTAGTGCTAAATAATTAATAATACGTTAAGAATTTAATAGATTCATTTTGTTAAACTTTCTTGATTAATAATTTAAGTATCGTTAAATAATTAGTTATATGCTAAGTAGTTTTTTAGATTAATTTGTTAAGTTGTCTTACTAATAATTTAAGTATTGTTAAATAATTAATAATTCGTTAAGTATTTCTCTAGAAAAATCTTGTATTTTAATACAAATAAAGACTTAGTGACACAATTATTATTTAGATTTATATTTGATTTTTTCTAAAATTGCTGGAAAATATTTTTAAACACAAACATTACGATGGTGCCACAGAACTGACATAAGGAGAGTGAGCAATGATTATTAAATTGTCGCCTTTCTTTTGCAGGTTTAGATAGGAATAAAATGTTTTGCATTCCCATCACTGGGGTTTTTTACGGTAAAGTTCCACTTCCCGGCATTCCCTACATTCAAGTTTAAGGACCTTTGCTTGGTATTTTCTACATTGGCATTTCTCTAATTTAAATTGCGTGAGTTTCGAACTTAATTCCGGGCGAAAGAAATTATTCTAATTTCTGAAGAAAAAAATGAATCAAAAATGGAGAATTAAATTAATACATATTTTGTGGCATATTTTGATTTCCAAATTCTAAAATAAGTTCTATCTCAAGAAGAAGCTAATATATCTGTAATATTAACAATATTCTATTTAGTATAATAGAACATATAGAATACATATAATAGAATATATCTGTCTCAAGATGAAGCCAACATACTTTCCCTACCTTTCTCTACTTTTAAAAGACATAGAACAATATTCTCAATCAGAAAACCAGTTTGGAATTTTAAGACTAGAGCTGCACTCTTTTGTTCTGAAATCTTGCATCCAGGCTCCCAGTGAATACAATAATATGATATCATGGTTTTTCATGCAAACCGCACAGGCCCCCATGAATACAATAATATATCATGGTTCCTCACGCAAAACGCACAGGCTCCCAGTGAATACAATAATATGATATCATAATTTTTCACGCAAAACGCACAGGCTCCCAGTGAATACAATAATATGATATCATGATTTTTCACGCAAACCGCACAGGCTCCCAGTGAATACAATAATATGATATCATGGTTTTTCACGCAAACCGCACAGGCTCCCAATGAATACAATAATATGATATCTTGATTTTTCACGCAAATCGCATAGGCTCCCAGTGAATACAATAATATGATGTCATGGCTTTTCATGCAAACCGCACAGTCTCCCAATGAATACAATAATATGATATAATGATTTTTCACGCAAACCGCACAGTCTCCCAATGAAAACAATAATATAATATCATGATTTTTCTCGCAAACCGCACAGGCTCCTAGTGAATACAATAATATGATATCATGATTCATCACGCAAATCGAATAAGATCGCATAGCAATGTTCGAGGATAGGGAACGGAACCCACTGGCTGGAATTTAATGCACATTGCCGAATATATATAGTTAAGACGTTTACCGACTGATATAAGATATCTTAGATTTAAGAAGAAATTCAATTATTCGATTTCATGTCCAGAAATCAAAAATATTCATATTTCATTAAAAAAAAAGTAATGAATCATAAAATGGGTTCAGCTTGAAACTTAACGCTTGTAAACACCTGTAACTTAACACCCAGTATTATTATCTTAGTTTCTTAAAATACAAAGAAATTTTATTTATTTTTAACATTTTCAATTATAACAGAAAAGGAAAATATGATGGATCGGTTTAATCTTTTTAAAATCAGGAAATAGGCTGGAACAAAAACCGCCCTTTCTATTTTGCAGAGTGATTTTCTTCTATTTTCCTAGAGTTTGATATTTATAAAATGAAAATAGTGTGTTTTTTAGCACAATTTTATTGTATTATAGCCCACACCCAGTTATTAATTTCGAATTTGTTAGTTGATTATTATTTCTAAGTTTCGATAGCTGAATATTATATTTCTTTGATATAATTTAGTTAGATTCCCTGAATTAGCATACAAAAACAAGAAGAAAAAAAGCTTATTAGGGCTATCTAATAGAATGGGCAGGAAAAAAAAAACATTTTAATTTACAAAGTGCAACAGCGTGGGAAATATGTCATGTAAAAAGAAGAACACTGATAAAATTTGCTCTTAAATGGGTTAATATTTTCCGGTTAAGCATCGCACTCAAAATTTATAAAAAAATAAAATTTGACATTATTCTGAAAGTTCTATTTAAAATTAAACAAGTGACGCGACTTAACGAATCAAATGAAGAAATAAAATGAAATACTCAAACTGGATAAACAGAACTATGACTTAACACATTAAATTTAAAGAAAATTCAAGCAATATAAATAAAAAAAGGTAACAAGCCAATTTGCACTATTAACAGCTATAAGAATTGTACACAAGCTCTGTAATTTTATTTTTTGCATGTATAAATAATTGTACAACTAAATGATTTGATTTTGCTAAATGAACTCTGATGTAAAAAAAAGAATATTCTTATAATTTTTTGAAGAAAAAAAAATAGGTTATCATCGTGTCACGCAACGCAATCAAAATTTATAAAATTGAACATTTTTCTTTAAGTTCAATTTAAAATTTAAACAATCGACACAATTTCAGGGAGCAAAGATTACTTTAAAGAAATGAAATGTTAGAACTGGATGCACAAAATTAAAACTAACACATTAAATTTAAGGAAAAATCTAAAAATATTTCAAGCATTATTGGAAAAGGTAACTAAAGTAAAACTACGCAAAAAACAGAAAGAAATTTACATCTGTTTTGTAATTTGATTTCTGTATGCATAAATATACAGCTAAATGAATTGATTTTGATAAACTAAGCGATTTGATAATAAGCAAATTCGTAATAATATTGTAAACATCATTTTGCTTTATCTTCAAAATTTACTCAAAAATGATTGTTGGTAATTTAAAAACCAACTTTACCATTATTGGCATCCGTTCGGCAGTAATTTGCTGCATTTTCGTTTGAAGTCATTAAACGGATAATTTTTAAGATTTCCTTTTTGATTATGACATGAAAAAATACACATTGAAAGTGGTAATTGCAGGATAAAAAAACCTCCGAATAAAAACTAAAATTCAGTATCCCTAAAAATTACTTTCTCAGTACTACAAAATTATAGAGAAAAAAAAATCAGTATTCCTAAAAATAACTTTTTCAGCAGTACCAAATTATAGAAGAAAAAATAAAAATAAGTATACCTAACAAATACTTTTTCAGCACTACTAAATTATAGAACAAAAACTAAAAATAAGTATCCCTAACAATTACTTTCTCAGCACTACCAAATTATAAAATAAAAACTAAAAATCAGTGTCCCTAAAAATAACTTTTTCATCACTACCAAATTATAGAATAAAAAATGAAAATCAACATCCCTAAAAATGACTTTCAGTGCTACCAAATGATAGAATAAAAACTAAAAATCAGTATTCCAAAAAAAGGACTTTTTCAGCACTACCAAATTACAGAATAAAAACTAAAAATCAGTATCCCTAAAAATTACTTTTTCAGCACTACCAAACAAATTCTATATCCATCTGTTAAAGACCGTCATGTGGATTATATGAGTTGCATTCATAAGTTGTATTAGCAATTATAACAAGTAAAACAAACTAAGAAAACAAAAATGAAAGCATTTAAATTTAAAGCTTTATAAAAGATAGAATTTTTAAAGTACTCACAATAATCACGGAAAAAAGTCATCTCTATAATCCATCAGCTCAAGCCACATTTTCACTTGTATTTTGGAGTTAGATATTAGATGTGATCGGTCCTTAAAGTAACAGCAACATCGACTATAGTTGAAATTGTTTCAAAAATCACAGTTGCTTATGTAGAATAGCAGACAATAGTTGCATTCAAAGTTAATACAGTTTCTATATTCAAACACTGCACCACTTCTCAACGTTGTAAACTTAACAGAATATGCAAATAATCAGATGAAAATCAGGTTCCTTTTTCGAAATTTTTTCTAGAGATTCAACAGCTTTCTTGCACAAAATTTACCATCTCGAAATATTCAGCTTAGCTCGATAATACCAAGCATCTTACTGATTGCATTTAAACTATTATGCATCAGACTGCAACAATATTCTAAGGAAATGCCACAAAACAAACGCTTGCTTGCAGATCGTAAATGGTAAGTTTTATGGAAACAATAGTAAATGATTAACTTATCATTAGCAGCATTCAAAACTAAGGATGCGAAATTGTTAAAATTCAATAAGTCATTAAACATTTCGTTTCAAATTGCGATAACAAACATCAAATTCAATGTTAATTTCGATGTTAAATTCGATGTTAATTTCTTGGCTCGTGCATTATCGATACAACATGCATCTAAATGTTTTATTGAAATTACATACATTTGCAGGCTTTTGGGCTCAATTTAGGCTTATAAACCTTTGTTAAGTAGAAAGACAAATAGAACTATTCAGAGAAGGTTGTTGTTGTTAATTTACGTCACACTGGAGCTGCACAATGGGCTATTGGCGACGGTCTGGGAAACATCCCGGAGGATGATCCGAAGATATGCCATCACAATTTTGATCCTCTGCAGAGGGGATGACACCCCCGCTTCGGTAGCCCGACGACCTGCGCGCGAAGTCGAGCACTTTACGGTAGCACAGTTTAACGAGGACCAATACCGCACACCCTCGGTCCCTACGCAGACTGATCCAAGTGGTCACCCACCCGCACACTGACCGTAGCCAGTGATGCTTGACTTCGGTGATCTGCTGGGAACCGTGTCTTAACGATCAGTCCACTGCGGAACTATTCAGAGAAGGACATCACGAAGAATACATCCAGGTTTATGGCGGGATTCGAACCCGCTACCTCCACGCTTTCTAAATGTTTTCATCCACTTATTTTGATTACATTGCAGCCTGTAACGCGAACAGTTAGAATCAAGTTCAGCCTTGATTATACTTTTTCGCTCTGCTATCTATGTGGGGCCGGGACAGTTTGGCTGGTAAGTCGTTGGTAATGTGTCCGAGAGGTCGTGAGTTCGATCTCTTCCGGCTGAAGACTCCCCGCGTACAAAATTGTGACTGATGCACGCTACAATTGTCAGGCTCACTAAGTCCTCCAAGTTCCCATAGCGAATCAATATCTCTGAGATACTGGATTGAAGATTGACCGTGCTCTGGTTCAGGTCAAAATTACGATCCGCGGAAGGAAGGATGGTGTGTGAATGTATCCTTCCAGTGAAACGGGATGTGACGCATGTATGTTGTCTCCGGATCATAACCAGGGATGCTTCTCAGATTGTGTCGCCAATAGCCCATTGTGCGACGTAAATAAAAGTACCTTATCTCCCTTCTATCTGTTGGGTGAATGGTCTTAGCGAATGGATCTTAGCGAATGGTCTTGCCATTCCTCCAAACTCTTTTTTAGCTGGAAGTAGCAGGTTTGATCCTGGATTTGTGCTGTTTTTCTCCAAATTGTGTTACTGTTCTTCAACTTGGCATATCGAGCACATAAGCCTGAAATTGAACAATCTACTTCCATTAAGCGAGAACTTGAGATAAAAATAGGGACTGCAAGCTTGTTTCCTTTTAATCTTGCTTCAGGACAAAACGTGATGAATCTTATTTTGTCCATCACCCAGTTAGGTTGTTGTTAATTTACGTCGCACTAGAGCTGCACAATGGGCTATTGGCGACGGTCTGGGAAACATCCCGGAGGATGATCCGAAGACATGCCATCACAATTTTGATCCTCTGCGGAGGGGAT
>NC_092209.1:76451912-76455997 GCF_043381705.1 Parasteatoda tepidariorum
TCTATGTACGTAAGACACTTAACTTCGGTGATCTGCTGGGAACCGTGTCTTAACGATCAGTCCACTGCGGGACTACAATAAATGCATAATCTCGAAAAGACAGAAGTAAATAGTAAGTGAATGAAGTTATAAAAAAAATATTGTAAAAGTTGTTATTATTTGCAAAAAAAAGAAAAAAAATTCCCAGTTATGCTTCAAACATATATAATATGCATATATTTTTCATATATATAAGACTAAAGCTCATGTAGATATTTTTTAAACATTTTTTTTTTGCAATAATAATAATAATAATGATAATCTTACGGATAAGTTTAAAACAATTTTTTGAGCGAAAAAAAATTCTAAGCAGGTTTCAAATATTTTTATCCGTAAAAAAAAAATGGCATACAGGAAAATTTTAGATCTCGTTGATCATTAAAAAAGAAAAATTAAGATATCAATAAATTGTGATGATTTTTTTTTTCGAGAGGGAAACAATCTAAGCAAGTTTTAAACATTTTTATCAGTAAAAGAAATGGCATGCAGGAAAATTTTCGACCTCGTTGATCATTAAAAAAGAAAAATGAAGATACCAATAAGTTTTGAAGATTTTTTTTCTAGAGAGAAAAAATCTAAGCAAGTTTCAAACATTTTTATCCGGAAAAAAACAGGATGCAGGAAAATGTTAGACTTCTCGTTGATCATTGAAAAAAGAAGAAGAATTGAAACATAAAAAAATTTTAAGCATTTTTTTTCGAGGGGAAAAAAAGATAGATTAATTTCAAAAATTTTTATGCGTCAAAAAATGACATACAGGAAAATTATAGACATCATCGATCGTTAAAAAACGTGAAGAATTAAAATAAAAATCTGTTTAAACACTGTTTTTTCACAAAGAAAAAAAATGTAAGCAAGTTTTTTAAACATTTTTGATAAAAAAAAAAGTTGTAGATAAATTTTTAATATTTTTGTTTGCGGATAGAAAAAAAATACCACTCAAGTAATTTTTGAACATAAAAATGGAAAATTGAAAAAAGATGGAAAAATGGAAAAAAATACATATAAGTGAATTTAAAAATTTTTTTTTCTAAAAAAAAAAATAATAATAATAATAAATCACTTGCAGGGGAAAGTTTCTAGCATTTTTGTTCGTAAAATGGAGGGGAAAAAATAGTCGCTTAACCATTCTAAGTAACAATAACATATTCAACACTTCCTCTATCAAATATACATCAAGCTCTTTTCATTTTTTCCCCTCAGTTTATTTTAACCTTATAAAAGTAGGAACATAATCAATGATACACCCACTTTTTCGATGCATAGCTTTCATTAGTGTTAACGTTATTGATGAAGTGCTGATTTAGTAATTTTTCAAAGTTCCTTTAGTACTGCAGAAAACAAAATTTCAACGGCCAAAGAAAACAAATGATTTGGAAATTTTACCAACCAGCACGAAGAAGATTCCGGAGGTTAAAGGTCGGATTCGAACACGTGCACAAATAACGCGAATCGTCGATCATAGCCACTCGATCAATAACAATAGTAATTTTTCTTTTGCAATTAGAAATCAAGGGATGATTCGAAAAATACACCACCGCGATCCAGAAACTCTGCAATTTGCGCGTCTGCACGCCTACGCTTTGAAGTTGATGTCTTCGAACATTTGAAAGATGAATGGAATAGAAGAATTTGAGTTTCGAATTATAGGATTCACATTATCGTCTTCGGTTGAACGAGAGGAAAAAGAGTAAGCATCTTGCGTCTTGACATACACACCTTAAACGCTTTGAGTTGAGAAAGTTGCACTTATGCATTTCATTTATTCAGTTTTCGTTCGTGAATGCTACAGCGTAGTTTTGAAATCGTTATGATAGGTTTGATCGGCTATTATAAATTAGTTTTAGAATAATGTTTGAAGTTTTAGAGCAGCTGAAGAACAAAATTCTTGTGATGTCAAATCATAATTGCAACTATGAGCTCAAAAAGAGTAATTGAGGTTCGGGTTTATAATTTTGCGTAGCTATTTTTTAAAGGCTTTTTTAATTTTTTATTTAACCAGGGGGCTAATCCCCCTGTTCGCAGCTTCTCATTAACCGTGGTATGAAATAACTTTTTCTACGAATTATTCACTCAAAGTATATGCACTAAAAAAATCCTGTTAGCTTACTCCTGCGCTCCTGCTTCCAGGGTATTCTCTGATGATTCTGACAGCACTAGAAAGTTCAAAGAGGCAAATTTGACCTGCAGTGGCTCAGTGGATGAAACGTTAGCCTCCCAATGAGGTAACACAGGTTCGAATCCCTGCCGTGGCTAGTTGATACGAATTCAACTCCTGGCTTGCTCCGACCACAGTACTGACGAAAAATATTTTTAGTGGAAGACAGATAATAGGTAAGAATTTCCCTGCCATCGAACTAACCGAGGGACGTTTTCGTGGTTTGCCTCTCCATGTAACGCTAATGTGGGTTAGTTTCATCAAAAAGTTCTCTACGAAAGATAGTTTACTTCACAGCTTGATCCAGAACTTTCCTTGTTTTCTAGGATGGGTCCAAAATTACAAGGCTACGGAGTTGAGCGTTAGTAGTTGGATTAACCGTCGAACTAACCGAGGGACGTTTTCGTAGTTTACCTCTCCATGTAGCCCAAATATGGGTTAGTTACATCAAAAAGTTCTCCACGAAAGGTAGTTTGCCCCACAGTTTGATCCAAAATTTTCCTCGTCTTCTGGGTTGATTTCAAAATTACAAGGCTACCGAGTTGAACGTTAGTAGTTGTGTTTACCGTCGAACTAACCAATGGACGTTTTCGTAGTTTACCTCTCCATGTAACGTCCAAAATATAATCAAAATTAATTTAATAAAAACAAACTATACACTTGATCATCGAAATTCTATGGTATTTTATTCGATTTGATTAATGAAAATATTTGATTACACTGAACTCGGGCTTTTCAATTAAACGCGTTTTAATTATTTTCTCAAATAATTGAGTTTCCTTTTCTCTATAAATAATAATTATAGATAAATTCAAATGCTCATGTTATTGTAATGAATCTGGAGTACTTTATGTATACCTAATACCCAAAACTACTTGGGGTAAGGGGATACCTATCAAAATACCTAAAGGGTTGCTATGCACCTTCCATCATGTCAGGCATAAGTTTCATACGTTTCTATATGGCTAACACATAAATGAATAAATAAACACTTAAATTGGATCAAATTTTAAAAAGTAAGAAATACGCAACACTTTCAGTAAGTTATTTCTCGAATTCCAGAGCAACAAAAAACGAAAAGAGGCCAGACTGGCCACATACGCTTTTGTAGTGTTAAGCTATAATGAGGATAAAAAAATTTTGCTCAACAATAAATTTTTTAAATTGACATTTAAATTTAAATTTATATTGTTATAAAAACTTTGGTGAATCCACAACCGTAATTTAATATTTTCGTTTACCATATAGGTTGATGTATTAAAGACAATTTGTGCGTGTATCACGTTATGCATGAAGCTTATCTTCAATTTTCAAATCGTTTAAAGAATCCCTTTAGCGGTAATTTATAATTATTGTAATATACACAAAAAAAAAAAAACAATCTTTGTAAAACAGTAAAAAAATTTAAACACCGATTCAAATAAGTTTACATTAAAATCTTTATTTTTTTCCAATGCCCACCTGTGTTAACATTTTTCGTCAATTCAGGCGTTTACAGGGCAGATTTGTTGGCCTCTCTTTCAGGGGCATCGTATTACGTGGGCCAACGTCGCTCCCTCATTGAGGGCAGATAGTACAGAGAAGGAAAGAACATCCATGCTTCGCCCGGGATTCGAAGCCAGAACCTTTCTGATGCAAGGGCAGTTCCCTAACCCCTACACAGGCCGGTTGGCTTATTAAAATGTAGTGTAATGGAATCACGTTACAATATTACAATAAAGAATGCACTCCTTTAGCATATTTTTTTAAAAGTAAGGTTTCTTCCGTTCTTTTATTATTTTTCAATTATTTTTATTCTCCCTATCATTTTTGGGTCTAGTTTTTAATGGGTTTTTTCCCTTTCACCTTGCCCGGCCCGAGGATCGAACCAGGGACCTGTGGCTGGCTG
>NC_092209.1:76457696-76467451 GCF_043381705.1 Parasteatoda tepidariorum
GTGCACGTTATTCGTTGGTTGGTTGGTGTCGTATCCTCTATTGAATCATATTTTATGGTGTGCCTGAATAGTTTTTGTTATTTCTATTGCATTAAAATGAATACAAATCCTCTTCTGTGGGATAGTTTAAGAGGCGAAGGCCTGCAGCGACTGCAGGGCAGTTAAAAACATGATATGGTGTCAGTTCCACATTAAGACAGTTGCCACAGTTTTGATATTTTCTACTTCCATCTGTAGAAATTTTCATGTTTTTATGATATTTTGTTCTTAGTCTGATGAGACACGTTATTCGTAAAAGTTAAATAAGTAACTGTAAATTTAAGTAAATATTACGAGATTGATAAACGTGCACTGAGTTATTTCATTGGATTACTACTTACGGTTAAGTTTAAAATTGAAGTTTAAGCTAGCGTTGATTTTCTATTTGAGGTGAAAAATATTTTTATAAAAAAAATAGTTAAATTAATGCTACTATTAGATAATATTGCTAATATCTGATACTTACAGTTTTTTTCGCAAATATCTCAGGACATTTGTCATTTTTCTATCAATAGTTTAAGAAACTGTAATATAATCACCTACAGATAGCACTTAAACTTTAGAAATGATGAATTCCGCTGTAAAACAATGTTCGTTATTCTTTGTTACGCGGCAACAATTAATTGGTTCATCTAAAAAATTTTAACAATGTATGATTAGCATTCATTGAACAATGATGTTGTTGTGGATCGAATTAAAGAAACATTGTTAAATACCTAATTTTCTCAAATAGTATTGTTTAAAACTGACATAATTAATGCAAGATGATAACATACAACACATTAGGGGGAACGTGTCTAAATGGCGTACACGATGATCTTAAAATTTTGAGGATTTTTATTACTTTAAAAAAGTAATGTAAAAAAAAAAAAGATTTTTTTCTCGAATGTTGGAAATTTTTTTTACCTCTATTGAACGTGAGAATTTCTTTACGAACTCGTTGCAAACGAAATTGATTTTTTTTTATAGAATTATGATTATTATTATTTTTTTGTTGAGACGTAATACACCTTAGAGCCATTACATTATGACAACCTTCCATCTATAACAATGGGCTCGCCCAGGTTTTCATGGTTTCTCGCCCAGGAACAATGTTTTCATGGGGCACATTAGGGCCCATAGTCCTCATAGAACAATCCCTAACGTCTGTAAGCTACTTGAACATAGTTGCAGACAAGGTTCACCCATTCATGGCAACAGTTTTTCCTGCGGGGGATGATGTTTACCAACAGGATAATGCACCCTGTCATAAGGGTCGAATCGTCATGGATTGGTTCGAGGAACATTCCAGTGACTTTCAAGTCATGTCTTGGCCCCCAAATTCATCTGACCTGAATTCAATACAGCATTTGTGGTCCTACTTGGAAAACCAAATTCGTGCTGCCGCTCTACTCCCTCGCAATGTGAGGGAATTGCAGGATCAGTTAGTGAGCGCTTGGTACCAGATACCTCAGACTACCTATCAGCACCTTGTGGAATCAATGCCACGGCGTGTGCTAGGAGTTTTAAGGGCTAAAAGTGGTCCTGCATGTTATCAGCAGGGTGGTCATAATGTAATGGCTCTTCGGTGTATATACAAATTTCTTTACTCCGGTTTTTTGCCCGTTGACATAAGTTATTGAAATTTCTTTACTCCGGTTTTTTGCCCGTTGACATAAGTTATTGAAAATACCAGTTTATGAAAAAAGAAATTGAATCACTTTATTTAATTTTAATATTTAAAACATTCTTTAAATTTTTCCTTTTTTGAAACTAAAATAAAAATTGCGATTTTTTTTTTATATCTGTTGAACGCAAGATATTCCTTACGAGTATCCCGCTGCAAATTAAATTTTTAATGCAATTATGATTATTATTTTTATTGTTAGATAATAATTTATGCAAATTTTTTTGTCTATTTAGGATTTTTTGAGAGGACATAAGTTATTCAAAATACAAATTTATGAGAAAGAAAATTGAATCTTTTTTTAAAAATCTAATTTTTCAAAACGTTTTTTAAATATTTCCCTTTAAAAACTAATTTTAATTAAAGAGACAAATTCATAAGTTAGGCCAACCTTAACAGGCAATAATATTCTTTTAAAATGAAACAAAGGGAACTTGCAGGGTGTTTTTTTTTTTTTTTTTTTTTTCCTTTTTGGAAAACAAATGTAAAAACTTCGTATTATGCAGCTGAATAATTACTTCTGAATAGACGGAATATATTTTATGTACTTTTTCTTAACCCTATAAGCAATTTGTAGCAAATAGATAATTATTTAAAAAAAATAATTTTTCTTAAAAATTTCTTACGGCAAGGCAATTAATAAACAAATAACTATAGAAAAAATATATAATAAAAATACAATGAAAACTCTTTATTTAGAAAACAATCAAACAGTAAAGAAATAACTCTTTTAGTTTTAAACTCTTTATTTAGAAAACAATCAAACGATAAAGAAATAACTCTTTTAGTTTTAAACTCTTTATTTAGGAAACAATTTAAATCAAAAACATAAAAATTGCACCGATTCAAATAAGTTTATATTAAAATGTAGTGTAATAGAATTACGTTACAATAACGAAATAACTCTTTTAGTTTTAAACTCCTTATTTAGAACACAATGAAACAATAAAGAAATAACTTTTTTAGTTTCAAACTCTTTATTTAGGAAACAATTAAAATCAAAAACATAAAATTGCAGAATAGAATTAAAAAAAATTTTTTTACTGGTAAATACAGTTCAAATAAAACTTATTAGATTGCCACGGTGGCTCAGGGGATAGAGCATTCGCCTCCCCATGAGATAACCCAAGTTCGAATCCAAGCGGTGGCTGGTAGATACGAATTCTGCTGATGGCTCTCACCGACCACAGTGCTGATATAAAATATCCTGAGTGGTTGAAGGATCGTGGATAAGAATCTCCTTGTCTTCGAACTAACCATGGGTGGTTTTCATGGTTTCCCACACTATCTAACACAAATGCTGTTTAGTTCAATCAGAAAGTCTTCCATGGAGGGTAGTTTGTTCCAATACTTCATTCAGGAGTTTCCTTGTCTTCTGTGTTGGGTTCAAAATTACAATGATACGAAGTTGAACATTGATAGTAGTAAATTCAGAAATGGGTCTGCTGTTCAACACCGGCTTTCAAATAAAAAATTCTTAGATTTGCAAATAATTTTCTGAAATTTATTTCGTTCGTCCCAGAAATGTAATTTATTTTTGAGTTAAGTTGAAGAAGGCGATATTTACCGCTCTGCGGTTGATTGTCACAAAGCTTTGTCGTCGTATTACACTGTTAGAAATTTGGGAGCGCATCCGACTATAATATTTATCAAATTTTCTGCAACCATATTATGATGCTTAATACATTTAGTTGTCACAAAACTCTGTGAGCGTATTATACTGTCATAAATTACGGAGTATGTTGAACAAAAGTGACTCTTAAATTTACTGCAACTTTAATACGGTGCTAAGTTGAAATATATCAAACTTAATAAACTTGATTACATAATACTACGGTTTGACCTGAACAAAAATACGGTTAATCCCGCAATGAGCATGCAGAGAGTTTGCACCGTATTATAGTAAATTTGATCATTAAATTATTGTGGTGCAAAAGAATTGTAAAAAACTATCAGAACTTAATCCTTTGAGGTCATATTTTGTTGGAATTCAGCAGAAACCGGCAGCCAAATACTGCTGCACGATCTCAAAACGTTTATGTTCTTGTTGCTCTTGTAGTTCATTTACGTCACACTAGAGCTGCACAATGGGCTATTGNTAAGAAAAAAGAAATTGAATCACTTTATTTAGTTTTAATATTTAAAATAATCTTTAAATTTTTCCTTTTAAAACTTAAATAAAAATTGCGATTTTTTTTATATTTGTTGAACGCAAGATATTCCTTAGGAGTATCCAGTTGTAAATTAAATTTTTTAATCAATTATGATTATTATTTTTATTGTTAGATAATAATGTATAAAAATTTTTTTTGTCTATTTAGGATTTTTTGAGAGGACATAAGTTGTTCAAAATACAAATTTATGAGAAAGAAAATTGAACCTTTTTTAAAAAATATAATATTTCAAAACGTTTCTTAAATTTTCCCCTTTAAAAACTAATTCCGATTAAAGAAACAAATTTATAAATTAGACCAACCTTAACAGGTAATAATATTTTTTTTAAATGAAATGAATGGAATTTGTAGTGTTTTTTTCTTTTCTTCCTTTTTGGAAAACAAATGTGAAAACTTCGTATTATGCAGCTTAATAATTACTTCTGAATAAACGGAATATATTTTATGTACTTTTTCTTAACCCTATAAGCAATTTGTAGCAAATCAATAAATTAAATTATTAAAAGAATAAATAATTTTTTAAAATTTCTTATGGCAAAGCAATTAATAAACAAGTAACAATAGAAAAAAAAAATTTAATAAAAATACAATAAAAAAGATGATTGCCTTGAAACATTTACCAAATTTTTCACCTATTATAAAACCATATATTTTATTGTTAATTTTACCAAAATTTCTTTTATGTAGAAAACAATCAAATAATAAAGAAAGAACTCTTTTGGTTTCAAACTCCTTATTTAGAACACAATTAAAAAATAAGAAAATAACTCTTTCAGTTATAAATTATTTATTTAGAAAGCAATTAACCAATAAAGAAATAACTCTTTTAGTTTTTAACTCCTTATTTAGAACACAATGAAACAATAAAGAAAGAACTTTTTTAGTTTCAAACTCTTTATTTAGGAAACAATTAAAATCAAAACCATAAAAATTTCACCGATTCAAATAAGTTTATATTAAAATGTAGAGTAATAGAATTACGATACAATAACCAAATAACTCTTTTAGTTTTAAACTCTTTATTTAGAAAACAATCAAACAGTAAAGAAATAACTCTTTTAGTTTTAAACTCTTTATTTAGGAAACAATTAAAATCAAAAACATAAAATTGCAGAATAGAATAAAAAATTTTTTTTTACTGGTAGATACTGTCAACACCGGCTTTCAAATAAAAAATTCTTAGATTTGCAAATAATTTTCTGAAATTTATTTTGTTCGTCCCAGAAATGTAATTTATTTTTGAGTTAAGTTGAAGAAGGCGATATTTACCGCTCTGCGGTTGATTGTCACAAAGCTGTATTGTCGTATTACACTGTTAGAAATTTGGGAGCGCGTTCGACTATGATGTTTTTCAAATTTTCTGCATCCATATAATAATGCTTAATACATTTAGTTGTCACAAAACTATGTTAGCGTATTATACTGTCATAAATTACAGAGTATGTTGAACAAAAATGGCTCTTAAATTTACTGCAACTTTAATACGGTGCTAAGTTGAAATATATCAGACTTAATAAACTTGATTATATAATACTACGGTTTGACCTGAACGAAAATATGGTTAATCCCGTAATGAGCATGCAGAAAGTTTGCACCGTATTATAGTAAATTTGATCATCAAATTATTGTGGTGCAAAAGTATTGAAAAAAACTGACAGAGCTTAACCCTTTGAGGTCATATTTTGTTGGAATTCAGCAGAAACCGGCAGCCAAATACTGCTGCACGATCTCAAAACGTTTATGTTCTTGTTGCTCTTGTAGTTCATTTACGTCACACTAGAGCTGCACAATGGGCTATTGGCGACCGTCTGGGAAACATCCCTGAGGATGATCCGAAGACTTGCCTCACAATTTTGATCTTCTGCAGAGGGGATGGCACCCACGCTTCGGTAGCCCGGCGACCTGCACGCGAAGTCGAGCACTTTACGGTAGAACAGTTTAACGAGGACCAATACCGCACACCCTCGGTCCCTACGCAGACTGATCCAAGTAGTCACCCACCCGCACACTGACCGCAGCCAGTGATGCTTGACTTCGGTGATCTGGTGGGAACCGTGTCTTACCGATCAGTTCACTGTGGGACCAAAACGTTTATGAAGAAATTTATACATTTTACAAACTAAATTTTAGATTTGGACTATGAAAGACTCAACTAAATATTACCTATTTTACCTAAATTAAGCTGCTCAACAAACACTGCAAAATTTTATGAAGTTAAAAAGAGAAATGCACCTTATATTCATATGATAATATCGCATCATGTACTTTCATATTGTGTTCAGAAAATAATTTAAATGGCAGTAAAAAAATAAAATTGCATAATGTATTATCATACATGATGTATTTTTGTACCTGATTATGCCTGATGTAACGATTTGCATGGTGCGTTTACTTGTTGTATTTATTTTTATTACACGTATTACCTCCTATACCTTCATAAAATTTCATAATAATATTCTATGTGGCAACCAACAAGGATTGTGGAAAGTAATTAGATTATTTGTATATTCATAAACTTAAAATACTTACAATATTTCAATCTTTTTACCTGCCATATTGAAAGACATGCATTGTGTTTGTGACATTTTTAACTGGAGAGGACACAAATTTTTAATGTTGTACCAACGGTACTTTTGTAACGACTTTTCTCATTAAACTTCTAAAAATCTCAATTTCGAATGATTTTATTTATCTTAAAAATTGCGTTTTAGAAGTTCTGGCTGTTAACCACAGTAATTGTTTTACTTATCTCAATTAAGTTAAAAAAATATCATTTGTCTATATTAAGAATTATTATAGCAGCATGAAGTTTTGTTTGAAAATGGAGCATACTTAAAATTAATTATCACAAATCTAAAAATTTTTTTTTAAAGATTATCGCAATTATTTTTAGTGTTTTGCGAACAAAGAATTACTACAATTCCTTGATGCAAATTGAAACTCATTGATATAAACTACTTTATTTATTTTTATTTTTTTTGAGAAATTAAACAAAAATATCATAAAACCTCTTAAACTAAATAATAATAATAAATTTCATAAGCTCATTACTCAATTTTTAACTAGCTATCATTTCTGGGTTAGTGGAATTTTGCAATCGAAACTTGACCTAGGTTTATATTTCAAGTCGTAACAGATAAATATAACACAAATTCCACTAAAAGAGAAATAGATAAGGAACGGGAGTGATTTTCGTTATAAAAGAGATGTTTATATTTATAGAACTTTTTATAAAAATGTTTACACCCCCTTCAGATCAAGGAGATAAATATCGTTATTTTATGATGTTTTGAATCCACAAAATGTACGTTTTGCGAAAAAAATCGCAAAATATAAAGCATTTTCGCATTTAAGAATTTTACGCCAATTAAAATCAAGAAAACGATAAAATTTCATATTTATCAAGTTTTCTTGGATCTTTAAACAAAGTATATTTCGAGGAAGCAATTAACGAAGTATAAATGGAATAATCTTTATTCAATCATGAGCATATGTTTCATTGAAAATTTTTACGTCTTCTAAAATCAAGAAGATACATTTTTTTACTTTGTTTGAAAATACATTTTGCTGAAGCAATTGCAAAATATAAATTGAGAAATATTCATCAATTGAAGAATTTTTACTTCTGCAGCATTTTTTCGTTCAAAATGATTACGCCATTTTAAAATCAAAGGAAAGATTTTCTTATTTATCAGTCTCTTTTTTTTCCTTGACCCTGCAATATACCATAGGAAAACAGCAAAATGGAAAATTAAAAAAAAAAAAAAAAATGATGATTAAAATTTTTTATTTTCTGCTGATTTTTCGTTAATTTTAAAATCTATGACACAAAAACAAAATATAAAGCATTTTCGCATTTAAAAATTTTACGGCAATTAAAATCAAGAAAACAATAAAATGTCTTATTTATCAAGTTTTCTTGGATCTTTAAACAAAATATATTTTAAGGAAGCAATTAACGAAGCATAAATGGAATAATCTTTATATTTAGAGCATATGTTTCATTGAAAATTTTTACGTCTTCTAAAGTCAAGAAGATACATTTTTTTACTTTGTTTGAAAATACATTTTGCTGAAGAAATTGCAAAATATAAATTGAAAAATATTCATCAATTGAAGAATTTTTATATCTATAGCATTTTTTCGTTTAAAATGTTTTCGTCTTAAAATCAAGAGAAAGATTTTCTTATTTATCAGTTTCTTTTTTTTCTTCTTAACCCTGTATCATACCATAGAAAAACAGCAAAAAGTAAAATTCGGATATTTGAACAAAAAAAAAAAATAAAAATGCTGATTAAAATTTTTTATTTTTTACTGATTTTTCGTCAATTTTAAAATCTATGCTATTTTAAAACAAATTTATTTATTTTTTGCGTTAAGTGCTTTTGATTTGAATAATTCGATAAAATTCAAAAGTTATTCTTTCAAATGAAATTGCATACGTCATCACACAATTTTCGGGGCGCATTTACAAACAGGAACTTAAAATCCTAAAAGAAACCGCAACTTGTCCGCGACCCGACCACGATCGGCGCTGACGAAAAAAGAACTGCAGGCCGCCAAAATCCGCTACGTCCCATCCTAAGCAGCGCCCTGCGTTGAATGCTCTGGCGCACCTTGTAGGGCGGGTACTAAAAACCGCGCGCCGCCGACAAAGTACTGCCCCTTTTTTTGTTTTTATTACCTCTCGGCAGCTTTTTGTTTTATTTTTTTTTCTCTATCACTCGCTGCAAGGTAGGTTATAATTTCCCCCTCTTTTTTTTTACATCCACCGATCGCAGTTGCGTCTTCCCGGGCAACGTCACAACTGGACGATCTAGGCCTAACGGGGGACGAAAAAGATTCCAATGCAAAGCCACTAGTCACACTTCTCGGCCGAACGAAGCAGAGAGGTGGTCACCGGCAAAGTCCGACTAGAACTATCCGGCGCGTTACGCACGCTTTCGCTGTTTTTACGCATTGTTCTTGTTTACATTAAGGCGCAGTAGGGGACATTGCCTGACGTATGTTATTTTGGTCAAGAATATGATTGTGATATATTGACAAGAAGACTTATGATTATTTCTTTTTATTGATTGATAGACTAGAGATTTAAATCACATCTGATTTTGATTTAACTATCGGCTGTCACCGCTGTGCCTAAATTAAAAGTTGCTGAGCTAGTTTTTGTTGTGGATAATTGACGATAATCAATGGATTTTGTAAAAGGTAGTTTACGTAAACAATTGGAGACGTTTTTATTCACGGTAAACAAGTGATTAAAGGAAAAAAATTATACTACAAAAACATTTTAATTCTAATAATGACGTAAACAAATATTTAAATGAGTGAATAGTAAAGAGGAGGTGATTTTTTTTTTCACCCCGAAAAAAAACAAAGTGGATTTTCATGTTTGTTTATGATTTTGAATAACAGTTTTTGCAAACGATTTTGGTGAATTTCTCATGACAGAAAGTGGAAGTTAAAGAACACTTTTGGAGGTTATTCCTTTTGTTCTAATAGTGTGTTTTTTCGTTTGGGTTATGTCTTAAAAACAATTGATCTGATGATGATGCAACCTGAAGGATATGGGTCTATACCCATGGACCTGCACATTTCACAGCAAGGATACCATCCATATTACAGGTTAGTGTCATTTCATGAATATTAATTAAATTTAATATTTTTTAAACATTTTTCATTACAAGAATGTAAATAAATTTTGAAAGTTTTTTAAGGTAAATATTTTTTTTAATTAAGTTTTTCATTACAAAAAAATATAAAATTAAAACATGATTATACAAACATAAGTTTCCTAAACTAAGGTAACTAAGTAAATTTTTAATTACAATAAGGAAAATGAAATCAAAAATATTAATATATATATATATATATAT